>NC_143252.1:74943083-75262000 GCF_984573655.1 Nuphar pumila | reverse complement strand
GAATGTATTTGCCTGTCTTGTCATGGCTAAAAACTTACCATACTGGTCATCAAGCTTCTGAGCCTCCACGATTATATGCAAAAACTCTAATTGAATGGTCAAACCAGACAATCTGATCGATCCACCCCCAACTGAAAAAGGCTTCCAAACTATAAAATCTTCAATCAGTTTCTGGCTCCACACGAGACTGGCCAGAACACCACTCGATTTGCGACTAAGCGCATCTGCCACTACCTTCGCCTTACCAGGGTGGTAAGACAATGTAAAATCGTAATCATTGATAAACTCGAGCCAACGTCGTTGTCTCATGTTCAACTCCTTCTGAGAGAACAGATATTTGAGACTCTTATGGTCTGAAAAGACCTCGAACGATTCTCCATATAAATAATGTTGCCACGATTTCAAAGCAAATACAACTGCTGCTCGTTTCAAATAATGTGTCGGGTAATTCCTCTCATGAGTCTTCAACTGTCTAGAAGCATAAGCAATCATCCTTTCGTGCTGCATTAGCACGCAACCCAATCGGGTACCAGAGGAGTCTGTGTACACCACAAAACCACCTCTGCCTGAAGGTAAAGCTAACATTGACGAGGTTGTCAGCTTTGACTTCAAGATCTAGAAACTGTCTTCACAAGCGCTATCCCACTCGAACTTGGTGCCTTTACGCAAAAGCTTAGTCAACGGTAAGGAAATCCTCGAAAAGTCTTGGATGAATCGTCGATAATATCCTGCCAACCCAAGGAAAGTGCGAATCTCTGAAACATTCTGGGGCTATTTCTAGCCTAAAACTGCTTCAACCTTTGCTGGATCGACTAGCACTCCGTCTTTGGATATCACGTGACCAAGAAACATAACTCGCTCAAGCCAAAACTCGAACTTGGATAACTTGGCAAACAAACGATGCTCACGAAATATACCCAAAACAATACGCAAGTGTTCCTGATGCTGCTCAGGACTCTCTGAGTAGATCAAGATGTCATCAATAAACACAATCACAAATGTATCCACAAATGGACAAAAAATTTGGTTCATCAAATCCATGAATGCAGCTGGTGCATTCGTGAGGCCAAAAGGCATCACCACAAACTTATATAAACCATACCTCGTTCGAAAGGTTGTCTTCGCAATGTCTTCCTCTCTAATACGAAGTTGATGATAACCTGACCTGAGGTCAATCTTTGCTCTCTGCAACTGATCAAAAAGGTCTTCGATTCTGGGTAACGGGTATTTGTTCTTAATCATCGCTTGGTTGAGCATCCGGTAGTCAATGCACAACCTCAAAGATCCATCCTTCTTCTTCACGAACAACACTGGTGCTCCCCACGGAGAAGCACTGGGTCGAATGAAACCCTGTTCTAAAAGTTCGTCCAACTGCCGCTTCAATTCTTCAAGCTCTGTCGGAGCCATACAATAAGGTGTCTTGGAAATAGGAGTAGTTCCAGGCAACAACTCAATGCAAAACTCGATCTCTCGTTTCGGAGGTAAACCAGACAATTCCTCTAGAAACACATCAGAAAATTCCCGAACCATGTTTAAGTCATCGATCGGAACCATCTCAGGTTCGACTGGGGTAATACTGACCAGAAATGCAGTACTTCTGTTCCGCAAATACTTCTTGGCCTTGAAGGAAGAAATCAAATGGCTATCACGCAAGGGTCAAGGAAGCTTGATCTTCAAGACAGGACAATCAGACTGAAAAAGAATAACCTTGCCTTCTCGACAAAAAACTTGAGCGTGATACTTAAATAACCAATCCATGCCTAGAATGACATTGAACTCAGTCATGTCTAGCAGGATCACATCAGTTGACAGGTTTTGCCCTACCACTGACACCTCGATGCTCAGAATATAGGAATCACAAAAAGACTGATCACCTGTCGCAATACGGACCTCCAATGGGTAATTCAAGGACTCTACGGTCAAAGACAAAGTTCTAGCAAATCTAGTAGCTATAAAAGAATCTGAAGCACCACAATCAAATAACATAAAGGTTGCATGTCCTGCGACTGGGATAGTACCTTAGACCAACTCGCCCTTGGTCACTTGCTCCACTATCGCCGCATAGGCACATCCTGCAATGGTCTTTTGGTTGCCCTGCTTTTCCTGATGTTGTTGCTGCGAATGATATGATTGAGGCTGCCTCGGCTGCGCCGGCTGAGATCTCCCTGGTGTGTTTCTCCTCTGATCGTCTGATTGCTTCTTCCGGCAATCCTTGATATAGTGGCCTATCTTGCCACAATAAAGACATTCGCGCGTATCACGTGGGCAAGGTCGTCTTGTATGATCGACGGAACACTTCGGACAACTCGCCATTGTGATATACCTCTGAGGCTATTGATATTGGCGTTGCTGCTGCTGGTACTGGGGTCGTCGATTCTGATATTGTTGTTGGTTGTTGTTGTTGTTGTTGTTGTTGTTGTTGTTTCTGTTCTTTTTTAAAGGTGGATGAAACTTCTTTCCACCCTGATGTTTCTAGAACTGACGCTTTCTAGGCCAACTCTTTTGGCTTTGCTGCTGCCCTCTAAATGCTGGTGTCCTCTGGGACTGTCCAATCCTGTTATAGAAGTGAGGTTGTCTCAAGAGCTTCATCCAAGTCATAGGTGCACGCGTATACACCTTGGTACGCAAAACTGGCTTCAAGCCTCGAGCAAACTTCAATGCTCCCTCCTTCTTGATCGCATATAGGTTAGGGAAATATCTTTCAAGACTACGAAAATGAGTGACGTATTCCGCCAGCGTCGAACTTCCTTGCTGCAGGTCAAGAAATTTCAGCATCTTCTTGCTCCTCTCATGAGCCGGAAAATATGCAGCAAAGAAAGCCTCCACAAACTGTTCCCACGCGATAGGCTGATTATCAAACTTGATCTCCCAGGTGGTAGCCCACCACCTCTCAGCATCTTTTCAGAGACGATACATCCTGAAATCAACCTCCCGATCGTCGCTCACTTGTAAAACACGAAAGATTCATTCTATCTCTCCCACCCAGTCTTCTGTTGCTTTCGGTGTTGATTTTCCATCAAACGAAGGAGGATTCATACTCATAAACTGTTTGTATGGAACTACGGTAGCAGGAGCTCTTGTCCCTAGGCGGTCTGCTGTATGTGATCTCTCATGTTCCTCATCGTCTCAGCCTGACGGCCAACCACCTCAATGAGGTTGTTGAGCGTCTCTATGAGTGTCACGCCCCAGAATTTCTACTTGGAAAACCCTTTGGATTTTTAGGGAATATTTTTTTTTTGAAAAGGTTTAACAAGAGAACAACGAAAAACACAGTGTACGTAAAACAAGTGGAAATTCTGGGCGGGCTATAGAGAACAACAAAAAAGGAAACAACTTTTTATTAAATACATTTACAAAGTGTACCAATCTCATTTCCCTTATACAAAAACCAAAACTGCCAAGATCCAGCAAGTATCAAAAGTGTGGGTCCAGAGTTTGCTGCAGCATATCAAGCTCCATCGCATGCCTAAGCAACCTGTATCCCCATAAAACGGGGTCAGTACTCTTTCGAGCTGGTGAGACAAACCAAACACAATATACCAAAGTGTGGAAAACGAAGCAGAGCTATTCATGACAATACATAGCATGCACATTACAATAATTAAGCAGTTACAGCATGAGCAAGACTACGAAACTATAAGTGGAAGTAACTAGCAGAAATTCATGGGCAATAACTATGCTAATGCATTTCACAATCCATATCAACTAGTAAAGTATGCATCAAAGAACATAAATTACCAATATACTGTGAACGGTGTCAGGAAAGTGTGAAAGGGCAAGTATAAGCCAAACGAAAGGTAACAATCTATAGCAATCGTAACGAGTGCTGGAAACGAACAAGCAACTAGAGCAGCCGTAACAACAAGTAACTACAATGGCAAACTGAACAGTAATGAACACTAAGCAGCAAGGAACTATGGTAATAGCTGAAATAACTATAAGACAGGTACTCACAGCAGTAAGAAACTATACCAAGTACTGAACAACAAGGCAACCCAAGTAACAACCGAACAAGAAAGGCAACTGAAGCACAGACTACAGAACAAGTAAGTATTAACTACAGTAAGTCAGCTGATTGGTTAGTCTTTAAGTTCTTCTGATTACTCCTTCGGGTACGCGAAGGAAACCTTGCATTTTGTGAGACATGCACCCGGCGTCTGCTATTCACGTTCTAGTGTGGTAATCGGGGAAGCTACAGACCGAGTCAACCTCATGCGAGCAGCACACAACTAGGAGAAGTACTCGCATAGGCAAGGATTGTAATCCATACTACTGCAGTAGTGAGGTCCTAAAAAGGTAACCTCGACCTCCCTAACTCTGAGTGACTGGAGGCCAAAGGGCGCTACGGCTCCTGTCAAAACACGTGTCTTAGTAACGACAAGTCACTTAGGGCTGTACCATCCACCCTCTCCCAAGGTGAACCATTTTGTGAATGGGGCGAAGCAGGTTTATCTTTCTTAAGGCTCATGTTCAATCATACCTCACAACGAGGAATTTGCCTTGTGGTCCCTGCAGGGTACACAAAACGAGGCCTTGGCCTGCCCATTCACATGCTCAGCCTCACGCAGCCAATAGAGCACACTACTCGTGAAAGCAGTCATAACACCATATTATTCATTTCTGTTTTAGGGTATATCACACAAGAGTCTACACAACAGAAGGGCCACTGCCCGGGGACTCTAACTGAGCCCATATCAAATCATATCATTATTGATACCCTATGGTGTTATCTTTTCATTTCATGAATTAAGGGCACGTGGTGCGCTTACCAAAGCCTCAAGCAAAGTACCTCCTTAGGGTACGCACTACTCAACAACTATGTCAGAGTGTGCCAAGTGCAAAGTGTAAGAATATCACAAGTTCTATTTTTGCACAAATATAACCACAAAGGCATTGCATATATCATTTCTGAGAGACAGTTAAGTGTACAAGAAAATACACATTTATATGCATATGATATCTCATCAATATTCCATTACATAAAGCATTGTGTCTAAAACATTAACAATGGCACTCACATATCCACAAACAAGGCAAAACAATACGAGTGTGTACTAAACAATCAAGTGTGAACAAGTATCATACTTTAATGAAATAGTACGAACTAAGCGAGTAAACCTCAAGTGCAAGTAGTCACGCATGTGCTGACTACGACAGATACACAATCAAGCAAATGCAACATTGCATAACAACGTGCCTCGCGATGAGACGGTTAGAAACATTTGGCCATAGCAAAGCAACTTTCGAACAAATAAAGTGGTGTGCACAAGCATACAAAACATGTATCTTTAACATAAACGAGCTCATCTCGCGAAGAGGGTCTACAGCCCGAAAGTAACTCGCGAAGAAGATCTACGACATGGATACACAAGGTATCGTCATACAAACACTCAAATCCCGTGAATCCCATAACTACACAACGAGGGACAAGTACCTCGAAAGGCGTGCAATAGCCAAGTGTCATGAACACATAGGAGAAGATACATTGTTCGAATCATCGAACCAAAGCCTCCAGATAATCTAATCTTATGCAAAACCAATACGCACACGGTTACAGTGGATCGTACCACACACAAGTGTTTACATACTTTACATCTGGCGAACCACACATAACGGAGAGTGCTAACTCCGATGCATTTAACAAAACATTGCACGCGTGTCAAAATACATATCTAACTACTTATTATTGCTATCAAGGCGGCGACAAAGACAGTCATTGTAAAAGGATAAAGTGGCAACTACATCGTGCAATTGGGGAAGGTACGACTAGTCAACTAGCTATCTCGTACAAAGGACTACGAAACTACAAGGACAAAGCCCGAACACTTGCTGCACCAAAGCCGCAGTAGCAACAACCCAATCTGGTTGTAACAGGGCCAACTCTAGCCTAAAACCCGTAGCATCATCCAACTAGAATGTAGCTAAGTGCTGCAACCGCACAACTCGGGAACGAAGTCTCCAAAACACCATAAAGGTGATACTACTATGCGAACCTACGTGGCCCACTGGTCTAGACTAAGGTACCGACCTAGGCAACAGGATCATCAGGTCTTGTCTCGTAGGCACTAATGCAACCTCTTAGGTTGGGGTTCGAAACTCTCTATCAAAGTGAGAAAACAAGACGAAAGGGAAGAGAATCCAACAACTGTGTTGGAACAGTTCCCAAAAAGGGGTAGGCGATCTTACCTACCACACCGATGAAAAGGCAATAAGCTTACACACGCAATCCCGGTTTGGGCTATGCTGCCGAACTGCGATAGCACCCATAACGAGGTGAAAGCAACCCAGTCGCAGCAAGGGTCTAACTAAGGAAAGAGACAAAGAGGGACAGCCAGCCATACTGTCCTGCAATCCGCATACTACTGGGACTGAATCCTCTGGACCAAATGGGTTTGGCCCAGAAAGAACTATCAAAGATTGTCATGGCAACCAAAAGAGGTATGCATCACAGAACATAAAGTTATTGAGGTAATATCGTGGAGTGGGTAAGGATACACGCGGATACATATATGCACCATGCCACCAGTGCGAGAACTAGACAAGCGACAATGCCAACCATTGTACGCTATGATGAGACGGTTAGAAACATTTGTCATGGTAAGGTGTGACTCAGAGGCTGTGCCAAGGTTCGTAACCATGCATTCGCAACTACAAGCGAGCTCATCTCGCTAAGTGGGGCCATTGCCCGCAACAAGACTCGCCAAGGAGTTCTAACAGTCGTATAAGTCTCATAAGACTGCGACTATAACATAAGGGTGCCTCAAACTCCCTCCATACTAAGGTAAAACCGTGAGCTGTGCCAATGTGATAGTGCATTCAAATGTCACAAGGGTGGACATACAATAGCATTCATTAGAGCAAAGCTTAAATGCTCGAGTGTGTACAACTACGTTACGTGACATTATCAAGATACATTTAAATCATTGAGTTATGAAGTGTCAAGGATATATACATATATATAACAAGGGTGGTGCCATACTCGAAATAATTCATTCAACAGGCAACATATATTCTCAATTCCGCAACCACCTTATTTATAACGAGGCATTAAACAAGACATTGTTTGCGAACACTTCCCGCTCTATGCAAAGACGACCACACCCACAATGGGGGTAAAACAGTACTATAACAATTAATGGTTTTCACCATTCACTATGTATACATATCTACGCATGCACCCCTATATTCGTGTAACTTGCATTGAATAATGACCACTCACACATGCCGCACAAGTTATGATTAATCCACATACTTGTTGACTCGTCGGGATATTGGATCCCGCACCAACACGCTTGCAGCCCCTTTGGCTGCAGCTCAGAGGGTTCGCTAACAAGGCTAGAAGTTCGGCGATGAAGGTGGAAAAATACATACAATATTTCTTCGGCCAACAAGCACAATACATTGAGTCACAATAAGTCAAAGCTATAACGTTGTTGGGGTATTGGACCCCGTGCTGCATAAGTACCTGCAGCCGCGTAGGATGCAGCCCAAAGGCCCACTATCAAAGCTCTAAGGCTCGACAAAAGGAATATAAATATGTATATATGTATAGATATACATATATACACTAGCTGCCAACACCAAAAGGGGATGGCAGCAAACCCGACAGCGAGGCAGCTGCATTCTGCGGATAGGCTGGAGTCTATCCAAAACAGACCCATGCCAAGGTCTAACATATATGTGCCGTGGGGCATCTCGCACGCACAACAACAACCTCGAAATGGATAGCACTGCTGGAATGGGTAAAACAAAAGAAAACATGTCATGTTGTCGCACAATGCAGGAACCGACTGGATAAATGGACAGCGACTATGCTGTCCCGGGGTGTGGTAAGCATGAGCACAGTATGGACTACGAGCCCAGACACAGCCGGTTTCAGCCAGCACCAACGAGGTGGGGTGCAGGCCTACTGCCTGCACCCAGCTGCAACCTAACAACTGCAAGGTTGTAGCAAGAGCTGAAACTAAACTCGAAACACAAAAAGGGCCGAACGCCCAACTAGATTGGGCTCAGCCATGGCCTTTGACAGGTCTGGACCTGATTCGGTCCAGACCATGTCAGGCCCAGCAAAATCCTCCAAACTGGTTGCACCGCAAACTGGAAAAGAAGGCGAAGAAGACGCCTCAACCGAACAAGCTATGGACACAACTTTGACCGGTCTGGACCACATTCGGTCTAGACCGTGTCAAGGCAATCTGGGGTGTCTGACAACCACAAACCCAACAAGGGTTCGTCTATAGATCGTTCCAGACCATGCGAAAAAGGGGAGAACGCCCAGACCAAGGTTCGGTCATGGGCGTTGGACGCTGCTGGACATGTCCAGCAGACCAGGCTAAACCATCAAATAGAAGGTAAAAATGCAGATGAGTGGCCGAACATAAACTAAGGAAACAAAAAGGGCCAAGACGAGGGAAGGCCGGTGCCTCCCATCATGGCTCGACCTGCATAACATAAGCCATCAGCACCCAAAAGGGCGAACCCGAATGGTGGATTGCTAGGCTTGTGCTAACGCAATGCCTCCTTGCCAAACGCACCAAAACATAGAAAGCCAAGCTTCGACTGGCACAAAATGATCCGAAGAAATAAGGTGCCCGCCCCATCCACCAAAAGAAAACGCATAAAAGTGAAATGGCTTCCAGCCATTGTACAACCAAAGATACCAACGCAACACATAACTAGTATATACGATAAGACAATAAATCCAAAACTATCTACTAGTGATTCATGAAGAGGATACAACAACTCAAGACAAAACTCAAGAAACCAAGAATGACCTCAACCATGCAGCCACTTGCTTAACAAGGAAAAACGACTTCTTAAGAGCATACTCAAACATGAAAATCTGAAATGAATGTATGTAAAGATAGCTCATGAAAAACAGAAGAGCATGAACAAGGAAGAAATCTGGTTCAAAAGCGAAACCCCCATTTTTTGCATGCCAAGAAATTTCATGAGAATGCAAAGACGCCTAAAAATATTGCTCAATCCGAAAACCACATTTGAACAAGTGACAGAGTGTCTCACCATCGAGGCTTTGAATCGACAAGGAAGGAGATGAAGTTTGAAGAAGGGGTACCATGGCTGGAGCTGGAACTAAGTGCTGACACTCACTCACGTTTTAGGAGAAAGAAGGAGGAGAGAGGGGAGAGCAAGAGAGGAGAGAGATGAGAGCTTCTAGGGAAATCACCCAATGCTCTCTCTCTCTTCCTTTTTGAAAGCTTAAAGACAAAAGGGTTTTTCAAAAAGAACGGCTAGGATTTAATATTGGTAGATGGAGGGATGGGGTGCTCCACGCCCCCCCATGGCCAGCCATGAACCAATGCATGTTGTGCTTTTGAACTTTTAAAAAGTCTTTTCAAAAATGCCATTGAAAGAGTTTCAGAAAAACCTTTAAAACTTGAAGGAATTACAAAAGCTGCCCCTAAGGCTCAGCCAATCGGTTTTTGTTGTTTGAAATTCTTCAAAAGTGTTGCAAAAATTCCATGGGGTTCCAGCCCCATGCTCTCTTTGAGAAGTATGCCCCCTTATGATGCTTCATAATGAGGTTTTTGAAAAGACCAAGGGCCAATAGTGGCCTCCTTTTCAAATGCCATGCAAAAGTTTTCAAAAGTGCCACCCAGCTGGTCAAACCTTGACCAGCTAGTCAACCAAGGCCAAGGATGTCCACTAGAGAGGGCGCGCAATGGGTTTGGGTCCTCTTCTAGTAGATCCGCTCCAAATCCAGAAATTGCCATTTGGTTTAATTCAAAACTACGCTTAATTAATGCACTAAAATATTAATTAAATTCCAATAAATCATTTAGTGTTCTAAATAACCTCAATTAATACGAAATGGTTAAGGCCTTTCAATAAAATTGCCTTTCGTTTTCAAGAATAAAACGTATTACGACTTCGGGTCCAAAACTCGTAATTCACATGCACTGACAAGGTTTTTACGTCGTATAAGTTCCAAATTCGGGGATAAACTATAAAAACATATTATAAATTAACCCTTAAAATTTCAAAGGTTAATTCATCCAGAATTAGGCACTTCTTACTTACACAGTATATTTACGCGATTTTCGGGTCGCGCGTACAAAGCCAAAACACAGGGAACATCCAAAATATACTTGATTATGCAATATAACCTCGTAATTATACAAAAACACGCATATCAATACTAAATAAGCAGTAAACTCTTCAAAAATATTCGCGGACCTTACATCCTACCCTCCTTAAAAAGGATTTCGTCCGCGAAATCACAAAACAAGGAGCAACAACAAAATGGTCAGATCTCGTCTGACAATGCCTAATTGGCTATAACTAAGTCTCCCGTAGACTTCTAGGGACAAAACTTGGCAACATGCCCTGGTTGTCCACACTTACAACACTTGCCATCAAAGAGAGGACAAGTTCCAAGACCATGATCTACGTCGCATCGTCGACACTTTCGCTGAACTTCTAGTCACTGCGGTCGCTTTTGCTGGACAATCGATCGCTAGGATCACTTACGTTGGCGGTTCTGAGATACTTTCTGGTGCTTCTGCTCTCTCTCACGTATCAATGGTTCGACAGTCTCAAGGTCTTTCTCTTTCTCAAAAGCAAGAAGATTCAAATCTATGGATAGCTTATAGGTTTCTGCACTATTATTCTGCCTATCTTGGGTTACGAGCTGAAAATTCTCATCCAACTGCTGAATTGCTATCGTTTGTCATTGCACAACCTCTGCAAGGTTGTTCACAATACTCAAAATATTGTTGAATCTAGTCTCTTGAGTCATCTATCATGACAAAAAACACAACCCATCAATCAAAAGGTCTAACAACCATGCTCGCCAAGCGATAATCGCCGCAATCACACAGAAATCACAAGCACACGACACACAAAATCAGGCAACATTCATCACAATTTAAACAAAAGTCATATTGCAACCCAATCGTGCAACAACATGACAGAGAAACATGTTCTACGAACAACGCATACGACACCATATCAGGCCGCTATTGCTAGAAAGATCAAACTTATAGATCACAACTAGCTATATCGATCAACATCAGGAGATCAAAATCACACAAGTTATCCGTCGGATCAGGGAAACGTACAACCTCACACGGATTTACCGCCCTAGATGGTTTACCTGGTCTTGGACAGTACACTTCCTCACAGTTCACCATCTCCGCGGCTACTCGGTCTTGGACAGTTGATGTCTTCTTTTAAATCGTTGTAATTTTGAAAAGATTTTTATATGAAAAACATGTGAAAACCAGACATCAAATAATAAAAACTGGTTCTCACTAGTGGATGAGACCGGGTCGAACTCAGGGAACGGGAATATTTTGTATTCAAGCACACAATTCTTTACTATTCTTTATTGCCGAATTATGGAAATGTCAAATGTTCAGAAAAGTAAACACAACTAGCTATTACAACAAATGAATACCCTTCGCAGAGGGCGTAAAGTGCAATATTTACAAACCCAATTAAATTCCTAAATTCTAAAATAAGAGAAAAACATCTTCTATTCTTGCACTTCCCATGTCATGCAATTGCTTCTGCTCCACTCCTGTGTGATCCTGTACAAATCCAACGAAACACAAGCAGTACACAATACAAGAATAAAACTAGAATGATGCTATCTAAAATGCACGAAATGTATGTTGAAAATTATATTGATATAAGCAATGATAATACTACACGAATGTAAGTATGACTAGGCATGCATTGTTTACTAAATGAAATTTTTATGCTAAATTGAACATATACTAATGAAATCAAATGCTCTTAACCTAAATGCTAAACACTAATGTAATTGGTTGAAAACTAAACACTAACAACTCATTTTAACAATTCATCAATTCAATTAACAAAGTAATTACTAGAAAGTAACTAATAGCTAAACAGAAAAATCAGTATATGATATCAGAACACCAAAATGGATTTCCATGACATTACAATCCATTTCCATCAACACACTCTAGAGATCAGCAATCAAACAACGGATTTTCATTACAGCAACACAAACAAATAGATTCTGATCAATCAAACAAAGAACACTATGTAAACACCCCAAATTTTCACCCTCATCTAGTGTTTGTCCATTTCATGCGTCATTACAGATCATTGCATGTCATTGCATGTATTCTGCATAGCATTGCATGTCATTACATAGCATTGCAGGTCATTGCATCTCATTTTCGAGATCCAGCACTCCTATTTCAAAACATTCAATCCAGATTTGAATTTTAAAGCTTTTAGTTCAAAATCAATTTCAAAACCTGGGTCTTTATTCAATACTCTGTCATTTTCCAACCGCAGGACTTTATATTTCGAAATATTTTCTCAAGGAAACAATCTGGATTCATTTAAAATTCAAATTTTAATCGATTTCAATTCACAGATGAGACCCATTGAGGTGGTGTCGCTTCTGAATTCCTCTATTCATCAAATTTCTCAAAATTTTGAAAGTTTCAGTCCGATCAGGACTCTGTCTCAGAGACCTGATCCGGTCAGGAGTCTGTTTTGAAGTCTGTTTTACTTCCATTTTCAATCTTTTCCATTTGCTTTCAAAATTTAGGTCATTTTACGGAGTCCAGTTAGTTCAGGACTCTATTTTAGAGTTCGGTCGAGTTAGGAGTCTAACCCTGACTGTGTTTTCTGACTTATTTCATCATTTCTTGATAAAATCTTTTGAAAATTCTTTCATTTAGCTTTTAAAATCTAAAAACTCAGAGTCCTAAGGGTTCAGGACTCTAACCCGGAGTTCCAGTTCGCATGAGACCCTATTTTGTAAAAATCTTGAATTTCAAATGTCAATTTTAACCCTTTTTTAAAGCCATTTTCAGTGTTTATTTCAAAAATGTTCAAAATTCGATGTGGGCCCACTCAGTTGGCACCATATCAAGAGGAATTCTAATTCAGTGAGGATCCTATATCATTTCAAAAATCCTAATTTTAAGTTTACTTTTGAAAATCTTTTGAAAACTCCTTCAATTTCAAGTTTTAAAATCACTTTTTGAAAAACTCAAGTAGGGCCCACTCGGGGTGGCGCCATATTCGAGAAAGTCAGGGCTAGACTAGGGTTAGTTGATGTCTTGGTTAGTGTTAGAGGTTTAGAAGAGTCAAAACCATTTTGAAAACTCATTTTGAAAATTAGTTTTTAAAACTAGTGTTTTTAAATGTTTTTAAAGGTGTTTTTAAATGTTTTTAAAGGTGTTTTAAAAACCCAAATGTGAAAGATGCCAAGTGGCATCACATTTGGGGGTTTTCTAGGTTTAGTTAGGGGCTAATTAGGGATTAATTAGAGTCCCACCTAGGTTATAAAACCACAAAAAATTGTTGCCTTTAGTGGGTTTATTAGAAAGAGTCCTAAAAAAATGAAAAACCTCTTAATTAACCCTAATTAAGTGACTTTTTGAAAAACTATAAAAAGGGACCTAAGGGGGGCCAAAAGGGGGGCTCTTTTCTCTCAAATTTTCGTGGCCTCTCTCTCCTCTCCAGCACCTCCACCTTCCTCCATTGCAGCTGCAAGCACCAAGGTAATATTTTTAATATTTTTTAGTTTTATTTAATACTTTTCATGTTTTAAATCAATTTTAGCCATTGGTGTCATCCCCTTAATGGATTCAACCTCAAGAACCATCAAGAATCAGCAAGAACACTCCAAGAAGGTGATCTAACCCTGTTTTGGATGATTTACAGAGATTTTAATCCATTAGAATTGATTTTAACATGATTCTTTGCATTATTAAACAATAAAATATATGATTTACCCTTTTTAATGGGTTAAATCTATGTTTTAAAGGTGATATCAAATTCCAGCCATTGATTCCCTGTTTTTAATTTATTTTCATGGTTTATTCATGTTTGTTTTACGTTCTATAGCATAGAAATAAGTTTTATTTACAGTTTTATGGTTTATTTTATTTATTTACATTAGTTAATGCATGGTTTTTCAAGTTTCTTAAATTTTTGCGTGTTCTAGGTTTAGAACAGTAAAGATGATGTTATTTCGGATTGAAACACTCATTGTTTATTTCTGATTTTTTTATATGTGATGCATGCATGAGTTATTGAGTTACTGTAGAAAAATCAGAGGTTTTGGATCTCGGGAACCCTGTCAAAAAAATCAGACATCAAATCGGGTTTTTAAAGCTTTAAAATCATGGTTAAAATAAAAAAGGTAACTTGCTGTGATGATATTTCTCTCATCTTATATCCGATTTTAGATCTATAAGGTGCTATGGATTCACATTGAGTAGATCTGTCTGCTGTGAAATTTTCGAATTTTTTAATTACTTTTAGTATTTTTCACCTTTTAGAGAATCTGTTTTTAAATTTAAACCTCGTTAGGGTTTACCAAAACCCTAATCAGACTTGTGTTAGTCATAAATCCCAAACCACAGATCCGATTCATGATCTATAAAAAGTGAGTATTGTTATTTTTCTGTCTACGGTTCACCACTAAATTTTCAGAGATTTTTGTTTAGAATTGCTATTTATGTTTGTATTTTCAATCTGGAATAGCTGTTTTAATCCCTGTTAAGAGTGATATATTTTAGCTCAGATTGCTGGAAAGGTTTCTCCCTAACCGGAGATGATTTTTCCGACCTTAAATTGGGAAATCTTTGTTTTTATTCTTAGTTAGTCTCTGTAAAATTTCATAAATTTCCATGGAGATTTGACCCCTGGTTCAGGTCTTGGACTGAGACTGGTTGGTAAATTAGGTCAAAAATAGCATATTTTAGGATTTAATGCAATTTTCGGATTAATTTAATGTCAAAAAATTATTTTTATAATTCCAATTCGACATTAGGGTTATAACAAGTGCAAGTACCAATTTGTATGGATTTTGGAATCCATTTGATGGCTGAATTAAGCAAATTCCAAAACCGGGTTCCTGAAAGATCCAAAAACACTGCTGAAATCACAGTTTTTGTGATATTGTTGGATTTTCGTGCATGAGCATATATTTTTAGGATTTAATCATGTTCATAATCATATTAGGATGCTTTAGGTTTAATTTTGTGCTCATTTGATTTCATTTAGTGCATAAAACCTAAGTTTTTACCAAAATCTATTTCTAAAAACCCTGATTTCAAGGCCATAGTCTTGCTATCAGGGGCAATTTGGTCATTTTACCTAAATTTCGAAATCCCTAACCTTAATTTTCATGTGTTTAAGTATGTCATATCATATTTTAGCCTAGTTTATTTGCATTTGAATTTCAAAACTTGCATTTTACCAAATATCTTTCTAAAAACCCTAATTTCAAGGCCATAGTCTTATTATTAGGGGTATTTTGGTCATTTTGACCCCAATTTCGAAATTTCATATCTTCTCTTTCATATTTATTCAATTTTATTTCATACTTTATCATTTTTATTTAAGGGAATCAAGGAAAAGACTTATATCTAGCAAAATCCAACAATTTCCTGATATTGTTGGATAAATCTAGAAAAGCCAACATATTTTCATTAACCAAGTTTTCTAGTTTTGCAGGTACATTGAAGACTTTATTTTTCATGTATTTAAATTTCAATAGTGATGTAAATTAAATTAAACTTTGGAATAAGAATTTACATTTCCTGCTTAGCCTAGGTTGCATTGCATATAGTTTATTTTTAATAATGTTAATGTGTGATGGATGATAATTCATGCATAGTCAAACTCACTATGATCTACACGAATGGCACATGCACTAGCTTTTATGAAGTTTATAAACTTGGTGGAATTTGTATTTATGGCCATAGTCAGAATACAAATGATACTTAGATTTATGATCTTCACATTAGCCACATTCAGCCTACACTCTTAGGCTAACTTCAAGATACAGTGCATTTCTCAAAAATACAAAAAGTATTTCTCAAATCCTCAAATCCATATTCATTCATTTCATGCATTTGCCAAATCCAATTCAATATCTAAGTCAAGGGGAATTGAATTCCTCAAAATCTCCTAAGTCTTATAGCAAAATCGATTTTCCCAAAGACATTGAATTTCAAAGGATATTTCAAGTATTTCCCAAGTTCCAAATTCAAATTTTCTAAGTTAGAATTTCAATTTCAAAGTTTGAATTCAGAGAAACCAAGACTCAGAATCGATTTTCACCAAATGTCAAGGATTTCTCAAAATCGATTTTTATTTCTCTCAGAAGTATATTTCAAATCCCATTTCACGATTTCTCATGTGATATCATTTCCAAAATTTACATTTTCTGAATATTTCAATCATTCAAAGCAAACATCATGTTTTCAAATGTGCATTTTCTGAAAATTCATAGCACATGCCTGATTCTATGTGCATTTAAAAATTAGAATATGATTTAGACAAGTTGAATAGAGTAGAGCATAAGATTGATCCTTGGTTCAATTGCCCCTGTTAAAGGTGGCAGGAACGGTTGAACCTCGTACCGACAGGCGAGTCCCATTCTTCGGAATTTTCTCGCATTTTAAAAAACGGAGGCGAGTTATTTTCAAAAACTTTTTCAAAGGTCAGTTTGATTTGCAAAAGTTAAAATTTTGCGATGATAACAGGTTTGGCGACCGTGATGGGACCTGTCTTCGCCTGATCAATCTAATGCTCTACTTAGTTCAAATTGTCAAAATCGATTTCCATGGAATGTCAGCTTTGCTTTATGATATCATGTGAACCTAGGAGCCTAGACTTGAACCCAGCTGACATGGAATGCATATAGACTAGGTATGGTTTGGTAGGACCATATTGAGGAGAATTATTCATGCTCACATAGACTTAGGTCTAATACAACACTCCTCAATTTAGGAATTGTATGAAAACAATGCTTGCTTCTTCAAATATTTCAAAAATCTATCTCTTTAGGACTTAGAGTCTTCTATTTGATTGCATGTGCTCATGTTTTTCAAAAAACCACCCCCACCTATATTGTCCCGGTCTTCACGTTGCTGGGCTCTCTTCCAGAACCATAGTTCGGGACAGAGCCTCACAACTGGGCCACCTATTTGGGTGAAACCCCCCCTGCCACGTACCAAGGGCCATAGTCCAACGTATATCGACAGGTACTCAAGGATGTTGGAAAACTTGAACCTAGAACTGGAGAATTTGATTTTATGCCACGTACATCGAGCCTTGGCTTGAGTATATAGGCATAACTGGATTGAATACAGTTGATCTGAACCTTAGAGTTAGGATTAAGGTCCTACAGCCATTTCAAAATTTATGCATCTAGAGTCAGCTTTTAGGGAATGCTGTATGTGCATACTTGTTTATGCAGAATTTGATTGAATATGTTATTTCCTTTTTATTTTTCATATTTTCTAAAAATACTGGACGATTTTTCAAAATTCCCCAGTCCATGTCCATGTACTGTCCATGTTTTAAATCCTGGACGATTTTCAAAATACTTCATTTTATAAAGTACTTCCTTATATTTCATTAAACCCTGGACGATTTTCATAAAGTTCCTCCAGTTTCTTCAAAACTCCAGGTGATTTCCCATCTTTCCTGTCTTCTGGATCTCGAATTTCCTGTTTTATTTTTATCCTGCCTGCATTTTTCTCAAAATTCCTGTATTTTCCAAGTCTTATTCCAAATTTTCCATGTTTTCCAATCTATTCTGATGGCATCCAGTCAGCTTGATTCAGTCTTCCTTGAGGGTCACATTTCCTACGAGGTGCGACAACGTCTTCCCGAACATCGAGTCCTCAGCACCGGATCCTTCTTTCCCCGGTGGTATTATTCATGGTTCAAAAACTTCTCTCGTATGTTTCCGGACCATCTGGATGAGTGTGGATTGGAACTGGCGTCCGCGGTGGGAAAGCAGACAGTCAACGGCAATTTGATCCATGCACTAGCAGAGCGGTGGAATCCGAGCACTTCTACCTTCTGGTTCCCGTGGGGCGAGATGACAGTACTGATAGATGAATTTTCAGAGATTATGGGATTGCCCGAGCCAGCCGGTCAGCCTGGAGATCCATTAGAGAAACAGTTTTTGATCAATGTCAAGGGTCTGGATCCCCGAGATGCTTTAGCTCGCATGACAGGACGCAAGTCTTGGCCTCTGATTGAAGAATATGGAAATGAATATGTGGATCTGCTCGAAATCTACAGACAACATGGGGCATTTGTGGAAGTCAGCTCGTTGTCCAGAACAGCTCGAGAGAGAATTCAGCACGCGATGGTTCTATGCACTGTGGGATTGGCTTTCTTTCCCGACGGACGAAATTACAAGGATATCAGAATAGTTCAGCTTCAAAGGAGATGGGGAAGTCGACAGACCAGCCGCCTCTCAATAGCCATGGCCGCACTCGCCTTTCTATACCTAGGGTTGACTCGTTTCGCACTCGGAGAATCCATTCTAGTCGAAGGGTGCACCTATGCCTTGCAGTCTTGGTTCCTCTGACATGTGCCAGTCCGAGCCAGTTCCTTCAGATACAATGGAGAGAAGCTTCTTCCAGTTGCGCGATACCGGTTCTTGATCGACAACCTTCAGGAGGAAGAAGTCGTATGGGACTACTTTGATCGTCAGGAATCACCTCCCAGATACACTTATACTTATGGCAAGCGGTTCAGGCTACTTGGCCCCTTCTTCTGCACCTACTACCATCCGGAGCATACCATTCTGCCAGAATTCAATCTCGCATCAGATCAGTGGTCCGGAGCATACCATTCTGCCAGACATGGCTGGGATTCTTTTGTCAATCTTACTATTTTTCCTGGTCCTCGAGTGTCCTCTGATTATCCAGAGTGGTGGAAAATTGTTTGTCCCCCTCCCCTCTGTCAAGAGTATTATTGATAAAATCATGTTTTTCCCCTCAATAAAATTCCTTTATTTTACATCTCACTTTGGTTTGACGACCTCGCCTAGGTAACAAGGCCTATTTTCAGTTGTTTATCTTGCAAAGAATAGCAACGCAATTGTCGTAATCCCAGCGACGACTCAATCCCTAGTAATGGGATATTATTTCAATTGTCTACCAAAATTCTCAACAAATATTTTCTTCCAAACCAAATTTCCTTCAGAAGCCTAACCATCAGTTCTGCCCTGCAGAGAGCATCAACAAAATCCAAGAGAACATTTGCAATACTCGATGGTCAATACAAGATCCAGAAAGAAAACCACATCAGTTGAAGGTGTCGCATATTCAGTAGCTTCAGAAGAAGAGATGGACTCACCTCGATCAATCCAGAGTCAGGGTCAGCAGGCGGATGATGGCATCGATCCCCAAATGTATATCATGTTCAAAAAGATGATGACCAAGATGCTGGTAGAGCAAGCTGAGCCCAGTACTGAGCAAATTCAAACTAAACAGAAAGATAAGGGTCAGTTCGCCAAGAATGTGAAGATCAGCAAAAAGCAGAGTCGTCACGAGGAAATATCTGATGAGTCAGAATCAGCTGACGATGCTGACAAGGAATGTGAAAATAAATATGAATTCAGAAGGTCGACTCAGGGTCAGGGGTCAGCTTACAAATCCAAGAATCAGTCTGTTGATGACCCTGCGCAGTCACAACTGAAAGATGTGATGAAAATGGTTAAGGATCTGCAGGCCCGCGACAAGGGCAAGAAAATCTTCACCAGCGAAGACTTCTATGATGTATTGGATGGGGATGATGATCTCGATAACCTCCCCAAGAAATTCATTAAGTTTGATGGTTCGGGTGACCCAAAGGCGCACCTCGCCCTTTTCTTTGCAGAGTGTTCCAAGTTCAGGAGGAATAACAGGGCCTTATTTCTTTGTTTCCCTCGCAGTTTGGAGGGTATTGCAGCAAAATGGTATTCAGAGCATATTAATCCCATAGAGCTGAAAGAGTTTGATAAAGTGGTCAATTTGTTTATTGAGCGCTTTTTATTCAACGCTGAGGCGCTCCCGACCCTCAGCCACCTCTGTGGCCTGAAACAGAAAGAAAGCGAGAAGGCCCGAGATTTTATCCACCGATGGAGGTCAGCTTGCAATAAGATGAGAGACCCGATATCAGAAGGGCATGCATTGTCACTAATCTTGAATAATTTTTCACAACCCTTGAAAGGTTTCATTTCCACGGCACCGTCAAAAACCTTCATCGAACTGACAGAATGAGCCGAGTGGCTCGAGCTAAGCATGGAAAATGGAGTTTATGAAGGCTTCAACTTTACACAAGGTAACAATCAGAGTGAGCAGAAGAAGAAGGCTCACTTCACTCTTTCTGCCAATGATAGC
This sequence comes from Nuphar pumila, assembly GCF_984573655.1. NCBI lineage: Eukaryota > Viridiplantae > Streptophyta > Magnoliopsida > Nymphaeales > Nymphaeaceae > Nuphar > Nuphar pumila. The sequence continues at coordinate 75,241,847 of NC_143252.1, read as the reverse complement.
AAAAGCAACAAGAAAAATCATGATCACTATTCAGAGGGATCCAAGGGCCAAAAAGGAAAGTTCTCCAACAATGATAGGCCTCTTCAATCTAGTCCTCAGCATAAAGAGAAAGATCAAGAAAAGCCAAAGCGCAAGGATTGGAGTACGGATCGAAAGTTCACCCCTCTGGACCAAACACTAGAGAGTGTTTTGGAATACATGCTTGCAAAAGATATGATCCGTTTACCTAAAGCAGCTGATCCCGCAACAATCATGGGTAGATTCAAAGAAAGATTTTGCAAATTTCATCGGGCAGTAGGGCATGACACTGAGAATTGTTTCGTCCTGAAAAATATCATTCAAGATTGCATCGACAAGAATATCCTTATTGAAGATGAGGAAAATACCAGTCGACCATCCTGAGCAAGTTTTCTAAAAATTGATAATGTCGAGACTATGTCACTTTCATCATTTTGTCATTTTGAAGCAACAATGTAGTCTCAGTTCTTCTATCAATTTGTTATTTCCTTCTTCAATGCATTAATAAATTTGTCAATCTTTCTTATGGCCTGGCGTCATCTTTTATATTCTTCATTTGCAAATGTTTAAATGTCTTCTTATAAGGGGTAACCTTTTTCAAAGTGCCTCTCTGATCAACCAAGAAGCTCATTGTCAGTTTTACCTCGTTATCCTCAGAGAATTCTCATCAAATATCAATTACTTATCCTTTCTTATTCCCCCATTAGACTGAGGCATTACTTTGGAAATTGTCTTCAAAACATCCTGTATGTAGGCAGGATCAAACAAATCTCTCATTTTGCACACATGTGCACCCATTTATATCATTTTACATACATTTGCATTCATTTGCATTTGCAGGCATTCATTCGCATTCATCTGCATTTGCATCAAGCTTCCTCGCTCAAGAGAAGGGGTTAATCCTGAAAACAGGCTTTGAAAAGCTAACTATGATGGTCCATTCAAATCATGAACCAAGAATTTTTATTTTCCAAATTCAAAACCCATAAGTTGAACACTTCCTTCTTAAATTGTGATCCTTAGGTTAAATCCCTATGGAATTGATAGTTCGTAGGTCAAACCCCTGCAGAGTCAATGTGATTTGTAGGTTGAACGCCTGTCAAACCAATAAGGCTCATAGGTTGAACCCCTTTCGAACCAATCTCGTTCTCAAAAATTTTGATCTGTAGGTTGAAGTCCTCCTGATCCAATATTCTTTACAGTCCTTAGGTCGAACTCCTTTTGGATTGGTATTTTTTAGATATATGATTTGTAGGTTGAAGTCCTCCTGATCCACGTTCTTAGGCTGAATCCCTAAAGAACCCATGTCGTTCCCAGTGAACCAATGTCGTTCTTAATTGAACCAATGTCGTTCTTAGGCTGAATCCCTATTGAACCCATGTTGTTCCCAGTGAACCAATGTCGTTCTTAATTGAACCAATGTCGTTCTTAGGCTGAATACCTATCGAACTCATGTTGTTCCCAGTGAACCAATGTCATTCTCAATTGAACCAATGTCATTCTTAGGATGAATCCCTACAGAACCCATGTCGCTTCCAGCAGACCAAATCACAATTTTGATCTCCAGGTCATCCAATATCCTATTTCCAATTTCTGAGTCTCTCCTTTGGGGAAAGGAGAGAAGAATCTAGCCACGGATGTGTCATTTAGATCTCAAGTGATTTCTTTCACCAAGGATTTCAGGAATATTTTGCCAATTTGTCATGAAAAATAGTTGTTGATCTCAAAATCTTTACTGCATAAAATTGTACCTCAGAATACCTTTAGTATTACTTCTGAAAGGACAAAGCTTTTGTGAAAAAGGATTCAAAATTCAAAATCTTTCTATTGGCCAACCAAAAGGATAAAGAATAAATCCGCGATATGGCCAGCAAAGAAAATTCAATGTTATTGCAAAGCCAGAAGTGATTGATATTGATCGCAGTCAATGGCATATTTTTAAAGACCATTCTTGGAAAATAAGCAGTCAAAATATCATGGGTGATACAGAAAAATCCACTCAATCTCCATATCTCCTCAATCACCTAAGCTGCAATTAAATATCTGCAAAAGGGATCTCTCAACTGTCGTCAAGATGAAGGCGAATTAGACGAGTCGACCCCCGGGGCTAAAGAAGATTTGGATCATCTCCAAGATGACGGAGTTTGTGACGGATCCTTTCAGGGAAAGTTCAGATCACCGTCGAGATGAAGGCGAGTGTGATGAGCCTACCGACAAACCCTAAAAAATATTTGATTCCAGCTATCATCAAGAGATTCCCAACCAATGAGCCAATAACTATCAAGATAATCTCTGAGAGAAAAGAAGGATCGGAACATCTCTGAGATGAAGGAGTTTGTGACGTACCCTTCCTAAGAAAAAAAGAGAGAAAAGTCAGGACATCTCCAGCATGAAGGATGATGTAATTCCCGAAAAATCCAAGAGAGCTCCAATCTGCTAAAGATCATCATGAGAAAAGAATCCCAGGATATCAGACTGCCAAATTTATCAAGAATTTTCTTTAATTTTGTGAAATTCTTTTATCAATATTCTTTCACCAATAGCTCTCGCAATATCAAGAATATTTTCTTTCTCGTCCATATCAAGGAAATTGATAGCTTCCTTGAAAGAAAGCCAATCGCAAGCAATTTGAATTCGAATCTTGATTCTACGGAGTTAAGCCCAGTCGGAGTTAATACTTCAGGTAGAAAAGAGGGAATACTTTCAAAACAAAGTGCATCATTTTCAATTATTTTGAATCAACAACAATTTTCAACAATTTGACAATATTTTCTGGCTATCCTGGCGTGAAGCGAGAGCTTAAGGTTCATCTTTGGCGCATCCTGACATCAGTTGTTATCCCTTTTAGGACTTGATAACGGGAGTTGTCAAGATTCCTTCCCTTCTTTGGTATAATTTGAGCGCACGGGCTCTCAGATTCGCACACTTCCCTGTGTCCCCACTGTCCCACCATAGACAGTCCAATTTCGGCTTGAGGTTAAGCCACCAATTTCAGCAAAAGGCAATTTCAAAAGTTAATTAGTCTCAGCAATGAGGCACCCAAAATCAATCCCTTTTCAAACTTTAGGGACCCCAATTTCCTTCCTTTTGCAAAACCCCTATCGGATTCATTGTGCGGAAATCCGAAGCTTCCATCATGGTCTCTTCTTTCGAGGATTCCGTCCATTTTCTGCCCAATCAGGTTAAGGGTATAAACCTGAGCCTCCTTTGATGAGGTATTCCATTTTCTGCCCAATCAGGTTAAGGGTACAAACCTGAGCCTCCTTTGATGAGGTATTTCATTTTCAACCCAATCAGGTTAAGGGTATAAACCTGAGCCTCCTTTGATGAGGTATTCCATTTTCACCCAATCAGGTTAAGGGTATAAACCTGAGCCTCCTTTGATGAGGTATTCCATTTTTCACCCAATCAGGACAAGGGTACAAACCTGAGCCTCCTTTGATGACGTATTCCATTTTCAACCCGGTCAGGTTAAGGGTCAAACCTGAGCTTCGTTTCTACACGAGGTATTTTCTGTCCCATCCAGGTTAAGGGCAAAACCTGAATCTCACTTCTTTTGAAATAAAATTCTCCATTTCATATCTACCATCATCATTTGAATTAATCCTTTCATACCCAGTCAGATTCATCTAACTGGGGCATTTTTATGATTCAAATTTGGTGTGTTTTCTTTGCCACTAAGCTCGGCTTTCAACCGGCTTAGCAGCAAAAAGGGGCATCTGTAAACACCCCAAATTTTCACCCTCATCCAGTGTTTGTCCATTTCATGAGTCATTACAGATCATTGCATATCATTGCATGTATTCTGCATAGCATTGCATCTCATTTTCGAGATCCAGCACTCCTATTTCAAAACATTCAATCCAGATTTGAATTTTAAAGCTTTTATTTCAAAATCAATTTCAAAACCTGGGTCTTTATTCAATACTCTGTCATTTTCCAACCCCAGGACTTTATATTTCGAAATATTTTCTCAAGGAAACAATCTGGATTCATTTAAAATTCAAATTTTAATCGATTTCAATTCACATATGAGACCCATTGAGGTGGTGTCGCTTCTGAATTCCTCTATTCATCAAATTTCTCAAAATTTTGAAAGTTTCAGTCCGATCAAGACTCTGTCTCAGAGACCTGATCCGGTCAGGAGTCTGTTTTACTTCCATTTTCAATCTTTTCCATTTGCTTTCACAATTTAGGTCATTTTACAGAGTCCAGTTAGTTCAGGACTCTATTTTAGAGTTCGGTCGAGTTAGGAGTCTAACCCTGACTGTGTTTTCTGACTTATTTCATCATTTCTTGATAAAATCTTTTGAAAATTCTTTCATTTAGCTTTTAAAATCTAAAAACTCAGAGTCCTAAGGGTTTGTAAACACCCCAAATTTTCACTCACCTCCCCAACATTTCCACCAAGCATCAACATCCAGCCTCTGAAATCGCTGGAGGGCAAAATGGTCATTTTCTGAGCCGGACCTTGCAAAAGTCCAAATTTCATCTGCAACTCTCAAAATTTCTCTAATTTTAGCTCAGATGTTCAAAATTTTACTCCTGACAGGAGACAGACATCTCCAAGTCTTGATTCAAGATTGCATTTCATAAGACATGACATTGCATATCATTGCATGAGCATTTCAAATCACTGCACTGCACAGCATGTCATTTCGAGGTCCAGAACTCTTGATTTCAAAATTTTCAATCCAGATTAGAATTTCAACTCTTTTCAAAATTGATTTCAAAACCCTGGGTCTTCAAAATTATCAATTTTTCCCATTTTACCCCCAGGACTCTGAATTTCAAAATATTTCCTCAGGAAAACCATCTGGATAGTTTTCAATATGGATTTGAGTCACTTCACCTCAGATTTTGCCCTTTTTGACAATTTCAAATATCTTTCTTTTACAAAAATCGCCCTACAAGGGCCAACTCTTTCCAAAATTCCTGTTTTGCCCATTAGTCCAGATTTTATGAAAATTCCAAAAAGAAGTTGTGGTTTTATCCTTATTTCAATAAAGAAGCAATGTGGGACCCACACTAAGGTGGTGTCACACAAGCTTTCCTTTTGAAAATTTGAATTTTGAAAAACCCAAAAAATATAGGAGCCTTGTCCCCTGGATTGGTGCCACTTGTCTTTTCTCTCTCCTCCCATTTACATGCCATGTGTCAGCATAGGGTTCACCTAGAGTCGGTGCCACATGTCACCCTCCCTCTTCTGCCAAGTGTCAGTGTGGGGCTACCTTAAGAAGCCGCCACATGTCTGCCATGTGTCAGTATCCATCCTGCGCCATGTGTCATTTCAAAGACTACCAGAAGATGCCAAGTGTCATAGGTTGTCCTGTCTAGAAAAAGTGGAGTTTGTCTCCTCTGAGGTGGCGCCACTTGAAGTGTGTCTCCTGCAGGGGACACGTGTCAACCCCTCCTTTCTTCTAGAAAAGTAGCCTGACACATGTCCTCCCCCTATTTTTTTTCAGAAAAGTAGGAAACATGTGTCACTCCTAAATTCCTACCAAAAAGGTAGGCTTGTCTCCTCTGAGGTGGCGCCATCTGGAGTGTCTCCTGCAGAGGACAGATGGCAAGCTCTCATTTCCTCAGAAAAAGCAAGTGCCATGTGTCATTTTCTGCTTTCTTCAGAAAAGCTAGAATTCAAATATTCAAAAATTCCCATAGGTGGCGAAAATCAAGAACTCCTACCTTTTTCATCCTGTCTGAGATGGCGCCACATGGCTTGGCCCACCTTCTCTCCCCTCTGTCACGTGTCATTCTCTGCTTCTTTCAGAAAAAGTAGAGGACACATGTCTTCTCCCTACCTCTTTCAGAAAAGTAGGAGACACATGTCACTCCTAGCCTTCTTCAGAAAAAGCAAACCATTTAAAATTCAAACAAGGCATTAGGTGGCGAAAATCCGGAGCTCTGATTTTTCCAGATGGCCTGTGAGGGCGCCACATGTCCCTTCCCTCCTTCTCATCCCTCTGCCACGTGTCATCTTCTGCTTCTTTAGAAAAAGTAGGTAACACATGTCTCCTTCTCATTCCTTCAGAAAAAGTAGAGGACACATGTCCTCTCCCTACTTTCTTCAGAAAAGTAGGAGACACATGTCACTTCCCTCTTTTTCCTCCCTCTTGCCACATGGCATTGTGGGAGCCACCCTGAGGTGGCGCCACATGTCCATCCTCCATTCCTCCAGGGCCAACCTCCATTTGAATTTCAAACTTCCCCCTGAGGTGGCGCCATTTGAGAAAGCCTCTCCAGACAGCTGACACTTGTCCGCCACATGTCCAGATCTCCTTTCTCCAGAAAAGGTAGAATTCAAATTCCTCTGAGGTGGCGCCTTCTGAGCCCACTGCTCTGTCCTCCTTACATGTGTCAAACACCTTTTGAGGTGGCACCATTCCAGGACTCCACTTGGCTCCATTTTTTTATTTTTTATTTTTTTTTTAATAAAGGTAGCCCACCATGAGGTGGCGCCACCTGAGGACTCCCTACAAAAGGAGAGATTGAATTTCAAATTCCAAGAGAGCACCCTCTGAGGTGGCGCCTTCTGGGAGCTCCCTGCAGAGAGAATCAAGCTAACTTTTGAAAAATTCCAAATTCCCCCTGCTGAGGTGTCTCACCCACAAAATTTCCATTTTTTTATTTTTCTCAAAAAATCAAAATAGCCTTTTGAGGTGGCGCCACCTGAGGGCTCCCTGCAGAAGATGAATTCGAATTTTAAACCCCTCAGATGACACCCCCTGAGATGGCGCCACATGGAGGGCTCAGATCCAGCCTGTTTGAATTTCAAAAAAATTTCAGAAAATCTATAAAAACAAGGCTCCATGTCCAGCATGGGAGATCAATTTTTTAGCTCTGGTGAACTTGGGAAATCCGACCTAGCCTTCCTAGAATCAGATTTTGAACTGTGGAAATCGTGCCCCCTTTGGCTCATTGAAGAAGGTGGAGTAGAGCTCGTGCTGTGGCGAATTCGATTCCAACAGAGGTCGATTTTTGTGAACCATCCGAAGCTTGGAGCGAAGGACGAAGGAAGCTCGTGATAGCTGCCCATTTCAAGAGCTCCTACGCTGCGCAACGAAGCAAGGTGCACTTCTTTTCCCATTGATTGGATTCCATAATTCGAATCGAGGGTCGTTTGAAGAAAGAGCTCATCCGAGGGATGGATTGAGCTATTCTCATAAAACGACATACATAAAAATGTTTCATTATGCTTCCTTGATGATTTTTAACATTCATATAGTTAGCTAGGTTTAATTTGCATTTTATTTCATTCATTTAGCATATTTCATGAATTAATTAGGATTAATTTAGCCTTTATTTCAATTCTGCTTATTTTCAGTAGGTCTCTGTTTTTGTCAGTCAGTCCACACGTCATTTCATGCATTTGTTTTTTATTAAAAATCTCAAAAAAATCACGGAATGCGCCTTTAAGTGTCCCTGAAATTTTTCCAAAAATTCGGAGGCATTTGAATTTGTTTACTGCGGTAAACATTCAAAATGGCAAGTCGGGTTTTGTTACCCGGGATACGTTTTGAAAATCATTTGCCGACTTGTAAAATCGAGATATCCCTCATGGGAGATCCTATTTTCGATCCGAAAGATGTTTTGAACTCGGGAGAATGCCTAGTTTTTAATATGATTTTATTAGATTTTTATGATTTTTTTTTATGTCTGACAAAAATCCGAGATGTCGGTACACGTGTCAGAGATTAATTTGGGCCTCTGAGATCTTGGATCGACTTAGGGCTATGGTTTCTCTTTGTGTGTTGCTCCAAATCCGAAACTGTAAAAAGTGAAAGTGGTGCCCAAGATGTCCTCTCTTTGAATCTGAAAGCCTGTAATTTTTAGAACAGTGTTGACCCCTGCTTCGGATTTTTCTTGTCAGCCCCCTGTTTTGCTACATTTGTCTGTTCTGTTAGTTTAGGCAGGAATAGTTATATTTTTATCAGTGTTTATGTTGATCAAATGCCAAAGTCATAAACATGAAAGTTGTTCATGTAGGTGTCGTGCATAGCTATGATTAATTTCATAAATTTCCATGGCCGTTTTGTATGTTTTTAGCATTTTACATCAGATTAGTGTGATTTTTACCTATGTCTGAACTAAATCCCTGTTATTGAACTCACCATGGCTCAAATCCCGAGGCTGTAAAAACCAAAAATGTTCCATTTCGGGCCTTTTAGCAGTCTGCAAAATATCAAAAGTTTCCATGGTGTAAATCTTGCATTATCATATTAGGCATTGCATTTGGTTCGGATCCATAGGCAAAATCCATCATTTTTAGGACTTTCTTTGAATTTTGGCATTTAAATCATATCATTTCATGATTTTTAGCATTCTAGGTTGTTTATCAAAGTAAGTAGATGCTTCATACCGAATTTGGTGCAATTTGGAATCCATTTGAGGTTCGGATCATCCATAATACCAAAACAGGGTCCCGCAGGACCCGGATCCAAGCGAAAAACAAGCGAAAATCGTTATTTTTGATAAATTGCAAAATACCAAATTCTGATTTTACAGTCTTAATGTGTCTAGCAGCATGTCATCATGTCCCTTACTGCATCTCATCATCATTTGAGTCAATTTGAATTTTGAAATCTCAATTTTACCAAGTTTTCCTTCAAAAAACCCTAATTTTAAAGGTATAACTTTATAATTAGGGGTATTTTGGTCATTTTGACCACAATTCCGAATTTCAAACTGTTTTCTACTGAATTTATTGCATTTTCATTATTTCAAATATCAAGGAAGCATGAGAATAGGGTTTATATCCAATTAAATCCAATAATTTCATAATATTATTGGAAATTTTTGGAAAAACCCACATATTTGAGCTAACCTCATTTCCAGTTTGACAAGGACATTCAAAAGAAGGAGCTGAAGTCTGCAAATTTCTTTTATTTCCTTTATTTAGTGATGTAATAATGTAAATTTTGGAATAAGAGATTTAATTTTCTGCTTAGACTAGGATGCATATCATATAGTTTGAATTTATGCAATATCCTGTTTCTATGATTCATGCATTTTATTTCAAAAGCACTATGGATGTTCACGAATGGCACGTGCACCAACTCTTAGGGAGTTGATGGACTCGGTGGGATCCATATTTACGGCCCTAGTCGGAATATGGACGAGACCCAGATCCATCATCTTTCTACTAGTCACATTGAGCCTACACTCTTAGGCTATCTTAAAATGCACATCATATTTCCAAAGTTTTCAAAATCATGTGCATCAAATCAACTAAATTCTGAGCATATTCATGGCCACAGTCAGGATATGTGAAGGATTTATCTTGACTTAATGCACATTTTTCCAACAAATCTCTTAGAAAATCTTTTCAAAGTGCATTCATTCACTCATGTCATTTGCATCATGAAATCATTGATTTTCTCAAGATTTTCTCAAGAAAACTTCATTCTCAAGAAATCGATTTCTCAAGAAACTCTAAGGATTTTTCAAAAATCGGTTTTCCAAAGACAAAGTTTTTCACAGTTTTCTTTGGAAAACGATATTTTCTTAAGAGATTCAAAAGAGTTTTCCAATCTTTCTCCAAGATCCAAAATCGATTTCCGAGTATTTCAAAAAGGTAAAATTCCCAGGATTTCGATTCCCCAAGTTTTGAATTTCCTTCTCCAATGAGCTTTCCTATGAATTTCCATCATTTTCCTAAGAAAACTCTCAAAGTCCAACTTTTCCTAAGAAGTGCTTCCCTTTTCAAAAAGTCCATCTTTTCTCAAGAATCACTTCCATTTTCCCAAGATTTTCAACTATTTCTGAATTTTCCACATCTTTATAAGCTTTCTCATGTTTTCAAAAACCCCTTTTTTACCTGAGTTTCCTGAGAAATTGACCTTTTTCCTGAGAGATTCTTTCCAACTCCAAATGTTTTTCCAAGCATACATCATGTTTTCCCAAGCCGCATTTTCCAAAATCTCATAGCACATGCCTGATTTCTCTGTGCATTTAGGATAGAACATAACTTCGATAATTTAACTAAGTCAAGCATAGTTTTGGTCCTTGGTTTGATTACCCCTGTTAAAGGCGGCAGGAACGGTCGAACCTCGTACCGACAGGTCGAGTCCCATCCCATGGATTTTCCCGCAATTTTCAAAAACGGAGGCGAGTATTTCAAAACAATTTCCAAAATCCGGTCAAAGTTTGAATCGCGAAAGCGTTTCTCTCTTTTTCTCTTCCGCAAGGAAGGGAAGACGGGGTAAAAATTTCGCGACGATGACAGGTTTGGCGACCGAGATGGGACCTGTCCTTGTCTGACCTAAAATTGTGCTTGACTTAGTTTAATTATCAAAATTATGTTCACAAAATGTCAGCTTTTACTTTCAATATCATGTGAACCTAGGAGCCTAGATTCTGACCTAGCTGACATTGACTGCATATAGCTTAGGCATGGTTTGGTAGGACCAGATTGAGGAGAAATTTTCATGCTCACATAGACTTAGGTCTAAATACAACTCTCCTCAATTTAGGATCTGAATGCAAACAATGTATGCTTCTTCAAAGATTTTCAAAATCTATCTCTCTAGGACTTAGAGCCATCTATTTCTTGCATGTGATCATTTTTCAAAACCTTAATTACCTATCATTACCCGGTCTTCACGTTGCTGGGCTCTCTTCCAGAACCATAGTTCGGGACAGAGCCTCACAACTGGGCCAACTATTTGGGTTAACACCCCCCTACCACGTACCGCGGGCCACAGTCCGAAGTATATCGGTAGGTGCTCAAGGATGTTGGAAAACCTTACCTTAGAACCGGAGTTGAAATTCTATGCCACGTACCTCAGATTTCGATTCGAGTATATCGGCATAACTGGATTGGACAAAGATGATCTGAACTTAGAGTTAGGATTAGGGTCCTACAGCTGTTTTCAAATTGATGCATTTAGAGTCAGCCTTTTAGGGAGTGCTGAATGTGCATAAATGTTTGTGCAGGATGTGATCGTATGTATGATTTTCTCAATTCTTTATGTTTCCCAATGTTTTTCAACTCATTAGGTCTTTTTCCAAATATCCTCATTTCCCACAAGATGTTTTTCTCAAACCCTGGATGATTTCCTCAAATATCCAATTTCTTCCAAAACTCCAGGAGATTTTACATTCTATCCTTCTACTGGATCTCGAATTTCTAGCTGCATTTTTATCCTGCCTGCAAAATTTTTTAAAATTTCTCACATTTTCCTAAGTCTCATTCTGAGTCTTTCTCTGTTTTCAGTTCGATGGCATCCAGTCAAGTCGATCCTATCTTTCCTGAAGGTCACATCTCCTTCGAGGTGCGACAAGGTCGTCCTGAACATCGAGCCCTTAGCACCGGAACTTTCATTCCCCGGTGGTATTATTCCTGGCTAAAGAGCTTTTCCCGAATGTTCCCGGACCATTTGAGCGAGTGTGGATTAGAGCTGGCATCAGCAGTCGGAAAGCAGACCATCAATGGCAACCTGATCCATGCAATGGCGGAGAGATGGAATCCTCGAACGTGTACCTTCTGGTTCCCGTGGGGAGAGATGACTGTTTTAATGGATGAATTTTCAGAAATCATGGGGTTGCCAGAACCAGCTGGTCGACCAAGCGACCCCTTAGAGCATCAATTCCTTATCAATGTCAAGGGTTTGGACCCCCGAGACTCTTTAGCTCGTATGACAGGCCGCCGATCTTGGCTCCTGACCCAGTTAGAAGGAGATGAATATGTTGACCTACTTGAGTTGTACCGTCAGTACGGGACCTTCATTGAAGTCAGCTCGCTTTCAAGAACAGCCAAAGAAAAGATTCAGAATGCAATGGTTCTATGCACTGTAGGACTGTCCCTTTTCCCAGATGGACAAAACTACATGGACATCAGGATAATCCAGCTTATGAGAAGATGGGGAAGTCGGCAAACCAATCGCCTCTCCATAGCCATGGCAGCGCTCGCCTTCCTTTATCGAGGTCTGACTCGATTCTCACTCGGAGAGTCCATTTTAGTTGAAGGATGCATCTACGCACTTCAGTCCTGGTTTTTCCAGCACGTTCCAGCCCGAGCAAGCTCTTTCAGATACAATGGTCAAGAACTTCTTCCAGTGGCGCAGTACCGGTCTATGATCAACAACATTCAAGAGGATGACGTTGTTTGGGACTATTTTGATCGGCAAATATCTCCTCCCAGATATACCTACGCTTATGGCAAGCGGTTCAAGTTGCTGGGACCATTCTTCTGCACTTATTATCAACCACAGAGATGTGTTCGGCAGTTCTCTCAGAGGCAGCAGTACGTTGAAGCCCGACTATTATCAGGAGCTATGGCAGAGTTCGATCTCACCTCCGCGCAATGGTCCGGGGCATATCATTCTGCCCGCTACGGCTGGGATTCCTTTGTCTCTCTTAAAATCTTTCCAGGTCCTAGAGTGTCTGCCGACTATCGTGAATGGTGGCAAATTGTTTGTCCCCCACCTCTTTGTCAAGATCAATAAAATCTTATTCTTCTCATTTTAATAAAATTCTATTTCCTTCCATTGTGGTTTGACGACCTCGCCTAGGTAACAAGGCACATTTTCGTTGTTTATTTCTTTTGCAGAAGGAATGGCAACACAATTGTCGTGATTCCCACGACGACTCAGTCCCTAGTAATGGGACATCTTTTCCAAATTGTCTACCATATTTTCAGCAAATATTTCCTCCAAAAGCTAATTCCCTCAAAATCTAATCAGGTCTTTTGCCCTGCAGAGAGCATCCATATCATTTGATGGTTGAGACAAGATCAGGCAAAAGAACCACAGCATCCCAGTACTCGTCAGCCTCGAAAGAAGAGATGAGTTCCCCTCGATCTGAGAAGAGTCGAGAGCAGCAGCAAGAAGATGATGGCATAGACCCTCAAATGTATGCCATGTTCAGAAAAATGATGAACAAAATGATGAGTGAGCAGCCCGGGACCAGCTCAGAAAGGAACCCATTCAGAGAAAGGTTCCATGGTCGTAGGAGTAAGAAGGCTCCCAAGAAGCAGATCCAGCCAGAAGAGATCTCAGATGAATCAGATTCAACTGAAAATACTGATGAAGAATATGAGGTGCCTCCGGCATTTCAGAAGCGTGGCCAAAGTAAAAGCCGCAGATCAAAGAGCAGAGATAAAGAAGAGCCTTTGCAAGCGCAGTTCAAAGAAATGGCCCGAGTTGTCAAAGATCTGCAAGCCCGCGACAAGGGCAAGAAAGTCTTCACCAGTGAGGATTTCTATGACGGCTTAGAAGGGGATGATGATCTGGAAAATCTCCCCCGAAAATTCATCAAGTTCGATGGTTCTAGCGACCCAAAAGCTCATCTCGCCACTTTCTTTGCTGAATGCTCTCGGTTTAGAAGGGATAACCGAGCATTGTTTTTATGCTTCCCCCGCAGCTTGGAAGGAGTTGCCGCCAAATGGTATGCTGAGCATATCAACCCCATTGAGCTCAAGGAGTTCGATAAAGTTGTAAATCTCTTTATTGAACGCTTCTTGTTCAACACAGAAGCGCTGCCTACATTAAGTCATCTCTGCAATTTGAGGCAGAACGAGAATGAAAAAGCACGGGACTTCATTCACAGGTGGAGATCAGCCTGTAATAAGATGAGAGATCCTATCTCGGAAAGGCATGCATTGTCCTTAATCCTCAACAATTTCTCGCAGCCGTTAAGAGGATTAATTTCCACAGCGCCGTCCAGGACCTTCATTGAGCTGACTGAACGAGCCGAATGGCTCGAGCTAAGTGTGGAAAATGGAGTCTATGAAGGCTTCACCTTTTCCAAGAACAACTCCCAAGGTGAGCAGAAGAAGAAAGCTCACTTCACTTATTCTGCCAGCAACAACAGCAAAGGCCAAAAACGATACAAAGGGCAGAAGAAAGATTACTGCTACGGCACCGGCAGTTCAAACAACAAGGACCAGAAGGCAAAGCCTGCTTCTCAGTTCAGCAAGCCTCCTCAGCAGGATCAAGGACCGAAGCTGCGCGAGAAAGCCAAACATGAAGGATGGAGTTACGACAGAAAGTTTACTCCTCTTGACCAATCACTCGAGGATGTGCTCGAGTACATGCTATCGAAAGAGATGGTCAAATTGCCCAGATTGGCCGATCCCCCTGTGCCCATGGGGAAATGGAAAGATCAGTTCTGCAAGTTCCACAGGACAGTGGGACACAACACCGAGAACTGCTTTGTTCTCAAAAATATCGTGCAAGATCTCATTGAAAAGAATCTATTGGTAGAAGGAGAAGAAGAAGAGAAAATGGACATTCTCAACCACCCCTTCCCTTCGCACACCACAGCAGTAGTGTCTGCACAACCCTTTCTACCGCATGAACATATCAAGCCATGTTCTGTGCAAGATCTTCAAGTTCAGCATCAGGTGACGGTGCTACGACAAGCAGCTCCAGATTCTAAAAAGATGGACTTAATTTCAGCATTCGGTAAAATGAAAGTTGCAGAAGCACCTGTGAAGTCAGTTCCCAAATCAAAGGAAACTCCTGACTTCTTCAAGCAAATCGTTAGACCAAAGCCAGAGAATTCAAGTCAGAAGCCTCTGATTGCTTTATCCAATGTCTCCATCCTTGACTTGGCCAAGAATTCTAGCAAGCACCGACAAGTACTGGATAATCTGCTCAGGAAAATCAAGGTTAAACCCAGTACCACTCCTGAAGACATGGCACAGATTGTGAACTCTGCCACGACCAATGCGCCAATCACCTTTTCAGATGAGGACCTTCCAAAGCCTCATTCCTTTCATAATAATGCCTTGTATATTGTCGTTCGAGCAAGAGGAATGACGGTTCCCCATGTGCTGGTCGATGGAGGCAGTAGCCTCAACATATGCCCTGAAATGACCGCAAAGGCATTAGGGATCAAGGATGAAGAATATATTCCCGATCCCATCACTATCTATGGGTTTGACAATCATGGTCAAACGGCCAAGGGCAAGATATTCCTGGAAGTGTTTATCAACTATTCAATGCATTCAGTGCTTTTCCATGTGGTTAATGTACCACCAACCTACAACTTGCTGCTCGGTAGGATGTGGATTCACAATGCTAATGCAGTGCCTTCTACCCTCCATCAATGTGTAAAGTGGTCAAAAGGTGGAATGATTACCACAATACTGGGAGAAGACCCAGAAGAAAGGCTCCCGCAGCCCATGATTCCTCGGCCATCATTCAATGCAGATATTCCCAGCATCAGGGAAAGTGAAGAGATCAATCTCGGGGAGAATCGAGAAATACTTCAGGCACCATCAAAGCCATCTCTGCACACAGTAGCCACGACACGATGGAAAGGTCCTCAATTTTTCAAGGTTGGAGGTCGAATCGACTACAGCACCATTAAGGATCATCCCTTGTTTCCTCAATTCATGAAGTCAAGAAAGGGATTTGATTTACTCCTGAAACATGGCTATCAACCCTTCAAGGGACTCGGCAAGAATGAAGATGGCCGCATCGAGCCAATGATCCAGAAACATCGTCCCCACAGGGCAGGATTGGGGTTCTCCGGAGGAAACTCATCAAGAAAGACTGTTTTTGTCAAAGGGGCACAATGAAGATCATTTGTTATTTCCTTTCTATTCTTTTCCAAATAAATGTCTCATTTTACCAATGTCATTGATCAATTCAATCAATAAAATTCCAAGCTTCTTTGTCTATCCGGATGCCATCTACTCCCTTTTTGTCTGTCTCATCATTTTATAATTCAATACCATTTTATGTATGGTTCTCTTCAAATGATTGTTTGTCTTACTATAGGCCAATTTGTCTGAACCAAAATTTCTTCTCCAAAATTTCAGAATGACTTCTCGGACAATCAAGAAGCTCGTTCTCAATCCCAAGGCCTCTCAAAAGTCGACAGCAATTCACAGAATCAAAGCAAGCACCGGAAATGACAAGAGTGCAAAGCAGTCTGATGATTGTGCGGAATATGATCAGTCTCTTCAGGAATTACCGGAGTTCGCCGCAGTTCAGAAGCAGGACGAACCATCTCCTCTAGTACAAGATCCAACTGAAGGTGTCAATATCGGTTCAGAGGAAGATCCAAAAATTCTCCAGATCGGAACCAGTCTAAGTCCAGAAGAAAAGAAAAGGCTTATAGATTTTCTCAAGCGGCATGAAGAAGTGTTCGCATGGACGTATGAAGACATGCCGGGCTTAGACCCCAAATTGGTCGAGCACCATCTTGTCTTAAAGCCGGATGCTAAGCCAGTCAAGCAGAAGCTGAGAAAAATGGATCCCAGAATAGAACAGCAAGTCAAGGAAGGACTTGAAGATCTGCTCAAAGCAGGATTTATTCGAGCTATTGACTACCCAGATTGGTTAGCCAATATCGTCGTAGTCCCAAAGAAAAGTGGCAAAGTAAGGATCTGCATAGACTTCAGAGATCTCAACAAGGCAACTCCGAAGGATGACTATCCACTTCCAAGCATCGATCTTCTAGTCGATAGCACGGCAGGACATGCCATGTTCTCTTTCATGGACGGATATTCTGGCTACAATCAGATCAAGTTGGCCGCCCGCGACCAATCCAAAACTTCCTTCACTACGCCTTGGGGCACTTTCTGCTATACAGTCATGCCTTTTGGGCTCAAGAATGCTGGAGCAACATATCAACGAGCAATGGCCGTTATCTTTCACGATCAAATGCGCAAAATCATGGATGCGTATGTTGATGATATTCTCGTGAAATCTAAAGAGGAAGAGGATCACCTCGAAGCGCTTGATCAAGTCTTTAAGCGGCTCATCCTTTATAAGTTACGGCTTAACCCGCAAAAGTGTGTCTTTGGAGTCGAATCAGGCAAACTGTTGGGTTTTCTGGTTAGCAAAAAGGGAATTGAAATTGACCAAGCCAAAGCAAAGGCTATCATTGATATGCCACCCCCGAAGAATCTCAAAGAGCTACGTAGCCTTCAAGGACGTATGCAGTCAATCCGGCGATTCATTTCCAATTTGGCGATGAGATGTGAGCCCTTCAACCACTTACTCAGAAAAGGAGTTAAGTTCGAATGGGGACCAGAGTGCCAGCAATCGTTCGATCGAATCAAGAAGTATCTTCTTAATTCTCCCATCCTAAAGCCGCCAGAATTGGGAAAACCTCTTTTGCTATACATCTCAGTTAATCAAGTAGCATGCGGTGGATTCTTGGCGCAATACAAAGAAGGCAGCCTGATAGAACACGCCATTTATTACGTGAGCAAGACTTTCATAGATTATGAAAAGAGATACTCTCAAATAGAGAAGACCTGCCTAGCTCTGGTATGGATGTGTCAGAAGCTAAGACACTACCTGTTGGCATCAGAGGTCAAAATTTTGTCCAAACTCAATCCTCTCAAGTATATCTTAGAACAACCTTTCGCGGACGAGTCGCCAAATGGCAAGTCTTACTGATGCAGTATGATTTAGAATATGTCTCGCAGCAATCAATCAAAGGCCAAGCAATTGCAGATCAATTGGCGGATTTTCCTCTGGCCGAAGAAGAGAAAGCCGAAGATGACTTCCCTGATGAGCAAATTTGCAATATCCACCAATCTCCAGTCTGGAATTTATTTTTCGATGGTTCTAAGAATATAGCGGGAATAGGCATCGGAATTTTATTAATCACTCCTGAGAAGGAGATGATTCCATTTTCTCTCAAGCTAGACTTTCAATGCACTCACAACATGGCTGAATATGAAGCCCTGATTCAAGGTCTAAGGATTCTATTAGACTTTAATGTCAAGAGAGTACATGCCTACGGTGACTCATTACTTGTTGTCAATCAAGTTCGAGCCGAATGGCAGGTCAAAGATCAGAAGCTATTTCCCTATCAGAAAATTGTTTCAGCTCTTATCAGCAAGTTTGAAGAATTCCAGCTCTTCCATATCAAGAGAGATTTTAATCAAGTGGCTGATAGCCTAGCCAGTTTAGGCTCCATTATGGCGTTCGAGAATGGAGAATCTTGTCGCTCTTTTGAAATTGGCAGACTTGACCAACCTGCCTTCATTCCAGCGGAACAAGTAAACCAGGCTGAGCAAAAGAAGAAGCCCTGGTATTACAACATCAAAACTTTCATAAAAACTGGCGAATTTCCTCCAGAACTCTCAAAGAAAGAGCAACGAGCAATCCAGCGCATGTCTACTCGATATTTCATTTTGGCCAATGTCCTCTATCGTCGTGGATTCAGTTCAGAGTATTCCAGATGTTTAGACGAAGACGAAGCCAAAGAAGTCATGCGAGAAGCACACGAAGGCATCTGTGGTGGTCACGTTGGCTACCAAACCCTTGTCAAGCAAATCATCAGAGCAGGTTACTACTGGAAGACTATGCAACAAGACTGTTATCATTATGTGAAGAAGTGTGTGCAATGTCAGATACACGCACCTTCTATCCATGCTCCGGCAACTCATTTACAGTCTGTTGTCTCTCCATGGCCGTTCTCCATGTGGGCCTTCGATGTCGTAGGTCCCATCACTCCTTCAGCTTCAAATGGCCACAAATACTTCCTTGCCGCAACAGAATACTTCACCAAGTGGGTAGAAGCCATCAGTCTCCGCACAGTAGAAGGCCGACATGTGGTCTCTTTTATTCACAAGAACATCCTTTGCCGTTTCGGCGTCCCGCATGACATTGTGTCAGACAACGGCAGTCATTTCAAGAATGAAAAGATGAAGACATTCTGCTCAAAATTCAAGATCTATCACCATTTTTCCGCTCCATATTATCCTCAAGGGAATGGTCAGGCAGAGGCCACCAACAAGATTTTAATTCGTATCTTAGAGCGAACTGTGGAAACAGGCCGTGACTGGCATGAGAAGATCCACGATGCACTGTGGGCCTATCGGACCACCATTCGTACACCAACGAATGCTACCCCATCAGAACTGGTTTATGGAACAGAAGTAGTATTGCCGCTACATGTTCAGAAGCCCGCTTTGAAATTTGCTTCACTTCTGCAATTACCTCTTGATCAATACCAGCAGCAGCGACTAGTACAACTAGACTTACTCGACGAGAGAAGACTAAAAGCAGCAGAGCATGCTCAATCCTATCGCCAGAGAGTAGCCAGGCAATATGCGAAATCTATCATCGAAAGAAGATTCAAAGTCAATGATTTAGTACTTCGATCCACAGCTTATCTCAAGCATCGCCCTGGCGGCAAATGGTCGCCAAATTGGGAAGGTCCCTATGTTGTCAAAGAAGCATTACCCCGCAACTCATATCGGCTCATCAATGCTGATGGAGTAGAATTGCCAGATCCTATCAATGCTCGACACTTGAAAAAGTTTTATACTTGAAACATTTATCCTTCTCTTGTAATCCTTCCTGTTTCCTTCAAATAATGATCCAACTTTCTTTCCCAGTTACACTGGGGCATTTTAAAATTTTGTTCTATATGCAGGCAGGATAAACAAATTCCTCATTTCATGCACATGTGCATTCATATGCATCAACCCATATTCATTTGCATTCAATTGCATTAATAACAATCCGGTCAGTATTGGGATTTCAACAAATAGTCCATCACAATTCCTAATGATCCAAAGATCATCGCCAATACTGAACCAAAACCCAGCACTCGAACTGGTATTATTTCAAAATCCAATATTCAAGCTGGCACATTTTCAACTTTTTGGAAAACCGAGTTCCGACTCGGGTTTTTATTCAAATCATTTTCCTTTGTTGATCCGGGTTCCGACTCGTGATCTCTTTACTTTATTCGAGCCTTGACTCGAACTCTTCATTTTCCTTTGTTGATCCGAGTTCCGACTCGTGATCTCTCTACCTTATTCGAACCTTGACTCGATTTCTTCATTTTCCTTTGTTGATCCGGGTTCCGACTCGTGATCTCTCTACTTTATTCGAGCCTTGACTCGAACTCTTCATTTTCTTTTGTTGATCCGAGTTCCGACTCGTGATCTCTCTACCTTATTCGAGCCTTGACTCGATTTCTTCATTTTCCTTTGTTGATCCGGGTTCCGACTCGTGATCTCTCTACTTTACTCGAGCCTTGACTCGAACTCTTCATTTTCCTTTGTTGATCCGGGTTCCGACTCGTGATCTCTCTACTTTACTCGAGCCTTGACTCGAACAAATCATTTTCCTTTGTTGATCCGGGTTCCGACTCGAGATCTTTTTGAGCTTGTCATTCTCTTTTGTTGATCCGGGTTCCGACTCGTGATCTCATTACCTTACTCAAGCCTTGACTCGATTTCTTCATTTTCCTTTGTTGATCCGGGTTCCGACTCGTGATCTCTCTACCTTACTCGAGCCTTGACTCGAACAAATCATTTTTCTTTGTTGATCCAGGTTCTGACTCGAGATCTTTTCGAGCTTGTCATTCTCTTTTGTTGATCCGGGTTCCGACTCGTGATCTCATTACCTTACTCGAACCCTGAATCGAGTTCTTCATTTTCTTTTGTTGATCCGGGTTCCGACTCGAGATCTCTTTATCTTATCCAAGCTTTAATTCCAGCTCTTCATTTTCTCTTGTTGATCCGGGTTCCGACTCGTGATCTCTATTTTATTCGAGCTCTGACTCGAACTCATCATTCTCCTTTGATTAATCCAAGTCATTTCAATCATCAAAGTCTGTCAATTGCTCAAATTTGATATTTTGCCCTTCCAAATTTCAATTTAAATCCTCAAATCAGGCAATTCTCCAATTTCGACCTCTGGGTCACCCGATTTCCAATTCTCAATTTCAATTACCAATTTCCAATTCTCGACCTTCGGGTCAATCAATTTCCAATTCTCGACCTGCGGGTCAACCAATTTCCAAATTTCGACCTTCGGGTCAATCAATTTCCAATCTTTGACCTTCATTTCTCAATTTCGACCTTCGGGTCACACAATTTCGACCTTTCGGTCGACCAATTCTCAATTTCGACCTTTTTGGTCAAATCAATTCTCAATTTCGACCATCAGGTCATCCAATTTCGACCTTCGGGTCATTCAATTTTCAGCAACCAATTTTCAATTTCGACCTTCGGGTCAATCAATCTCAATATCCAATTTCAATCATTTTCTCTTGCGAGAGACCCCTTTTAGGGAGAGTTCGAGGGAGCTCGTTCTTTTCGCATGCTATCCAATTCGTTCACTTAGCCCCTTTTCAGGGAGAGTTCGAAGGGACTCGCGTCTTTGTGAACCGTTTGCAAAACAATTTCCAATTTCACACGAGGAACCCTTTTCAAAGGGAGAGGCTCGACGGAGACTCGTTTTTCTTGTGACCCCCCAATTTCATACTAGGCCATCTTCATCATGAAAGACCCTCTTCGCAGGGAGAGTGTGATGGACTCGTTCCTTTCATGACCCAATTTTCAGACCTCACTATTATCGGCCCCCTTTCCATAAGAGAAGCCTAATATTAGGGAGCTTTGACGAAAGCTCAATTTCTCTTCGAAAGTTCGTTTTGCAAACACCTCCTCTTTAGGGAAGAGAGGAGTATTTCCCATTTCCCATTCAGGTAAGGGCTAAGCCTGAGTCTCTCTTTTTGGGGAAAAAGAGAGGAGAATTTTTGTCACGGATGCGTTGAGCCGGATTTCAAATACTCACTTTCACTAAGGATTTCAAGAAAATTTTGTCAAATTGTCAATCAAATTATTTGTTGATTTCAGAATATTTATTGCACAAATCTCTATCTCAGTTTACCTTCAGCATCACTTCCAAAAGAGTGAAGCTTTTGCGAAAAGAGATTCAAAACTCAAATCCTTTCTATTGGCCAACCAAAAGGATGAAGGATAAATCCTCGATATGGCCAGAAAAGAAGAATCAATGTTATTGAAAAGCCGTAGATGATCGATATTGATCGCAGTCAATGGCGCATCTTTAAAGACTATTCTTGTAAGGACGAGGCAGTGGAAATATCCTGAGTGCTAGAAAAGAGAGAATTCACCCAAACCCTGTCTCCTCAGAATCACCTAAGCTGCAATTAAATATCCGCAAAAGGGATCTCTCACCTGTTGTCAAGATGAAGGCGAATTAGGCGAGTAGACCCCCGGGGCCAAAGAAGATTCGAAACATCTCCAAGATGACGGAGTTTGTGACGGATCCTTCCAGGGAAAGTCCAAAGCACTGTCGAGATGAAGGCAGATGCGATGAACCTCTCGACAATCCCTAAAAGATATTTAATTTCAGCTATCGCCCAAAGATCTCCAAACCCATCGTCCAAGAAGGATCGAAACATCTCCAAGTTGAAGGAGTTTGTGACGTACCCTTCCCAAAAGAGAGAAAGAGAGGAAAAAGAAAGAGAGAAAAAGTCAGAACATCTCCAAAATAAAGGAGAATGTAGCAAAAAAAAAAAAACCAGAGAGCCAAAAGAGTGCAGAAAGATTATCAAGAGAGAAGCTCTCAGGATATCAAACTGCCAGATCTATCAAGAATCCTCTTTAATCTTGTGAAATTCTACTATCAATACTCTTTCATCAATTGCTTTCATAATATCAAATTCTCTTTTCTGCTCATATCAAGAAAATTGATAGCTTCCTTGAAGAAGGTCAATCACAAGCAATTTGGATTTCCAATCTCGATTCCACGAAGTGAACCCTGTTTGGAGGTAATTCTTTGGGTAGAAAAGAAAGAATATCTTTGCAACAATGTGCAACATTTTCAAATATTTTGAATCAACAGCAAAATTTCCAACATTTTGACAATATTTTCTAGCTATCCTGACATGAAGTGAGAGCTCGATATCCGTTTTCGATGCATCCTGACACCAATTTTAAATCCCTCCTAAGGACTTGATTCCTTCCCTTCTTTGAGAGCATGAACTCTCAAATTTGCACACTTCCCTGTGTCCCCACTGTCCCACCATAGACAGTCCCATTTCGGTTCGAGGTCGAACCACCAATCATTTCCCGCAAAAGGCAATTTCAAAAGCTGATTTTAGTCTCAGCAATGAGACGCCCAAAACCAATCCCTTTTCAAGCTTTAGGGACCCCATTTTCCTTCCTTTTGCAAAAACCCTATCGGATTTATTGTGCAAAATCCAAAGGTTCCATCATGGTCTCTTCCTTCGAGGATTCTATTCCATTTTCCGCCCGATCAGGATAAGGGTACAAACCTGAGCCTCTGTCGATGAGGTATTTCATTTTCTGCCCAATCAGGATAAGGGTATAAACCTGAGCCTCCTTTGATGAGGTATTTCATTTTCCGCCCGATCAGGATAAGGGTACAAACCTGAGCCTCAATCAAAGAGGTATTTCATCTTCCGCCCAATCAGGTTAAGGGTACAAACCTGAGTCTCATTTCAATGAGATATTCCATCCCCCAATCAGGTCAAGGGTTAAAACCTGAGCTTCGTTCCATGCGAGGTATTTCTGTCCCATCCAGGTTAAGGGCATAAACCTGAACTTCACTCTCATAGAGTGAATCTTTTCTCTCCATTCTTCGCTTCATATCTACCATCTTCCTTGGGCTAATTTCTTCACACCCAGTCAGATCCTTCTAACTGGGGCATTTTTTTCGTATAGCCCAAATTTGGTGTGTTTTCTTTGCCACTAAGCTCGGCCATGAGCCGGCTTAGTAGCAAAGAGGGGCATCTGTAAACACCCCAAATTTTCACTCACCTCCCCAACATTTCCACCAAGCATCAACATCCAGCCTCTGAAATTGCTGGAGGGCAAAATGGTCATTTTCTGAGCCGGACCTTGCAAAAGTCCAAATTTCATCTGCAACTCTCAAAATTTCTCTAATTTTAGCTCAGATGTTCAAAATTTTACTCCTGACAGGAGACAGACATCTCCAAGTCTTGATTCAAGATTGCATTTCATAAGACATGACATTGCATATCATTGCATGAGCATTTCAAATCACTGCACTGCACAACATGTCATTTCGAGGTCCAGAACTCTTGATTTCAAAATTTTCAATCCAGATTAGAATTTCAACTCTTTTCAAAATTTATTTCAAAACCCTGGGTCTTCAAAATTATCAATTTTTCCCATTTTACCCCCAGGACTCTGAATTTCAAAATATTTCCTCAGGAAAACCATCTGGATAGTTTTCAATATGGATTTGAGTCACTTCACCTCAGATTTTGCCCTTTTTGACAATTTCAAATATCTTTCTTTTACAAAAATCGCCCTACAAGGGCCAACTCTTTCCAAAATTCCTGTTTTGCCCATTAGTCCAGATTTTATGAAAATTCCAAAAAGAAGTTGTGGTTTTATCCTTATTTCAATAAAGAAGCAATGTGGGACCCACACTAAGGTGGTGTCACACAAGCTTTCCTTTTGAAAATTTGAATTTTGAAAAACCCAAAAAATATAGGAGCCTTGTCCCCTGGATTGGTGCCACTTGTCTTTTCTCTCTCCTCCCATTTACATGCCATGTGTCAGCATAGGGTTCACCTAGAGTCGGTGCCACATGTCACCCTCCCTCTTCTGCCAAGTGTCAGTGTGGGGCTACCTTAAGAAGCCGCCACATGTCTGCCATGTGTCAGTATCCATCCTGCGCCATGTGTCATTTCAAAGACTACCAGAAGATGCCAAGTGTCATAGGTTGTCCTGTCTAGAAAAAGTGGAGTTTGTCTCCTCTGAGGTGGCGCCACTTGAAGTGTGTCTCCTGCAGGGGACACGTGTCAACCCCTCCTTCCTTCTAGAAAAGTAGCCTGACACATGTCCTCCCACTATTTTTTTTCAGAAAAGTAGGAAACATGTGTCACTCCTAAATTCCTACAAAAAAGGTAGGCTTGTCTCCTCTGAGGTGGCGCCATCTGGAGTGTCTCTTGCAAAGGACACATGGCAAGCTCTCAATTCCTCAGAAAAAGCAAGTGCCATGTGTCATTTTCTGCTTTCTTCAGAAAAGCTAGAATTCAAATATTCAAAAATTCCCATAGGTGGCGAAAATCAAGAACTCCTACCTTTTTCATCCTGTCTGAGATGGCGCCACATGGCTTGGCCCACCTTCTCTCCCCTCTGCCACGTGTCATTCTCTACTTCTTTCAGAAAAAGTAGAGGACACATGTCTTCTCCCTACCTCTTTCAGAAAAGTAGGAGACACATGTCACTCCTGGCCTTCTTCAGAAAAAGCAAACCATTTAAAATTCAAACAAGGCATTAGGTGGCGAAAATCCGGAGCTCTGATTTTTCCAGATGGCCTGTGAGGGCGCCACATGTCCCTTCCCTCCTTCTCATCCCTCTGCCACGTGTCATCTTCTGCTTCTTTAGAAAAAGTAGGTAACACATGTCTCCTTCTCATTCCTTCAGAAAAAGTAGAGGACACATGTCCTCTCCCTACTTTCTTCAGAAAAGTAGGAGACACATGTCACTGCCCTCTTTTTCCTCCCTCTTGCCACATGGCATTGTGGGAGCCACCCTGAGGTGGCGCCACATGTCCATCCTCCATTCCTCCAGGGCCAACCTCCATTTGAATTTCAAACTTCCCCCTGAGGTGGCGCCATTTGAGAAAGCCTCTCCAGACAGCTGACACTTGTCCGCCACATGTCCAGATCTCCTTTCTCCAGAAAAGGTAGAATTCAAATTCCTCTGAGGTGGCGCCTTCTGAGCCCACTGCTCTGTCCTCCTGACATGTGTCAAACACCTTTTGAGGTGGCACCATTCCAGGACTCCACTTGGCTCCATTTTTTTATTTTTTATTTTATTTTTAATAAAGGTAGCCCACCATGAGGTGGCGCCACCTGAGGACTCCCTACAAAAGGAGAGTTTGAATTTCAAATTCCAAGAGAGCACCCTCTGAGGTGGCGCCTTCTGGGAGCTCCCTGCAGAGAGAATCAAGCTAACTTTTGAAAAATTCCAAATTCCCCCTGCTGAGGTGTCTCAGCCACAAAATTTCCATTTTTTTATTTTTCTCAAAAAATCAAAATAGCCTTTTGAGGTGGCGCCACCTGAGGGCTCCCTGCAGAAGATGAATTCGAATTTTAAACCCCTCAGATGACACCCCCTGAGATGGCGCCACATGGAGGGCTCAGATCCAGCCTGTTTGAATTTCAAAAAAATTTCAGAAAATCTATAAAAACAAGGCTCCATGTCCAGCATGGGAGATCAATTTTTTAGCTCTGGTGAACTTGGGAAATCCGACCTAGCCTTCCTAGAATCAGATTTTGAACTGTGGAAATCGTGCCCCCTTTGGCTCATTGAAGAAGGTGGAGTAGAGCTCGTGCTGTGGCGAATTCGATTCCAACAGAGGTCGATTTTTGTGAACCATCCGAAGCTTGGAGCGAAGGACGAAGGAAGCTCGTGATAGCTGCCCATTTCAAGAGCTCCTACGCTGCGCAACGAAGCAAGGTGCACTTCTTTTCCCATTGATTGGATTCCATAATTCGAATCGAGGGTCGTTTGAAGAAAGAGCTCATCCGAGGGATGGATTGAGCTATTCTCATAAAACGACATACATAAAAATGTTTCATTATGCTTCCTTGATGATTTTTAACATTCATATAGTTAGCTAGGTTTAATTTGCATTTTATTTCATTCATTTAGCATATTTCATGAATTAATTAGGATTAATTTAGCCTTTATTTCAATTCTGCTTATTTTCAGTAGGTCTCTGTTTTTGTCAGTCAGTCCACACGTCATTTCATGCATTTGTTTTTTATTAAAAATCTCAAAAAAATCACGGAATGCGCCTTTAGGTGTCCCTGAAATTTTTCCAAAAATTCGGAGGCATTTGAATTTGTTTACTGCGGTAAACATTCAAAATGGCAAGTCGGGTTTTGTTACCCGGGATACGTTTTGAAAATCATTTGCCGACTTGTAAAATCGAGATATCCCTTATGGGAGATCCGATTTTCGATCCAAAAGATGTTTTGAACTCGGGAGAATGTCTAGTTTTTAATATGATTTTATTAGATTTTTATGATTTTTTTTTATGTCTGACAAAAATCCGAGATGTCGGTACACGTGTCAGAGATTAATTTGGGCCTCTGAGATCGTGGATCGACTTAGGGCTATGCTTTCTCTTTGTGTGTTAATCCAAATCCGAAACTGTAAAAAGTGAAAGTGGTATCCAAGATGCCTCTCTTTGAATCTGAAAGCCTGTAATTTTTAAAACAGTGTTGACCCCTGCTTCGGATTTTTCTTGTCAGCCCCCTGTTTTGCTACATTTATCTGTTCTGTTAGTTTAGGCAGGAATAGTTATATTTTTATCGGTGTTTATGTTGATCAAATGCCAAAGTCATAAACATTAAAGTTGTTCATGTAGGTGTCATGCATAGCTCTGATTAATTTCATAAATTTCCATGGCCGTTTTGTATGTTTTTAGCATTTTACATCAGATTAGTGTGATTTTTACCTATGTCTGAACTAAATCCCTGTTATTGAACTCACCATGGCTCAAATCCCGAGGCTGTAAAAACCAAAAATGTTCCATTTAGGGCCTTTTAGCAGTCTGCAAAATATCAGAAGTTTCCATGGTGTAAATCTTGCATTATCATATTAGGCATTGCATTTGGTTCGGATCCATAGGCAAAATCCATCATTTTTAGGACTTTCTTTGAATTTTGGCATTTAAATCATATCATTTCATGATTTTTAGCATTCTAGGTTGTTTATCAAAGTAAGTAGATGCTTCATACCGAATTTGGTGCAATTTGGAATCCATTTGAGGTTCGGATCATCCATAATACCAAAACAGGGTCCCGCAGGACCCGGATCCAAGCGAAAAACAAGCGAAAATCGTTATTTTTGATAAATTGCAAAATACCAAATTCTGATTTTACAGTCTTAATGTGTCTAGCAGCATGTCATCATGTCCCTTACTGCATCTCATCATCATTTGAGTCAATTTGAATTTTGAAATCTCAATTTTACCAAGTTTTCCTTCAAAAAACCCTGATTTTAATGGTATAACTTTATAATTAGGGGTATTTTGGTCATTTTGACCACAATTCCGAATTTCAAACTGTTTTCTACTGAATTTCTTGCATTTTCATTATTTCAAATATCAAGGAAGCATGAGAATAGGGTTTATATCCAATTAAATCCAATAATTTCATAATATTATTGGAAATTTTTGGAAAAACCCACATATTTGAGCTAACCTCATTTCCAGTTTGACAGGGACATTCAAAAGAAGGAGCTGAAGTCTGCAAATTTCTTTTATTTCCTTTATTTAGTGATGTAATAATGTAAATTTTGGAATAAGAGATTTAATTTCCTGCTTAGACTAGGATGCATATCATATAGTTTGAATTTATGCAATATCCTGTTTCTATGATTCATGCATTTTATTTCAAAAGCACTATGGATGTTCACGAATGGCACGTGCACCAACTCTTAGGGAGTTGATGGACTCGGTGGGATCCATATTTACGGCCCTAGTCGGAATATGGACGAGACCCAGATCCATCATCTTTCTACTAGTCACATTGAGCCTACACTCTTAGGCTATCTTAAAATGCACATCATATTTCCAAAGTTTTCAAAATCATGTGCATCAAATCAACTAAATTCTGAGCATATTCATGGCCACAGTCAGGATATGTGAAGGATTTATCTTGACTTAATGCACATTTTTCCAACAAATCTCTTAGAAAATCTTTTCAAAGTGCATTCATTCACTCATGTCATTTGCATCATGAAATCATTGATTTTCTCAAGATTTTCTCAAGAAAACTTCATTCTCAAGAAATCGATTTCTCAAGAAACTCTAAGGATTTTTCAAAAATCGGTTTTCCAAAGACAAAGTTTTTCACAGTTTTCTTTGGAAAACGATATTTTCTTAAGAGATTCAAAAGAGTTTTCCAATCTTTCTCCAAGATCCAAAATCGATTTCCGAGTATTTCAAAAAGGTAAAATTCCCAGGATTTCGATTCCCCAAGTTTTGAATTTCCTTCTCCAATGAGCTTTCCTATGAATTTCCATCATTTTCCTAAGAAAACTCTCAAAGTCCAACTTTTCCTAAGAAGTGCTTCCCTTTTCAAAAAGTCCATCTTTTCTCAAGAATCACTTCCATTTTCCCAAGATTTTCAACTATTTCTGAATTTTCCACATCTTTATAAGCTTTCTCATGTTTTCAAAAACCCCTTTTTTACCTGAGTTTCCTGAGAAATTGACCTTTTTCCTGAGAGATTCTTTCCAACTCCAAATGTTTTTCCAAGCATACATCATGTTTTCCCAAGCCGCATTTTCCAAAATCTCATAGCACATGCCTGAATTCTCTGTGCATTTAGGATAGAACATAACTTCGATAATTTAACTAAGTCAAGCATAGTTTTGGTCCTTGGTTTGATTACCCCTGTTAAAGGCGGCAGGAACGGTCGAACCTCGTACCGACAGGTCGAGTCCCATCCCATGGATGTTCCCGCAATTTTCAAAAACGGAGGCGAGTATTTCAAAACAATTTCCAAAATCCGGTCAAAGTTTGAATCGCGAAAGCGTATCTCTCTTTTTCTCTTCCGCAAGGAAGGGAAGACGGGGTAAAAATTTCGCGACGATGACAGGGTTCAGGACTCTAACTCGGAGTTCCAGTTCGCATGAGACCCTATTTTCTAAAAATCTTGAATTTCAAATGTCAATTTTAACCCTTTTTTAAAGCCATTTTCAGTGTTTATTTCAAAAATGTTCAAAATTCGATGTGGGCCCACTCAGTTGGCACCATATCAAGAGGAATTCTAATTCAGTGAGGATCCTATATCATTTCAAAAATCCTAATTTTAAGTTTACTTTTGAAAATCTTTTGAAAACTCCTTCAATTTCAAGTTTTAAAATCACTTTTTGAAAAACTCAAGTAGGGCCCACTCGGGGTGGTGCCATATTCGAGTAAGTCAGGGCTAGACTAGGGTTAGTTGATGTCTTGGTTAGTGTTAGAGGTTTAGAAGAGTCAAAACCATTTTGAAAACTCATTTTGAAAAATAGTTTTTAAAACTAGTGTTTTTAAATGTTTTTAAAGGTGTTTTAAAAACCCAAATGTGAAAGATGCCAAGTGGCATCACATTTGGGGGTTTTCTAGGTTTAGTTAGGGGCTAATTAGGGATTAATTAGAGTCCCATCTAGGTTAGAAAACCACAAAAAATCGTTGCCTTTAGTGGGTTTATTAGAAAGAGTCCTAAAAAAATGAAAAACCTCTTAATTAACCCTAATTAAGTGACTTTTTGAAAAACTATAAAAAGGGACCTAAGGGGGGCCAAAAGGGGGGCTCTTTTCTCTCAAATTTTCGTGGCCTCTCTCTCCTCTCCAGCACCTCCACCTTCCTCCATTGCAGCTGCAAGCACCAAGGTAATATTTTTAATATTTTTTAGTTTTATTTAATACTTTTTCATGTTTTAAATCAATTTTAGCCATTGGTGTCATCCCCTTCATGGATTCAACCTCAAGAACCATCAAGAATCAGCAAGAACACTCCAAGAAGGTGATCTAACCCTGTTTTGGATGATTTACAGAGATTTTAATCCATTAGAATTGATTTTAACATGATTCTTTGCATTATTAACCAATAAAATATATGATTTACCCTTTTTAATGGGTTAAATCTATGTTTTAAAGGTGATATCAAATTCCAGCCATTGATTCCCTGTTTTTAATTTATTTTCATGGTTTATTCATGTTTGTTTTACGTTCTATAGCATAGAAATAAGTTTTATTTACTGTTTTATGGTTTATTTTATTTATTTACATTAGTTAATGCATGGTTTTTCAAGTTTCTTAAATTTCTGCGTGTTCTAGGTTTAGAACAGTAAAGATGATGTTATTTCGGATTGAAATACTCATTTTTTATTTCTGATTTTTTTATATGTGATGCATGCATGAGTTATTGAGTTACTGTAGAAAAATCAGAGGTTTTGGATCTCGGGAACCCTGTCAAAAAAATCAGACATCAAATCGGGTTTTTAAAGCTTTAAAATCGTGGTTAAAATAAAAAAGGTAACTTGCTGTGATGATATTTCTCTCATCTTATATCCGATTTTAGATCTATAAGGTGATATGGATTCACATTGAGTAGATCTGTCTGCTGTGAAATTTTCGGATTTTTTAATTACTTTTTAGTATTTTTCACCTTTTAGAGAATCTGTTTTTAAATTTAAAACTCGTTAGGGTTTACCAAAACCCTAATCAGACTTGTGTTAGTCATAAATCCCAAACCACAGATCTGATTCATGATCTGTAAAAAGTGAGTATTGTTATTGTTTTTTCTACTATTCACCACTAAATTTTCAGAGATTTTTGTTTAGAATTGCTATTTATGTTTGTATTTTCAATCTGGAATAGTTGTTTTAATCCCTGTTAAGAGTGATATATTTTAGCTCAGATTGCTGGAAGGGTTTCTCCCTAACCGGAGATGATTTTTCCGATCTTAAATTGGGAAATATTTGTTTTTCTTCTTAGTTAGTCTCTGTAAAATTTCATAAATTTCCATGGAGATTTGACCCCTGGTTTAGGTCTTGGACTGAGACTGGTTGGTAAATTAGGTCAAAAATAGCATATTTTAGGGTTTAATGCAATTTTCGGATTAATTTAATGTCAAAAAATTATTTTTATAATTCCAGTTCAACATTAGGGTTATAACAAGTGCAGGTACCAATTTGTATGGATTTTGGAATCCATTTGATGGCTGAATTAAGCAAATTCCAAAACCGGGTTCCTGAAAGATCCAAAAACACTGCTGAAATCACAGTTTTTGTGATATTGTTGGATTTTCGTGCATGAGCATATATTTTTAGGATTTAATCATGTTCATAATCATATTAGGATGCTTTAGGTTTAATTTTGTGCTCATTTAATTTCATTTAGTGCATAAAACCTAAGTTTTTACCAAAATCTATTTCTAAAAACCCTGATTTCAAGGCCATAGTCTTGCTATCAGGGGCAATTTGGTCATTTGACCTAAATTTCGAAATCCCTAACCTTAATTTTCATGTGTTTAAGTATGTCATATCATATTTTAGCCTAGTTTATTTGCATTTGAATTTCAAAACTTGCATTTTACCAAATATCTTTCTAAAAACCCTAATTTCAAGGCCATAGTCTTGTTATTAGGGGTATTTTGGTCATTTTGACCCCAATTTCGAAATTTCATATCTTCTCTTTCATATTTATTCAATTTTATTTCATACTTTATCATTTTTATTTAAGGGAATCAAGGAAAAGGCTTATATCTAGCAAAATCCAACAATTTCCTGATATTGTTGGATAAATCTAGAAAAGCCAACATATTTTCATTAACCAAGTTTTCTAGTTTTGCAGGTACATTGAAGACTTTATTTTTCATGTATTTAAATTTCAATAGTGATGTAAATTAAATTAAACTTTGGAATAAGAATTTACATTTCCTGCTTAGCCTAGGTTGCATTACATATAGTTTATTTTTAATAATGTTAATGTGTGATAGATGATAATTCATGCATATTCAAACTCACTATGGTCTACACGAATGGCACATGCACTAGCTTTTATGAAGTTTATAAACTTGGTGGAATTTGTATTTATGGCCATAGTCAGAATACAAATGATACTTAGATTTATGATCTTCACATTAGCCACATTCAGCCTACACTCTTAGGCTAACTTCAAGATGCACTGCATTTCTCAAAAATACAAAAAGTATTTCTCAAATCCTCAAATCCATATTCATTCATTTCATGCATTTGCCAAATCCAATTCAAATTCTAAGTCAAGGGGAATTGAATTCCTCAAAATCTCCTAAGTCTTATAGCAAAATCGATTTTCCCAAAGACATTGAATTTCAAAGGATATTTCAAGTATTTCCCAAGTTCCAAATTCAAATTTTCTAAGTTAGAATTTCAATTTCAAAGTTTGAATTCAGAGAAACCAAGACTCAGAATCGATTTTCACCAAATGTCAAGGATTTCTCAAAATCGATTTTTATTTCTCTCAGAAGTATATTTCAAATCCCATTTCACGATTTCTCATGTGATATCATTTCCAAAATTTACATTTTCTGAATATTTCAATCATTCAAAGCAAACATCATGTTTTCAAATGTGCATTTTCTGAAAATTCATAGCACATGCCTGATTCTATGTGCATTTAGAAATTAGAATATGATTTAGACAAGTTGAATAGAGTAGAGCATAAGATTGATCCTTGGTTCAATTACCCCTGTTAAAGGTGACAGGAACGGTTGAACCTCGTACCGACAGGCGAATCCCATTCTTCGGAATTTTCCCGCATTTTAAAAAACGGAGGCGAGTTATTTTCAAAAACTTTTTCAAAGGTCAGTTTGATTTGCAAAAGTTAAAATTTTGCGATGATAACAGGTTTGGCGACCGTGATGGGACCTGTCTTCGCCTGATCAATCTAATGCTCTACTTAGTTCAAATTGTCAAAATCGATTTCCATGGAATGTCAGCTTTGCTTTATGATATCATGTGAACCTAGGAGCCCAGACTTGAACCCAGCTGACATGGAATGCATATAGACTAGGTATGGTTTGGTAGGACCATATTGAGGAGAATTATTCATGCTCACATAGACTTAGGTCTAATACAACACTCCTCAATTTAGGAATTGTATGAAAACAATGCTTGCTTCTTCAAATATTTCAAAAATCTATCTCTTTAGGACTTAGAGCCTTCTATTTGATTGCATGTGCTCATGTTTTTCAAAAAACCACCCCCACCTATATTGTCCCGGTCTTCACGTTGCTGGGCTCTCTTCCAGAACCATAGTTCGGGACAGAGCCTCACAACTGGGCCACCTATTTGGGTGAAAACCCCCCTGCCACGTACCAAGGGCCATAGTCCAACGTATATCGACAGGTGCTCAAGGATGTTGGAAAACTTGAACCTAGAACCGGAGAATTTGATTTTATGCCACGTACATCGAGCCTTGGCTTGAGTATATAGGCATAACTGGATTGAATACAGTTGATCTGAACCTTAGAGTTAGGATTAAGGTCCTACAGCCATTTCAAAATTTGTGCATCTAGAGTCAGCTTTTAGGGAATGCTGTATGTGCATACTTGTTTATGCAGAATTTGATTGAATATGTTATTTCCTTTTTATTTTTCATATTTTCTAAAAATACTGGACGATTTTTCAAAATTCCCCAGTCCATGTCCATGTACTGTCCATGTTTTAAATCCTGGACGATTTTCAAAATACTTCATTTTATAAAGTACTTCCTTATATTTCATTAAAACCTGGACGATTTTCATAAAGTTCCTCCATTTTCTTCAAAACTCCAGGTGATTTCCCATCTTTCCTGTCTTCTGGATCTCGAATTTCCTGCTTTATTTTTATCCTGCCTGCATTTTTCTCAAAATTCCTGTATTTTCCAAGTCTTATTCCAAATTTTCCATGTTTTCCAGTCTATTCTGATGGCATCCAGTCAGCTTGATTCAGTCTTCCCTGAGGGTCACATCTCCTCAGCACCGGATCCTTCTTTCCCCGGTGGTATTATTCATGGTTCAAAAACTTCTCTCGTATGTTTCTGGACCATCTGGATGAGTGTGGATTGGAACTGGCGTCCGCGGTGGGAAAGCAGACAGTCAACGGCAATTTGATCCATGCACTAGCAGAGCGGTGGAATCCGAGCACTTCTACCTTCTGGTTCCCGTGGGGCGAGATGACAGTACTGATAGATGAATTTTCAGAGATTATGGGATTGCCCGAGCCAGCCGGTCAGCCTGGAGATCCATTAGAGAAACAGTTTTTTATCAATGTCAAGGGTCTGGATCCCCGAGATGCTTTAGCTCGCATGACAGGACGCAAGTCTTGGCCTCTGATTGAAGAATATGGAAATGAATATGTGGATCTGCTCGAAATCTACAGACAGCATGGGGCATTTGTGGAAGTCAGCTCGTTGTCCAGGACAGCTCGAGAGAGAATTCAGCACGCGATGGTTCTGTGCACTGTGGGATTGGCTTTCTTTCCCGACGGACGAAATTACTGGGATATCAGAATAGTTCAGCTTCAAAGGAGATGGGGAAGTCGACAGACCAGCCGCCTCTCAATAGCCATGGCCGCACTCGCCTTTCTATACCGAGGGTTGACTCGTTTCGCACTCGGAGAATCCATTCTAGTCGAAGGGTGCACCTATGCCTTGCAGTCTTGGTTCCTCTGACATGTGCCAGTCCGAGCCAGTTCCTTCAGATACAATGGAGAGAAGCTTCTTCCAGTTGCGCGATACCGGTTCTTGATCGACAACCTTCAGGAGGAAGAAGTCGTATGGGACTACTTTGATCGTCAGGAATCACCTCCCAGATACACTTATACTTATGGCAAGCGGTTCAGGCTACTTGGCCCCTTCTTCTGCACCTACTACCATCCGGAGCATACCATTCTGCCAGAATTCAATCTCGCATCAGATCAGTGGTCCGGAGCATACCATTCTGCCAGACATGGCTGGGATTCTTTTGTCAATCTTACTATTTTTCCTGGTCCTCGAGTGTCCTCTGATTATCCAGAGTGGTGGAAAATTGTTTGTCCCCCTCCCCTCTGTCAAGAGTATTATTGATAAAATCATGTTTTTCCCCTCAATAAAATTCCTTTATTTTACATCTCACTTTGGTTTGACGACCTCGCCTAGGTAACAAGGCCTATTTTTAGTTGTTTATCTTGCAAAGAATAACAACGCAATTGTCGTAATCCCAGCGACGACTCAATCCCTAGTAATGGGATATTATTTCAATTGTCTACCAAAATTCTCAACAAATATTTTCTTCCAAACCAAATTTCCTTCAGAAGCCTAACCATCAGTTCTGCCCTGCAGAGAGCATCAACAAAATCCAAGAGAACATTTGCAATACCCGATGATCAATACAAGATCCAGAAAGAAAACCACATCAGTTGAAGGTGTCGCATATTCAGTAGCTTCAGAAGAAGAGATGGACTCACCTCGATCAATCCAGAGTCAGGGTCAGCAGGCGGATGATGGCATCGATCCCCAAATGTATATCATGTTCAAAAAGATGATGACCAAGATGCTGGCAGAGCAAGCTGAGCCTAGTACTGAGCAAATTCAAACTAAACAGAAAGATAAGGGTCAGGCCGTCAAGAATGTGAAGATCAGCAAAAAGCAGAGTCGTCACGAGAAAATATCTGATGAGTCAGAATCAGCTGACGATGCTGACAAGGAATGTGAAAATAAATATGAATTCAGAAGGTCGACTCAGGGTCAGGGGTCAGCTTACAAATCCAAGAATCAGTCTGTTGATGACCCTGCGCAGTCACAACTGAAAGATGTGATGAAAATGGTTAAGGATCTGCAGGCCCGCGACAAGGGCAAGAAAATCTTCACCAGCGAAGACTTCTATGATGTATTGGATGGGGATGATGATCTCGATAACCTCCCCAAGAAATTCATTAAGTTTGATGGTTCGGGTGACCCAAAGGCGCACCTCGCCCTTTTCTTTGCAGAGTGTTCCAAGTTCAGGAGGAATAACAGGGCCTTATTTCTTTGTTTCCCTCGCAGTTTGGAGGGTATTGCAGCAAAATGGTATTCAGAGCATATTAATCCCATAGAGCTGAAAGAGTTTGATAAAGTGGTCAATTTGTTTATTGAGCGCTTTTTATTCAACGCTGAGGCGCTCCCGACCCTCAGCCACCTCTGTGGCCTGAAACAGAAAGAAAGCGAGAAGGCCCGAGATTTTATCCACCGATGGAGGTCAGCTTGCAATAAGATGAGAGACCCGATATCAGAAGGGCATGCATTGTCACTAATCTTGAATAATTTTTCACAACCCTTGAAAGGTCTCATTTCCACGGCACCGTCAAAAACCTTCATCGAACTGACAGAACGAGCCGAGTGGCTCGAGCTAAGCATGGAAAATAGAGTTTATGAAGGCTTCATCTTTACACAAGGTAACAATCAGAGTGAGCAGAAGAAGAAGGCTCACTTCACTCTTTCTGCCAATGATAGCAAAAGCAACAAGAAAAATCATGATCACTATTCAGAGGGATCCAAGGGCCAAAAAGGAAAGTTCTCCAACAATGATAGGCCTCTTCAATCTAGTCCTCAGCATAAAGAGAAAGATCAAGAAAAGCCAAAGCGCAAGGATTGGAGTACGGATCGAAAGTTCACCCCTCTGGACCAAACACTAGAGAGTGTTTTGGAATACATGCTTGCAAAAGATATGATCCGTTTACCTAAAGCAGCTGATCCCGCAACAATCATGGGTAGATTCAAAGAAAGTTTTTGCAAATTTCATCGGGCAGTAGGGCATGACACTGAGAATTGTTTCGTCCTGAAAAATATCATTCAAGATTGCATCGACAAGAATATCCTTATTGAAGATGAGGAAAATACCAGTCGACCATCCTGAGCAAGTTTTCTAAAAATTGATAATGTCGAGACTATGTCACTTTCATCATTTTGTCATTTTGAAGCAACAATGTAGTCTCAGTTCTTCTATCAATTTGTTATTTCCTTCTTCAATGCATTAATAAATTTGTCAATCTTCCTTATGGCCTGGCGTCATCTTTTATATTCTTTATTTGCAAATGTTTAAATGTCTTCTTATAAGGGGTAACCTTTTTCAAAGTGCCTCTCTGATCAACC
Organism: Nuphar pumila; assembly: GCF_984573655.1. Lineage (NCBI taxonomy): Eukaryota > Viridiplantae > Streptophyta > Magnoliopsida > Nymphaeales > Nymphaeaceae > Nuphar > Nuphar pumila. Next base: position 75,204,463 of record NC_143252.1, on the reverse strand, counting down.
AAGAAGCTCATTGTCAGTTTTACCTCGTTATCCTCAGAGAATTCTCATCAAATATCAATTACTTATCCTTTCTTATTCCCCCATTACACTGAGGCATTACTTTGGAAATTGTCTTCAAAACATCCTGTATGCAGGCAGGATCAAACAAATCTCTCATTTTGCACACATGTGCACCCATTTATATCATTTTACATACATTTGCATTCATTTGCATTTGCAGGCATTCATTCGCATTCATCTGCATTTGCATCAAGCTTCCTCGCTCAAGAGAAGGGGTTAATCCTGAAAACAGGCTTTGAAAAGCTAACTATGATGGTCCATTCAAATCATGAACCAAGAATTTTTATTTTCCAAATTCAAAACCCATAAGTTGAACACTTCCTTCTTAAATTGTGATCCTTAGGTTAAATCCCTATGGAATTGATAGTTCGTAGGTCGAACCCCTGCAGAGTCAATGTGATTTGTAGGTTGAACGCCTGTCAAACCAATAAGGCTCATAGGTTGAACCCCTTTCGAACCAATCTTGTTCTCAAAAATTTTGATCTGTAGGTTGAAGTCCTCCTGATCCAATATTCTTTACAGTCCTTAGGTCGAACTCCTTTTGGATTGGTATTTTTTAGATATATGATTTGTAGGTTGAAGTCCTCCTGATCCACGTTCTTAGGCTGAATCCCTATAGAACCCATGTCGTTCCCAGTGAACCAATGTCGTTCTTAATTGAACCAATGTCGTTCTTAGGCTGAATCCCTATTGAACCCATGTTGTTCCCAGTGAACCAATGTCGTTCTTAATTGAACCAATGTCGTTCTTAGGCTAAATACCTATCGAACTCATGTTGTTCCCAGTGAACCAATGTCATTCTCAATTGAACCAATGTCATTCTTAGGATGAATCCCTACAGAACCCATGTCGCTTCTAGCAGACCAAATCACAATTTTGATCTCCAGGTCATCCAATATCCTATTTCCAATTTCTGAGTCTCTCCTTTGGGGAAAGGAGAGAAGAATCTATCCACGGATGTGTCATTTAGATCTCAAGTGATTTCTTTCACCAAGGATTTCAGGAATATTTTGCCAATTTGTCATGAAAAATAGTTGTTGATCTCAAAATCTTTACTGCATAAAATTGTACCTCAGAATACCTTTAGTATTACTTCCGAAAGGACAAAGCTTTTGTGAAAAAGGATTCAAAATTCAAAATCTTTCTATTGGCCAACCAAAAGGATGAAGAATAAATCCGCGATATGGCCAGCAAAGAAAATTCAATGTTATTGCAAAGCCAGAAGTGATTGATATTGATCGCAGTCAATGGCATATTTTTAAAGACCATTCTTGGAAAATAAGCAGTCAAAATATCATGGGTGATACAGAAAAATCCACTCAATCTCCATATCTCCTCAATCACCTAAGCTACAATTAAATATCTGCAAAAGGGATCTCTCAACTGTCGTCAAGATGAAGGCGAATTAGACGAGTCGACCCCCGGGGCTAAAGAAGATTTGGATCATCTCCAAGATGACGGAGTTTGTGACGGATCCTTTCAGGGAAAGTTCAGATCACCGTCGAGATGAAGGCGAGTGTGATGAGCCTACCGACAAACCCTAAAAAATATTTGATTCCAGCTATCATCAAGAGATTCCCAACCAATGAGCCAATAACTATCAAGATAATCTCTGAGAGAAAAGAAGGATCGGAACATCTCTGAGATGAAGGAGTTTGTGACGTACCCTTCCTAAGAAAAAAAGAGAGAAAATTCAGGACATCTCCAGAATGAAGGATGATGTAATTCCCGAAAAATCCAAGAGAGCTCCAATCTGCTAAAGATCATCATGAGAAAAGAATCCCAGGATATCAGACTGCCAAATTTATCAAGAATTTTCTTTAATTTTGTGAAATTCTTTTATCAATATTCTTTCACCAATAGCTCTCGCAATATCAAGAATATTTTCTTTCTCGTCCATATCAAGGAAATTGATAGCTTCCTTGAAAGAAAGCCAATCGCAAGCAATTTGAATTCGAATCTTGATTCGACGGAGTTAAGCCCAGTCGGAGTTAATACTTCAGGTAGAAAAGAGGGAATACTTTCAAAACAAAGTGCATCATTTTCAATTATTTTGAATCAACAACAATTTTCAACAATTTGACAATATTTTCTGGCTATCCTGGCGTGAAGCGAGAGCTTAAGGTTCATCTTTGGCGCATCCTGACATCAGTTGTTATCCCTTTTAGGACTTGATAACGGGAGTTGTCAAGATTCCTTCCCTTCTTTGGTATAATCTGAGCGCACGGGCTCTCAGATTCGCACACTTCCCTGTGTCCCCACTGTCCCACCATAGACAGTCCAATTTCGGCTTGAGGTTAAGCCACCAATTTCAGCAAAAGGCAATTTCAAAAGTTAATTAGTCTCAGCAATGAGGCACCCAAAATCAATCCCTTTTCAAACTTTAGGGACCCCAATTTCCTTTCTTTTGCAAAACCCCTATCGGATTCATTGTGCGGAAATCCGAAGCTTCCATCACGGTCTCTTCTTTCGAGGATTCCGTCCATTTTCTGCCCAATCAGGTTAAGGGTATAAACTTGAGCCTCCTTTGATGAGGTATTCCATTTTTTGCCCAATCAGGTTAAGGGTACAAACCTGAGCCTCCTTTGATGAGGTATTTCATTTTCAACCCAATCAGGTTAAGGGTATAAACCTGAGCCTCCTTTGATGAGGTATTCCATTTTTCACCCAATCAGGAAAAGGGTACAAACCTGAGCCTCCTTTGATGACGTATTCCATTTTCAACCCGGTCAGGTTAAGGGTCAAACCTGAGCTTCGTTTCTACACGAGGTATTTTCTGTCCCATCCAGGTTAAGGGCAAAACCTGAATCTCACTTCTTTTGAAATAAAATTCTCCATTTCATATCTACCATCATCATTTGAATTAATCCTTTCATACCCAGTCAGATTCATCTAACTGGGGCATTTTTATGATTCAAATTTGGTGTGTTTTCTTTGCCACTAAGCTCGGCTTTCAACCGGCTTAGCAGCAAAGAGGGGCATCTGTAAACACCCCAAATTTTCACCCTCATCCAGTGTTTGTCCATTTCATGAGTCATTACAGATCATTGCATATCATTGCATGTATTCTGCATAGCATTGCATCTCATTTTCGAGATCCAGCACTCCTATTTCAAAACATTCAATCCAGATTTGAATTTTAAAGCTTTTATTTCAAAATCAATTTCAAAACCTGGGTCTTTATTCAATACTCTGTCATTTTCCAACCTCAGGACTTTATATTTCGAAATATTTTCTCAAGGAAACAATCTGGATTCATTTAAAATTCAAATTTTAATCAATTTCAATTCACAGATGAGACCCATTGAGGTGGTGTCGCTTCTGAATTCCTCTATTCATCAAATTTCTCAAAATTTTGAAAGTTTCAGTCCGATTAGGACTCTGTCTCAGAGACCTGATCCGGTCAGGAGTCTGTTTTGAAGTCTGTTTTACTTCCATTTTCAATCTTTTCCGTTTGCTTTCAAAATTTAGGTCATTTTACAGAGTCCAGTTAGTTCAGGACTCTATTTTAGAGTTCGGTCGAGTTAGGAGTCTAACCCTGACTGTGTTTTCTGACTTATTTCATCATTTCTTGATAAAATCTTTTGAAAATTCTTTCATTTAGCTTTTAAAATCTAAAAACTCAGAGTCCTAAGGGTTCAGGACTCTAACCCGGAGTTCCAGTTCGCATGAGACCCTATTTTCTAAAAATCTTGAATTTCAAATGTCAATTTTAACCCTTTTTTAAAGCCATTTTCAGTGTTTATTTCAAAAATGTTCAAAATTCGATGTGGGCCCACTCAGTTGGCACCATATCAAGAGGAATTCTAATTCAGTGAGGATCCTATATCATTTCAAAAATCCTAATTTTAAGTTTACTTTTGAAAATCTTTTGAAAACTCCTTCAATTTCAAGTTTTAAAATCACTTTTTGAAAAACTCAAGTAGGGCCCACTCGGGGTGGCGCCATATTCGAGAAAGTCAGGGCTAGACTAGGGTTAGTTGATGTCTTGGTTAGTGTTAGAGGTTTAGAAGAGTCAAAACCATTTTGAAAACTCATTTTGAAAATTAGTTTTTAAAACTAGTGTTTTTAAATGTTTTTAAAGGTGTTTTAAAAACCCAAATGTGAAAGATGCCAAGTGGCATCACATTTGGGGGTTTTCTAGGTTTAGTTAGGGGCTAATTAGGGATTAATTAGAGTCCCACCTAGGTTAGAAAACCACAAAAAATCGTTGCCTTTAGTGGGTTTATTAGAAAGAGTCCTAAAAAAATGAAAAACCTCTTAATTAACCCTAATTAAGTGACTTTTTGAAAAACTATAAAAAGGGACCTAAGGGGGGCTCTTTTCTCTCAAATTTTCATGACCTCTCTCTCCTCTCCAGCACCTCCACCTTCCTCCATTGCAGCTGCAAGCACCAAGGTAATATTTTTAATATTTTTTAGTTTTATTTAATATTTTTTCATGTTTTAAATCAATTTTAGCCATTGGTGTCATCCCCTTCATGGATTAAACCATGGATTCAACCTCAAGAACCATCAAGAATCAGCAAGAACACTCCAAGAAGGTGATCTAACCCTGTTTTGGATGATTTACAGAGATTTTAATCCATTAGAATTGATTTTAACATGATTCTTTGCATTATTAACCAATAAAATATATGATTTACCCTTTTTAATGGGTTAAATCTATGTTTTAAAGGTGATATGAAATTCCTGCCATTGATTACCTGTTTTTAATTTATTTTCATGGTTTATTCATGTTTGTTTTACGTTCTATAGCATAAAAATAAGTTTTATTTACTGTTTTATGGTTTATTTTATTTATTTACATTAGTTAATGCATGGTTTTTCAAGTTTCTTAAATTTCTGTGTGTTCTAGGTTTAGAACAGTAAAGATGATGTTATTTCGGATTGAAACACTCATTGTTTATTTCTGATTTTTTTATATGTGATGCATGCATGAGTTATTGAGTTACTGTAGAAAAATCAGAGGTTTTGGATCTCGGGAACTCTGTCAAAAAAATCAGACATCAAATCGGGTTTTTAAAGCTTTAAAATCGTGGTTAAAATAAAAAAGGTAACTTGCTGTGATGATATTTCTCTCATCTTATATCCGATTTTAGATCTATAAGGTGCTATGGATTCACATTGAGTAGATCTGTCTGCTGTGAAATTTTCAAATTTTTTAATTACTTTTTAGTATTTTTCACCTTTTAGAGAATCTGTTTTTAAATTTAAACCTCGTTAGGGTTTACCAAAACCCTAATCAGACTTCTGTTAGTCATAAATCCCAAACCACAGATCCGATTCATGATCTGTAAAAAGTGAGTATTGTTATTTTTTTGTCTACTGTTCACCACTAAATTTTCAGAGATTTTTGTTTAGATTTGCTATTTATGTTTGTATTTTCAATCTGGAATAGCTGTTTTAATCCCTGTTAAGAGTGATATATTTTAGCTCAGATTGCTGGAAGGGTTTCTCCCTAACCGGAGATGATTTTTCTGACCTTAAATTGGAAAATCTTTGTTTTTATTCTTAGTTAGTCTCTGTAAAATTTCATAAATTTCCATGGAGATTTGACTCCTGGTTCAGGTCTTGGACTGAGACTGGTTGGTAAATTAGGTCAAAAATAGCATATTTTAGGGTTTAATGCAATTTTCGGATTAATTTAATGTCAAAAAATTATTTTTATAATTCCAATTCGACATTAGGGTTATAACAAGTGCAGGTACCAATTTGTATGGATTTTGGAATCCATTTGATGGCTGAATTAAGCAAATTCCAAAACCGGGTTCCTGAAAGATCCAAAAACACTGCTGAAATCACAGTTTTTGTGATATTGTTGGATTTTCGTGCATGAGCATATATTTTTAGGATTTAATCATGTTCATAATCATATTAGGATGCTTTAGGTTTAATTTTGTGCTCATTTGATTTCATTTAGTGCATAAAACCTAAGTTTTTACCAAAATCTATTTCTAAAAACCCTGATTTCAAGGCCATAGTCTTGCTATCAGGGGCAATTTGGTCATTTGACCTAAATTTCGAAATCCCTAACCTTAATTTTCATGTGTTTAAGTATGTCATATCATATTTTAGCCTAGTTTATTTGCATTTGAATTTCAAAACTTGCATTTTACCAAATATCTTTCTAAAAACCCTAATTTCAAGGCCATAGTCTTGTTATTAGGGGTATTTTGGTCATTTTGACCCCAATTTCGAAATTTCATATCTTCTCTTTCATATTTATTCAATTTTATTTCATACTTTATCATTTTTATTTAAGGGAATCAAGGAAAAGGCTTATATCTAGCAAAATCCAACAATTTCCTGATATTGTTGGATAAATCTAGAAAAGCCAACATATTTTCATTAACCAAGTTTTCTAGTTTTGCAGGTACATTGAAGACTTTATTTTTCATGTATTTAAATTTCAATAGTGATGTAAATTAAATTAAACTTTGGAATAAGAATTTATATTTCCTGCTTAGCCTAGGTTGCATTGCATATAGTTTATTTTTAATAATGTTAATGTGTGATAGATGATAATTCATGCATATTCAAACTCACTATGGTCTACACGAATGGCACATGCACTAGCTTTTATGAAGTTTATAAACTTGGTGGAATTTGTATTTATGGCCATAGTCAGAATACAAATGATACTTAGATTTATGATCTTCATATTAGCCACATTCAGCCTACACTCTTAGGCTAACTTCAAGATACAGTGCATTTCTCAAAAATACAAAAAGTATTTCTCAAATCCTCAAATCCATATTCATTCATTTCATGCATTTGCCAAATCCAATTCAATATCTAAGTCAAGGGGAATTGAATTCCTCAAAATCTCCTAAGTCTTATAGCAAAATCGATTTTCCCAAAGACATTGAATTTCAAAGGATATTTCAAGTATTTCCCAAGTTCCAAATTCAAATTTTCTAAGTTAGAATTTCAATTTCAAAGTTTGAATTCAGAGAAACCAAGACTCAGAATCGATTTTCACCAAATGTCAAGGATTTCTCAAAATCGATTTTTATTTCTCTCAGAAGTATATTTCAAATCCCATTTCACGATTTCTCATGTGATATCATTTCCAAAATTTACATTTTATGAATATTTCAATCATTCAAAGCAAACATCATGTTTTCAAATATGCATTTTCTGAAAATTCATAGCACATGCCTGATTCTATGTGCATTTAGAAATTAGAATATGATTTAGACAAGTTGAATAGAGTAGAGCATAAGATTGATCCTTGGTTCAATTACCCCTGTTAAAGGTGGCAGGAACGGTTGAACCTCGTACCGACAGGCGAGTCCCATTCTTCGGAATTTTCCCGCATTTTAAAAAACGGAGGCGAGTTATTTTCAAAAACTTTTTCAAAGGTCAGTTTGATTTGCAAAAGTTAAAATTTTGCGATGATAACACACTAGGAAATCCAGTAACGCAAATTGGATTTTCATTACAGCAAAAATGGATTTCCACAGCATTACAAATGGATTCTGATCCGTCTTGCTTCACCAGAGATCAGATAATCTATTGCCGGAAAAAAAAAACAGAGATGCCGGAAAAACAAATGTATTAATTTGTTTTGTTAATTGATTGGAAATATCTCAATCCGGCTTCTTCAATTGATTAAACAATGCTCACTCATGCTGGAATTTCTTAAACATTATTCAGTTAATCACTCCAGATTTTTATTATGAAAGAATTACTCACCGGAAAACAATAGCCGCACGGTGATTAGAATTCAGAAATTCTGATTACAATATTTCTATCAGATTCAGATATCCGATTGATTTTTCACAATTAATCAATGAAAATTCAATTAATCGACACTTTATGGAACTCAGCCAGATCAGTCATCAACAATTTCAGATCATCACAGCATTCCAGCAACATCCTCATTCATCATCGGAGTTCTTTACAGAAACCTTTTTTTTTTCTTTTTATGTTTTTTTTTTTTTTTTTTTCAGATTATCATTCAGACAGAATTAAAAACGTAGAAGAAGAAGAATTAAGAAGAACTAGATGACTTACCGGGAATTGAAGGAGGAGGTGGCTTCCACTTCAGGCGCCGCAATCGACGGGAATTTTCTTGCCACCGGATGAGGATCGGCTGCTGGAAGAAGAAGAATAAGAAGAAGAAGAAGAAGTAGAAGTAAGAAATCCGGTGACTGGAAAGGATAGCAAAGGGCGAAAATCAGAGAGGGAGGGAAAGAAATTTTGGCGCACAGCAGAATGAAAAGCTCCTTCCGATCTGCTTTACGCCCCTTTTTAAAAGGGTTCAAACCGGTTGGAACCGGTTTGTAACAACCATTGTTTATTTTCAGAACTTCCAAACCGGTTCCAACCGGTTTGGTTTTCAATTTCTTCTTTTTAGAAATACAAACCGGTTCCACCCGGTTTGTATTATTATTTAGATATATTTTTTATTTTTATTTATTATTTTTATTTTTATTCTTTTCAATAGTAAAGAAAACTGTGAAAATTTTCAAAAACAAAACTATTTATAAAAGAACTTCAAAAACTAGTCTACTATATTTTTTTTTCTTTTCTTTTCTAAAAAACACAACACTTAAAATGAGTAAAACTATTTTTCTCTAATTTTTTTTTTCTTCTTTTTAATAAAAACTAAAACCAACTAAAAAAACTAAAAAAAAACTAAAATAGGCATAAGAATGTAAACTAAAACTATTTTTTATTCATTTTCTAATTTTAAATCATTTTAGCACTTTTACTCAAAAACTAACATAAAATTGGGTTTTTGAAACATTATTTCATAAAATCATGCATATTTAAATGTTAATAAACCCTGAATTATATGCATGATCAAATACCCCCATGCTTATGTTTTGCTAGTCCTCGAGCAAACTAGAAAAATGCAAGAAATCAAACTATCACCTAACTCACTTTCGTAGGAATCACGGTTGCATTTAGCTCATGCAACAAGCCCTTTCAACCCTTGGGTTACCCCAGTGGACGAGTAAGGTCTCGTGAGGGTTTGCAGTGATGCTACCCACAAACATCTCTGTCATGTATGCATAATATTACACATCCTCATAATCAGTAGGTAATTAAAGACTTTATTTTTACAAATATTTCCTGTTATTTCAAAATCAAAATATAATTAGAGTCTTTTATGTACCACCATAGAAAAAGAATTTCTTTCACTTTTCTAAAAATCACAATTATTTATGTTTTATTCTTAGAAAATCCAATAAAAACATATTATTATTTACTTATCCTCACTCATATGTTTTCTACACAGTTTTCTCAATCACACTTCTAAGCATTGAACTTTTCTTTTTAAGCTCTTTCCTTTCTTTTTTTTCTTTTCACGCTTTTTCTTTTTGCGCACTTATTTTTCTCCTATAGCTTGCGTGTGGTCTGCTTTTATACCTTGTGCAATGTCAATATCTTCTATACTTTTTCATACCAAAAGATATCAACTAAGACATAAAAGTGACTTCCTTCATTCACCCTTATAACATGAGAGTCAAACATTTCAACTTGTATCTGTTCTCAGTTACTTAGGATCACGAAGTTTTCCACTCTCCCTTATGCAAATGGACTTAAAAGTTTCAACTTACATCTAAGTTCCATCTATTAAGGATTGTGGAATTATCCAAACAACCTAACGCATGCTTTTTCTCACTTTTTGAGCTCATTTTTATGCTTTTGTTCATTTGCTTAGTTTTTCAAAAATAGAACTGTGCATATTCATATTTATGACTCAAAATAAATTCTAACATGTATCTATCATCATTTCCTCGAAATCCACATAAACAACCATAATTTTTAGATCTATGTCAGAAAAATTTTTCGTGGGGCTTAAAAATCCTCTAAAAACATCAGATTTGAAATAACATTCATATAAGTTCAAACTCTTTCTTTAAAAATCTACTTTTTATGAGAGATGTGTAAACATGTGCAAGAACGTAGACAAAAAATATTCTGGTGAGCTACTACACCCTCCCCCATGCTTGAATTACACTGTCCCAGTGGCATTCCCCCATGCTTATGTGAAACTAAGTGAACACACATGAGATAAAATCAATGAGGGAAAGAAAATAAACTCAATGAAATCTAAAATGTGAAAATATGCCTACCATGATTATGGTTTATGAATTATGCACATGAACTATATGAAAGTACTCTTAAAAAAATTGTTTTTCTATGAATATTTACAAAATTTTTAAAATATATACAAACATGTGTGAGTCTTAAACTTCTAAAAGATCAACATCCTCAATGTCTTGTCCTGTCACAATATCTGAGATATAAGGCTTCAGCCGTTGCCCATTTACTTTAAAAATAGCACCCGTACGAGGGTCAAAAAGATCTATCGCTCCATATGGAAACACCCTATGCACAACAAATGGACCATTCCATCTTGACTTCAACTTACCTGGAAAAAGATGAAGACGTGAATGATAAAACCATACCTTTTGCCCAGGCTCGAACTGTTTCCTAACAATATATCGATCATGAAAATGCTTAGTTCGAGCTTTGTAAATCTTTGCACTCTCATAGGCTTCATTACGCAATTCCTCTAGCTCACTCAACTGTAATTTTCTCTCGACTCCAGCTTGGGTCATGTTGAAATTGAATTTTTTTATAGCCCAATATGCTCGATGTTCTAACTCAACAGGAAGATGGCAAGGTTTCCCGAAAACTAATCGAAATGGTGACATACCAATCGGGGTCTTGAAAGCAGTCCTATAAGCCCACAAGGCATCATCAAGGCGCTGAGGCCAATCCTTGCGGTCTGGTCTGACTGTCTTTTCAAGAATCCTTTTTATCTCCATGTTAGATACCTCAACTTGGCCACTGGTTTGTGGGTGGTAAGGTGTAGCAATCCGATGATGCACAGAATATTTCTTAAGTAAGGAAGCTACCTGCACATTACGAAAATGCGTACCACCATCACTGATGATCGCTCTAGGAACTCCGAACCGACTAAAAATGTTGTGCTTGATAAACCGAAGCACCTCTTTATCATTATTGGTCCGGGTGGCCACAGCCTCGACCCATTTTGAAACATAATCAATCGCCACTAAAATATATGTAAATCCAAATGATGGCGGAAAAGGACCCATGAAATCAATGCCCCAAACATCAAAAATTTCTACAATCAGAATAGGTAAAAGAGGCATCATGTCTCGCTTGGTAATGCGACCTGTTTGTTGACATCGCAAACACTTCCTACAGAATTCGTGAGCATCTCTATGAAGTGTGGGCCACCAAAATCCAGACTGAAGGACCTTTGCAGCGGTCTTCCGACTAGAAAAATGACCTCCACAAGCTAAAGAATGACAAAATGAAAAAATGGAATGATACTCTTCTTCGGGCACACATCTCCGAATCATCTGGTCCGGGCATGATCTAAATAATTCTGGTTCCTCCCAAAAATAATGTTTCACCTGGGCAAAAAATCTATCTTTTTCATTCCGGTTCCAGTGCGCAGGATACTCTTTAGTAACCAGAAAATTTACAATATCCGCGAACCAAGGTAAACGCTTGACATGAAATAACTGCTCATCCGGAAAAGAATCAACAATCTGTCCTTGATCAATAGATGAATCTATAGTCAGTCTAGACAGATGATCTGCTACAAGATTCTTACATCCACTCTTATCTCGAATCTCAATATCAAATTCTTGTAACAGAAGAATCCAACGAATGAGACGCGGTTTAGCATCCTTTTTACTCATCAAATATCTCAATGCAGTATGATCTGAGTAAATGATAACTTTAGAGCCTAACAAATATGATCGAAACTTCTCAAGTGCAAATACAACAGCTAGTAACTCCTTCTCAGTGGTAGTATAATGCATTTGTGTGTCAGAAAAAGTCCTACTAGCATAATGAATAACATGAGATCGTTTCTCAATTTTCTGTCCTAAAATAGCTCCAACCACATAATCTGAAGCGTCACACATAATCTCAAAAGGCACTGACCACTCAGGAGATCTGAGAATAGGAGCAGTGGTCAATGCTTCCTTTAGGGCTAAAAATGCCTTCAGACAGGCATCATCAAACACAAACGACTGATCTTTCGACAACAGGTTACACAACGGTCTAGAAATCTGACTAAAATCCTTAATGAACCGTCTATAGAAACCTGCATGCCCTAAAAATGAACGCACTTGCCTCACAGAGGTCGGTGGAGCTAATTTGACAATGGTCTCCACTTTTGCCTTATCGACCTCAATACCTTTCTCAGACACAATATGTCCAAGAACAATCCCCTGCTGTACCATGAAATGACTCTTTTCCCAACTCAACACTAGATTTGTCTCCCTACAGTGCTGAAGTACACGAGATAATTTTTGGAGACAATTATCAAAAGAAGAGCCATAAACCGAGAAATCGTCCATGAAAATCTCAAGGACATCATCCATCATGTCAGAGAAAATCGCCATCATACATCTCTGAAATGTAGCCGGGGCATTACAAAGCCCAAACGGCATCCTCCTATACGCAAATGTACCATAGGGACAGGTAAATGTCGTCTTATCCTGATCCTCGGGATGAACGGCCACCTGGTTATATACGGAATATCCATCTAAAAAGCAATAATATTGCTGGCCTGCAAGTCTTTCTAAAATTTGGTCGATGAACGGTAACGGGAAATGATCTTTTCTAGTTGTACTGTTCAACTTCCTATAGTCAATACATACTCGCCATCCCGTAGTAATCCTCATGGGAATGCTCTCTCCTTTCTCATTCTTTTCCACAGTGAGCCCAGACTTTTTGGGAACAACCTGGGTAGGACTCACCCACTGACTATCGGAGATAGGATAAATAATCCCAGCATCTAACAATTTAACTACTTCCTTCTTCACCACTTCTTTCATGTGAGGATTTAATCTCCTTTGTGATTCTCTTGAAGGTTTAGCTCCCTCATCCATAATGATCTGATGAATACAAAAGGAGGGGTCAATCCCCTTTAAATCCGCCACAGACCATCCAATAGCTTCCTTGTGCTCATGCAAAACCTGTAACAACTGATGCTCTTGTGAATCTGTCAGGTTTGCAGAAATAATAACTGGGAGAGTCTGCTCTTTTCCTAAAAAGATATACTTGAGTGAAGCTGGTAAAGGCTTCAACTCCAACTCTGGGGGACTCTCTATTGATGGCTTTGCGGGCTTCTCAGCTAATTCTGGAAGTGGTTCAGGATGCCAAATCCCACTGACATTATCTGCCTCACTATCTATCATATCAAGGCGATCCTCTTTGAATGATTCATCAATCTCCTCTTGAGGTGGATCACTCAACAACCAATCATGTTCAGCTTCTATAATATCTTGAATGATATCAACCTCAAAAGAAGCTTCTTCAGTATCAGACTCCATCGATGCACAAAAAATGTTCATCCTCATTTTCCTATTTCCAAATGAAACATCCACTTCACCAGTGCGGCAATTAATGCACGCATTGGCGGTAGCTAGGAAAGGGCGACCAAGAATAATAGGAGTCTGTCTGATGCTATCAACTCCCTCCATATCTAATATCACGAAGTCAACAGGGAAATAACAATCCTCCACCTTGACTAACACATCTTCAAGTATCCCTCTCGGGACCTTAATCGATCTATCCGCTAATTGAAGCGTCATAGGTGTGGATTTCATCTCTTTCAATCCAAATTTGTCATAGAAGAAACCCGGCAAAATGTTAACACTTGCCCCAAGGTCAAGCAAAGCACGCTCAACAGTAATGTTTCCTATGACACATGAGATGATAGGGGTCCCTGGGTCCTTAAGTTTGGGTGGAGTCTGGTGTTGCAATACTGCACTGATCTGCTCCGTCAAATATATTTTCTTCTGCGCATGGGACCTCAACTTCCTTTTTTGCGTACAAAGCTCTTTGAGGAACTTTGCATATGCAGGGACTTGCTGGATGGCATCTAGTAAGGGAAGGTTTATATGGACGTGCTTGAATATCTCAAGCATCTCTTGCATGTTTACTTCCGACTTACCTAATGCTCTCGGTTTCTCTAACGCCTCAGGAAAGGGGGCTTTAGGAATATGGGTTGTGGAAGGCCCAAATAGAAGAATCTTCTCGCTTTCCTGAGGTACAACATTAGGGACAGACTGCTTCTTACTTATCTTCTCTCTTTCTTCTGCAGCCTCCCTCGAATGGTACTGCTTCCCACTTCTAAGGGTTACTACTGCCTGAGCTTGCTCTTGATGTGTATCTGTCATATGCAAACTCTGCAGAGGTTCTTTACCCCTAGGGTTAACTATAGGCTGACTAGGCAATGCTCCCTCAGTTCTCCTGCTAAGTGCTTCAGCGAGCTGCCCCATTTGAGTTTCTAACTTTGCAATCGACTGGGTATGTGAGCTCAAAGCTTGCAAAATCTTATCCTCAAAAGATTGACTAGATGAAGGCTCCTGAAAATGGGGTTGAGTATAAGCAGGTTGGGCTGGAGGGTCATTGGATCTTTGAAATCCAGGTGTATAACCACCTTGTCTGGATTGACTATGGGAAGGGTTAGGGGCTTGAGCCTGTGAGTTACGCCATGAGAAATTTGGATGGTTTTGCCAGCCCGGGTTGTAAGTATTGGCAAATGGATTGGGTGCGGGCCTAGCGAAGTTTTGAGCTATCTGAGCTTGCTCTTGGACAAACTCAGGATACTGTGGCGCAGCTGGACATTGGAGAACATGGTGTGCAGGACTCGCACACAACGCACACACCTGCATGGCAGGAGAGGGACCCAACAACAATTGATCTAATTTCTGGGATAGTTGGTCTACCTTGTTGCTCAACTCAAGGTTCATCCCTATCTCGAAAATACCTGCCTTCTTAGCGCTATCCTGTATAGGTGTCACTCTATCAGACCGTGAAGCTGTCGCATGGTGCATCGAATTCTCGCTTAATGTCTCAAAGAGCAACCACGCTTCATCCTCACTCTTGAGCATGAAAGTGCCCCCACATGCGGCATCAACCATTTGACGATTCTTCTCAGTAAGACCGTCATAGAAATATTGCACCAGTTGCCATCTAGGCACCTGGTGGTGGGGACACTTGCGGAGAAGATCCTTCATCCTCTCCCAAGTCTCATGGAACAGTTCCCCCTCTATTTGCGAAAAACTGGTGATGGCCTTTCGATACTGATTCGTCTTACCGATTGGGAAATATTTTTTTAAAAATTCTCTTTGCATATGTTCCCACGTGGTAATTCTAACTGTATCTAATGCCTTCAGCCAGTGTTTGACTTTATCTTTCAGAGAGAAGGGAAACAAGGTCAACCTCATAGCATCATCTCCAAAATTGTTTATTCTCACTGTAGAACAAATCTCTAAGAATTCGTCGAGATGACGATATGGGTCTTCATTGCTAAGGCCATAAAATGAGGGTAGCATTTGGATTACACTGGCCTTAATTTCAAACTGATTTGCTCCTACATCAGGTCTTGTGATGCAGGAGGCGGGAGTATAGGTGTTAGGCATGAAGTACTCCCTAAGGGGACGAGTAATCTGCTGATTCTCAGCCATGGTTGCAGATCTTTGGGCTCTCCTAATAAGGGACTCGGGGTCCTCAATCGGCTCTACCAGCTCAGGGTCAAGTGAGCGTCGCCCTTGCATACACCTTGTAGTAGATTGGTGTAGCTCACGTCCTAACTTTGGGTTTTCTACCTAACTAACGCACTAAGCGGCCAAACCACGCAAACCACAAAGCGAGTGAACTAAAAACAACAAAAACTAAACAAACACCACGCAGTTACACATAAAAGAGATTATGCACAGAAATATAAAATCTATGTGTACGGTACCAATCGTACACAGTCACCTCTAAGGGGATCCTAATAGGTGGGATGTGCAGAAAAGTAAGCTCGTCTCTAAGATATGCACATACGTGGTTCTAAACCTAAATGCACACAAACACTAGGCAATAAAGTGAATACTAATATTACGCCGTTCCCCGGCAACGGCGCCAAAAATTTGATGTCTTCTTTTAAATCGTTGTAATTTTGAAAAGATTTTTATATGAAAAACATGTGAAAACCAGACATCAAATAATAAAAACCGGTTCTCACTAGTGGATGAGACCGGGTCGAACTCAGAGAACGAGAATATTTTGTATTCAAGCACACAATTCTTTACTATTCTTTATTGCCGAATTATGGAAATGTCAAATGTTCAGAAAAGTAAACACAACTAGATATTACAACAAATGAATACCCTTCGCAGAGGGCGTAAAGTGCAATATTTACAAACCCAATTAAATTCCTAAATTCTAAAATAAGAGAAAAACATCTTCTATTCTTGCACTTCCCATGTCATGCAATTGCTTCTGCTCCACTCCTGTGTGATCCTGTACAAATCCAACGAAACACAAGCAGTACACAATACAAGAATAAAACTAGAATGATGCTATCTAAAATGCACGAAATGTATGTTGAAAATTATATTGATATAAGCAATGATAATACTACACGAATGTAAGTATGACTAGGCATGCATTGTTTACTAAATGAAATTTTTATGCTAAATTGAACATATACTAATGAAATCAAATGCTTTTAACCTAAATGCTAAACACTAATGTAATTGGTTGAAAACTAAACACTAACAACTCATTTTAACAATTCATCAATTCAATTAACAAAGTAATTACTAGAAAGTAACTAATAGCTAAACAGAAAAATCAGTATATGATATCAGAACACCAAAATGGATTTCCATGACATTACAATCCATTTCCATCAACACACTCTAGAGATCAGCAATCAAACAACGGATTTTCATTACAGCAACACAAACAAATAGATTCTGATCAATCAAACAAAGAACACTAGGAAATCCAGTAACGCAAATTGGATTTTCATTACAGCAAAAATGGATTTCCACAGCATTACAAATGGATTCTGATCCGTCTTGCTTCACCAGAGATCAGATAATCTATTGCCGAAAAAAAAAACAGAGATGCAGGAAAAACAAATGTATTAATTTGTTTTGTTAATCGATTGGAAATATCTCAATCCGGCTTCTTCAATTGATTAAACAATGCTCACTCATGCTGGAATTTCTTAAACATTATTCAGTTAATCACTCCAGATTTTTATTATGAAAGAATTACTCACCGGAAAACAATAGCCGCACGGTGATTAGAATTCAGAAATTCTGATTACAATATTTCTATCAGATTCAGATATTCGATTGATTTTTCATAATTAATCAATGAAAATTCAATTAATCGACACTTTATGGAACTCAGCCAGATCAGTCATCAACAATTTCAGATCATCACAGCATTCCAGCAACATCCTCGTTCATCATCGGAGTTCTTTACAGAAACCTTTTTTTTTTTCTTTTTATGTTTTTTTTTTTTTTTTTCAGTTTATCATTCAGACAGAATTAAAAACGAAGAAGAAGAAGAAGAATTAAGAAGAACTAGATGACTTACCGGGAATTGAAGGAGGAGGTGGCTTCCACTTCAGGCGCCGCAATCGACGGGAATTTTCTTGCCACCGGATGAGGATCGGCTGCTGGAAGAAGAAGAAGAAGAAGAAGAAGAAGAAGTAGAAGTAAGAAATCCGGTGACTGGAAAGGATAGCAAAGGGCGAAAATCAGAGAGGGAGGGAAAGAAATTTTGGCGCACAGCAGAATGAAAAGCTCCTTCCGATCTGCTTTACGCCCCTTTTTAAAAGGGTTCAAACTGGTTGGAACCGGTTTGTAACAACCATTGTTTATTTTCAGAACTTCCAAACCGGTTCCAACCGGTTTGGTTTTCAATTTCTTCTTTTTAGAAATACAAACCGGTTCCACCCGGTTTGTATTATTATTTAGATATATTTTTTATTTTTATTTATTATTTTTATTTTTATTCTTTTCAATAGTAAAGAAAACTGTGAAAATTTTCAAAAACAAAACTATTTATAAAAGAACTTCAAAAACTAGTCTACTATATTTTTTTTCTTTTCTTTTCTAAAAAACACAACACTTAAAATGAGTAAAACTATTTTTCTCTAATTTTTTTTTCTTCTTTTTAATAAAAACTAAAACCAACTAAAAAAACTAAAAAAAAACTAAAATAGGCATAAGAATCTAAACTAAAACTATTTTTTATTCATTTTCTAATTTTAAATCATTTTAGCACTTTTACTCAAAAACTAACATAAAATTGGGTTTTTGAAACATTATTTCATAAAATCATGCATATTTAAATGTTAATAAACCCTGAATTATATGCATGATCAACAGTGTTTCCTCACATAGATTCACCAAGCTAGTCGGATTACCTGGTCTTGGTCATACCTATCTTCACATATACTCCATACATAGTGATACATTAATACAATCGACTGATCACAATCTTTGACCGCACTCAGGGTCAGAAGCCACTAACAACGCAAAGGCACATAACACAACAACAGAACAAGGAATCACACATTCCTTCAACAAGATTCCATGAACCAAAATCATACATCGGATCTAAGCATTCGCCGCATGCTCTCGACATTTCTAGTCAGATAGCAAAACAATCATATCACAAAGGAGATTCACACTACGCTACTTATCACTGCTGCTATAAGCATTACATTCTCAAAATAAGACCTCAAAGCATACGTAATCAAAGCTATCTCATCCTTAACACAACTAGGATAATAATTCGATCGTCGCTATAATAAATCAATCGTCTCTACCACCACAATGTGGAACGAGAAGGGCGAACTACACAAGTAGTCCCCTAGGTCTCAATCAAGAGCTTCAACTCTCGAAGAAGTCTACTCGAAACATCTTGGGAAACTAGGTCCACAAGCTCTAATGAACCTTTAGGTTCCAACAATCGATAACTTAAGCCCGATATACGAGGCTTAAACATGAAATGGGGTCTCACATCGGACGACACCTGAAAAACACACAAGATCATCTAATCAAGAAGTACAAGTCATCAAACAACAGAAATACAATTCTACAGAATTAGAAATACTCATAGTGCGATGGTTGATGCTTGCAGAGACTTGAACCACACTTCTTTATCATTTTTAAAACACTGCTCTGATACCATAACTGTCGCGCCCCAGAATTTCTACTCGGAAAATCCTTTGGATTTTTAGGGAATTTTTTTTTTTTGAAAAGGTTTAACCAGAGAACAACGGAAAACACAGTGTACGTAAAACAAGTGGAAATTCTGGGCGGGCTACAGAGAACAACAAAAAAGGAAACAACTTTTTATTAAATACATTTACAAAGTGTACCAATCTCATTTCCTGTATACAAAAACCAAAACTGCCAAGATCCAGCAAGTATCAGAAGTGTGGGTCCAGAGTTTGCTGCAGCATATCGAGCTCCATCGCATGCCTAAGCAACCTGTATCCCCATAAAATGGGGTCAGTACTCTTTCGAGCTGGTGAGACAAACCAAACACAATATACCAAAGTGTGGAAAACGAAGCAGAGCTATTCATGACAATACATAGCATGCACATTACAATAATTAAGCAGTTACAGCATGAGCAAGAGTACGGAACTATAAGTGGAAGTAACTAGCAGGAATTCATGGGCAGTAACTATGCTAATGCATTTCACAATCCATATCGACTAGTAAAGTATGCATCAAAAAACATAAATTACCAATATACTGTGAACGGTGTCAGGAAAGTGCGAAAGGGCAAGTATAAGCCAAACGAAAGGTAACAAGCTGTAGCAATCGTAACGAGTGCTGGAAACGAACAAGCAACTAGAGCAGCCGTAACAACAAGTAACTAGAATGGAAAACTGAACAATAATAAACACTAAGCAGCAATGAACTATGGTAATAGCTGAAATAACTGTAAGACAGGTACTCACAGCAGTAACAAACTGTACCAAGTACTGAACAACAAGGCAACCCAAGTAACAACCGAACAAGAAAGGCTACTGAAGAACAAACAACAGAACAAGTAAGTATCAACTACAGTAAGTCAGCTGATTGGTTAGTCTTTAAGTTCTTCTGATTACTCCTTCGGGTACGCGAAGGAAACCTTGCATTTTGTGAGACATGCACCCCGGCGTCTGTTATTCACGTTCTAGTGTGGTAACCGGGGAAGCTACAGACCGAGTCAACCTCATGCGAGCAGCACACGACTAGGAGAAGTACTCGCATAGGCAAGGATTGCAATCCATACTACTGCAGTAGTGAGGTCCTAAAAAGGTAACCTCGACCTCCCTAACTCTGAGTGACTGGAGGCCAAAGGGCGCTACGGCTCCTGTCAAAACACGTGTCGTAGTAACGACAAGTCACTCAGGGCTGTATCATCCACCCTCTCCCAAGGTGAACCGTTTTGTGAATGGGGCGAAGCAGGTTTATCTTTCTTAAGGCTCATGTTCAATCATACCTCACAACGAGGAATTTACCTCGTGGTCCCCGTAGGGTACGCAAAACGAGGACTTGGTCTACCCATTCACATGCTCAGCCTCACACGGCCAATAGAGCACAGTGCTCGTGAAAGAAGTCATAACACCATATTATTCATTTCTGTTTTAGGGTATATCACACAAGAGTCCACACAACAGAAGGGCCACTGCCCGGGGACTCTAACTGAGCCCATATCAAATCATATCATTATTCATACCCTATGGTGTTATCTTTTCATTTCATGGATTAAGGGCACGTGGTGCCTTTACCAAAGCCTCAAGCAAAGTACCTCCTCAGGGTACGCACTACTCAACAACTATGTCAGGGTGTGCCAAGTGCAAAGTCTAAGAATATCACAAGTTCTATCTTTTGCACAAATATAACCACAAAGGCATTGCATATATCATTTCTGAGAGACAGTTAAGTGTACAAGAAAATACACATTTATATGCATATGATATTTCATCAATATTCCATTACATAAAGCATTGTCTCTAAAACATTAACAATGGCACTCACATATCCACAAACAAGGCAAAACAACACGAGTGTGTACTAAACAATCAAGTGTGAACAAGTATCATACTTTAATGAAATAGTACGAACTAAGCGAGTAAATCTCAAGTGCAAGTAGTCATGCATGTGCTGACTACGACAGGTACACAATCAAGCAAATGCAACATTGCAGAACAACGTGCCTCGCAATGAGACGGTTAGAAACATTTGGCCATAGCAAAGCAACTTTCGAACAAATAAAGTGGTGTGCACAAACATAGAAAACATGTATCTTTAACATAAGCGAGCTCATCTCGCGAAGAGGGTCTACAACCCTAAGGTAACTCGCTAAGAAGATCTACGACATGGATACACAAGGTATCGTCATACAAACACTCAAATCCCCGTGAATCCCATAACTACACAACGAGGGACAAGTACCTCGAAAGGTGTGCAATAGCCAAGTGTCATGAACACATAGGAGAAAACACATTGTTCGAATCATCGAATCAAAGCCTCCGGATAATCTAATCTTATGCAAACCAATACGTACACGGTTACAGTGGATCGTACCACACACAAGTGTTCACATACTTTACATCTGGCGAACCACACATAACGGAGAGTGCTAACTCCGATGCATTTAACATAACATTGCACGCGTGTCAAAATACATATCTAACTACTTATTATTGCTATCAAGGCGGCGACAAAGACAGTCATTGTAAAAGGATAAAGTGGCAACTACATCGTGCAATTGGGGAAGGTACGACTAGTCAACTAGCTATCTCGTACAAAGGACTACGAAACTACAAGGACAAAGCCCAAACACTTGCTGCACCAAAGCCGCAGTAGCAACAACCCAATCTGGTTGTAACAGGGCCAACTCTAGCCTAAAACCCGTAGCATCATCCAACTAGAATATAGCAAAGTGCTGCAACCGCACAACTCGGGAACGAAGTCTCCAAAACACCATAAAGGTGATACTACTATGCGAACCTACGCGGCCCACTGGTCTAGACTAAGGTACCGACCTAGGCAACATGATCATCAGGTCTTGTCTCGTAGGCACTAATGCAACCTCTTAGGCTGGGGTTCGTAACTCTCTATCAAAGTGGGAAAACAAGACGAAAGGGAAGAGAATCCAACAACTGTGTTGGAACAGTTCCCAAAAAGGGGTAGGCGATCTTACCTACCACACCGATGAAAAGGCAATAAGCTTACACACGCAAGCCCGGTTTGTCTCTGCTGCCGAACTGCGACAGCACCCATAACAAGGTGAAAGCAACCCAGTTGCAGCAAGGGTCTAACTAAGGAAAGAGACAAAGAGGGACAACCAGCCACACTGTCCTGCAATCCGTATACTACCGGGACTGAATCACCTGGACCAAATGGGTTTTGCCCAGAATGAACTATCAAAGATTGTCATGGCAACCAGAAGAGGTATGCATCACAGAACATAAAGTTATTGATGTAATATCGTGGAGTGGGTAAGGATACACGTGGATACATATATGCACCATGCCACCAGTGCGAGAACTAGACAAGAGACAATGCCAACCATTGTACGCTATGATGAGACGGTTAGAAATATTTGTCATGGTAAGGTGTGACTCAGAGGTTGTGCCAAGGTTCATAACCATGCATTCACAACTACAAGCGAGCTCATCTCGCTAAGTGGGGCCATTGCCCGCAACAAGACTCGCCAAGGAGTTCTAACAGTCGTAGAAGTCTCATAAGACTGCGACTACAACATAAGGGTGCCTCAAACTCCCTCCATACTATGGTAAAACCGTGAGGTGTGCCAATGTGATAGTGCATTCAAATGTCACCAGGGTGGACATACAATAGCATTCATTAGAGCAAAGCTTAAATGCTCAAGTGTGTACAACTACGTTACGTGACATTATCAAGATACATTTAAATCATTGAGTTATGAAGTGTCAAGGATATATACATATATATAACAAGGGTGCTGCCATACTCGAAATAATTCATTCAACAGGCAACATACGTTCTCAATTCTGCAACCACCTTATTTATAACGAGGCATTAAACAAGACATTGTTTGCGAACACTTCCCGCTCTATGCAAAGACGACCACACCCACAATGGGGGTGAAACAGTACTATAACAATTAATGGTTTTCACCATTCACTATGTATACATATCTATGCATGCACCCCTATATTCGTGTAACTTGCATTGAACAATGACCACTCACACATGCCGCACAAGTTATGATTAATCCACATACTTGTGGACTCGTTGGGATATTGGATCCCGTACCAACACTCTTTCAGCCCCTTTGGCTGCAGCTTGGAGGGTTCGCTAACAAGGCTAGAAGTTTGGCGATGAAGATGGAAAAATACATACAATATTTCTTCAGCCAACAAGCACAATACATTGAGTCACAATGAGTCAAAGCTATAATGTTGTTGGGGTATTGGACCCCGTGCTGCATAAGCACCTGTAGCCGCATAGGCTGCAGCCCAAAGGCCCACTATCAAAGCTCTAGGGCTCGACAAAAGGAACATAAATATGTATATATGTATAGATATACATATATACACTAGCTGCCAACACCAAAAGGGGATGGCAGCGAACCCGATAGCGAGGCGGCTGCATTCCGTCGATAGGCTGGAGTCTGTCCAAAACAGACCCATGCCACGGTCTAACATATATGTGCCGTGGGGCATCTCGCACGCACAACAACAGCCTCGAAATGGATAGCACTGCTGGAATGGGTAAAACAAAAGAAAACAACATGTCATGCTGTCGCACAATGCAGGAACCGACCGGATAAATGGACAGCGACTATGCTGTCCCGGGGTGTGCTAAGCATGAGCATGGTCTAGACTACGAGCCCAGACCCAGCCGGTTTCAGCCAGCACAAACGAGGTGTGGTGCAGGTTTACTGCCTGCACCCAACTACGACCTAACAACTTCAAGGCTGTAGCAAGAGCTGAAACTAAACTCGAAACACAAAAAGGGCCTAACGCCCAACTAGATTGGGCTCAGCCATGGCCTTTGACAGGTCTGGACCAGATTCGGTCCAGACCATGTCAGGCCCAGCGAAATCCTCCAAACCGGTTGCACCACAAACTGGAAAAGAAGGCGAATAAGACGCTTCAACCGAACAAGCTATGGACACAGCTTTGACAGGTCTGGACCACATTCGGTCCAGACCGTGTCAAGGCAATCTGGGGTGGCCGACAACCACGAACCCAACAAGGGTTCGTCTATAGGTCGTTCCAGACCATGCATAAAAGGGGAGAACGCCCAGACCAAGGTTCGGTCATGGGCGTTGGACTCTGCTGGACATGTCCAGCGGACCAGGCTAAACCATCAAATAGAAGGTAAAAATGCAGATGAGTGGCCAAACAGAAACTAAGGAAACAAAAAGGGCCAAGACGAGGGAAGGCCGGTGCCTCCCATCATGGCTCGGTCTTCATAACATAAGCCATCAGCACCCAAAGGGGTGAACCAGAATGGTGGATTGCTGGGCTTGTGCTAGCGCAATGCCTCCTTGCCAAACGCACCAAAACATATAAAGCCAAGCTTCGGCTGGCACAAAATGATCCGAAGAAATAAGGTGCCCCATCCACCAAAAGAAAACGCATAAAAGTGAAATGGCTTCCAGCCATTGTACAACCAAAGATACCTACGCAACACATAACTAGTATATACGATAAGACAATAAATCCAAAACTTTCTACTAGTGATTCATGAAGAGGATACAACAACTCAAGACGAAACTCAAGAAACCAAGAATGACCTCAACCATGCAGCCACTTGCTTAACAAGGAAAAACGACTTCTTAAGAGCATACTCAAACACGAAAATCTGAAATGAATGTATGTAAAGATAGCTCATGAAAAATGGAAGAGCATGAACAAGGAAGAAATCTGGTTCAAAAGTGGAACCCCCATTTTATGCATGCCAAGAAAGTTCATGAGAATGCAAAGACACCTAAAAATATTGCTCAATCTGAAAACCACATTTGAACAAGTGATAGAGTGTCTCACAATCGAGGCTTTGAATCGACAAGGAAGGAGATGAAGATTGAAGAAGGGGTACCATGGCTGGAGCTGGAACTAAGTGCTCACACTCACTCACGTTTTAGGAGAAAGAAGGGGGAGAGAGGGGAGAGCAAGAGAGGAGAGCTCCTAAGGAAATTTTCTAATGCTCTCTCTCTCTTCCTTTTTGAAAGCTTAAATACAAAAGGGTTTTTCAAAAAGAACGGCTAGGATTTAATATGGGTAGATGGAGGGCTGGGGTGCTCCACGCCCCCCCATGGCCAGCCATGAACCAATGCATGTTGTGCTTTTGAACTTTTAAAAAGTCTTTTCAAAAATGCCATTGAAAGAGTTTCAGAAAAACCTTTAAAACTTGAAGGAATTACAAGGGATGCCCCTAAGGCTCAGCCAATCGGTTTTTGTTGTTTGAAATTCTTCAAAAGTGTTGCAAAAATTCCATGGGGTTCCAGCCCCATGCTCTCTTTGAGAAGTGTGCCCCCTTATGATGCTTCATAATGAGGTTTTTGAAAAGACCAAGGGCCAATAGTGGCCTCCTTTTCAAATGCCATGCAAAAGTTTTCAAAAGTGTCACCCAGCTGGTCAAACCTTGACCAGCTAGTCAACCAAGGCCAAGGATGTCCACTAGAGAGGGCGCCCAATGGGTTTGGGTCCTCTTCTAGTAGATCCGCTCCAAATCCAGAAATTGCCATTTGGTATAATTCAAAACTACGCTTAATTAATGCACTAAAATATTAATTAAATTCCAATAAATCATTTAGTGCTCTAAATAACCTCAATTAATACGAAATGGTCAAGGCCTTTCAATAAAATTGCCTTTCGTTTTCAAGAATAAAGTGTATTATGACTTCGAGTCCAAAACTCGTAATTCACATGCACTGACAAGGTTTTTATGTCGTATAAGTCTCAAATTCGGGGACAAACTATAAAAACATATTATAAATTAATCCTTAAAATTTCAAAGGTTAATTCATCCAGAATTAGGCACTTCTTACTTACATAGTATATTTACGTGATTTTCGGGTCGCGCGTACAAAGCCAAAACACAGGGCACATCCAAAATATACTTGATTATACAATATAACCTCGTAATTATACATAAACACGCATATCAATACTAAATAAGCAGTAAACTCCTCAAAAATATTTGTGGACCTTACAATGAGGTCGTCACAACGTGCACGCCATGCCATCTAAATAAGCCAAAATCATACATAAGCAACTAGACAAGTACTTGAATATAGAAAATTCATTGCATTAATAAGAAAGTTGCATATATTACATGACAGAAACACCCTTCATCCAGACAGGGTTATCCAAAACTCTACTAATAACTTAAGCAAGACCTAAAAAAAAATGAAACACTGACTTAGTGTCTCTAACAACATAACATGACATCATCATGGCTTGCTATTATAGAAATCTCGGTAGTCCTTCTGACTTCCACAATGTCACAGCCTGATACGAGGAGGAGAAGCAGGAGTTCTCAACATCATATCAGATATATCTTAGACTTCCATCAGTACTGGTGGCACAAGAGGATCCGACACATACTCTGATGAAACCGCATAAGGATAAGATTTCGGAGAATACTGGGGAGAGTCTGGCGCTCCACGTTTGTCTCCATCCTGACTGTCCACTTCAACCATAATGGGTTCAGTGACTGAGGTTACATCGTCAATGTCATCAGCATTGCTCTTCCAGAACTCATCTCGCAGCTTCGTCTGGCATTCTTCCTTGATATGCCCCTGAAGACCACAATAGAGGCAATCACTCAATTCACGGGGACAACATTGTCCCGCGTGATCTACAAGAGATCTGGCACAAGGAGGTGCCTGTTGTGCCAACAAGTGCACACCATGAGCTAGGTGTTGCACAACTCTGCCAAAGGACTCCTTGCCTCGAACCAAGTCCTGGAGAGCTTCCAAAATCTTCTCATAACTTGGGTTTGTCGCCATCTAACCCACACAGAGAATCAAACATACTATTCTAACTAAGAAGTAAGGAACATACAAATAAATAAAGTTTCAACATACTTACAGTGCGATGGACGATGCGTAAGGAAGCCTCGGATCACACTTAACCTCTGCTCTAAAACCAACCTCTGTGGCGCCCCAAACCCCGACCCTGGGAAAAACCTCAGATTTTCAATGATTTTTTTTTTGAAAGGGTTTTTACTGAAAACAGCAGAACAAAGTGTAAAGAAGGTTGCAAGGCCGCAAGTCTGGACAACCACAGGTAAGTACAACAGATGTGACTATTAAACAAAATAATGGTACAATCACAAGTATCGAGGGGTATACAACCCAACAGTTAAAGGTTACAAAATGTGACAGTACAACAAGTCTCAAAATACGGAGTGTATCCCAACAAAACCCAAAACCAACAGGAGCATGATCTGCAGCTAAGTGTGGGTCCCCAAGCCTCCACCGTGTGCCGTCGCATCAACACCGTACCTATTCATCACCTGCATCCCCATAAAACGGGGTCAGTCCTCTTGCGAGGTGGTGAAAAAACAATAACGATATATATCTCACTTCTATGAGGAAAAACAGGAAGCAGTAACATGAAATAATGAGTATATGTGTCAGTGTCAGGTAAGTGCATATGTGACAAGTGCTAACCAAGTGAAACAAGTAACGAAACTGAAGTAACTGCAAAACAAGTAACTAAGGGCAGTAAAGAAACGTAACAAGAACTGAAACAAGAGAGCAAGTAAGGTAATATCTACAGTACGTCAGCTGTGATTGGTTAGTCTTTAAGTTCTTATTACTTCTTCGGGTACGCGAAAGAACCTCACATTCTGTGAGACATGCACCCGACGTCTGTTATTCAATTTCTTATGTGGTAACCAGGGATGCTACAGACCGAGTAAACCTTATGTAAGCAGCACGCAACTGAGAGAAACTCTCGCATAGGTAAGGATTGCAATCCATACTACTGTAGTAGTGAGGTCCTAAAAAGGCACCCTTGACCTCCCTGACTCTGAGTGACTGGAAGTCAAAGGACGCTACAGCTCCTGTCAAAACACGTGTCATAGTAACGACAAGTCACTCAGGGTTGTACCATCCACCCTCTCTAAGGTGAACCGTTTTGTGAATGGGGCGAAGCAGGTTTATCTTTCTTAGTCTCATTATTCAGTCACACCTCTTGACGAGGAGTTTATGCCTCGTGATCCCCACGGGGTACGCAAACGAGGACTTAGCCTGCCAATCCATGTGCTCAGCCTCACATGTCTAACAAGAGCACATTGCTCGTGAAAGTGATCATAACACCATATTATTTCTTTCATAATTTAGGGTATAGCCACACATGAGTTTACTCACGACAGAATGGCCCTTGCCCAAAGACTCCAACAGAGTCCAAACTACAACAGTACTACTCATACCTTATGGTGTTCAAGTTTTATGTATCAATCTTTTCATTTCATGAAGTAGGTGCACTTTGTGCACTCATCAATGCCTCAAACAATGTACCAGTCGAGGTACATACTACTCAGTACGAGTGTCAGGATGTGCTGTGTGCAAAGTGCAACTAGATACCACATGATTTTTCGTCAATTACATAACATAAAGAACAGAGGCATGATACAACTGCATAGCTGAGAAACATGATGCGATTACATGATAATGTGCGTGTGAGTGTACAATTCTTCAATTTCAAGAGATATGCAATAGCTCAAGAATGCAATTATCATTTCAAGTACAACATACTGAAACAATCGTTGCAAGTTTCTCATCACAATTTCAAATAGATCAGAACTTCAAGGGTCTTGATTTGGCGTTTCACGTAACATGAGACTACCCTTATAGAGAAGACTCGTGATACTTATGTGTTGAGATTGAAATCTACGATATTCTCATACGTATGGGAATTACATTCGCATTCCAAGGTAGATCATCGCACTTACAGGAGGAAAGGATGTAAATATGCCACGAAGGTCAATCGTATGCTTATACCTTGCTAGGCTACTTAATTCAACATACTTACGTGTCACGGAAGGAATCCAGGATACTCCCAACTTATGGGAATAATATTAGCATTTCCACGGTTTGGGTGCTGCGCCTGCGAACCTGAAACAAAGACACGGAACAATGTCCATGACTTTGTAACCAACGTAGGCTCTATACATGTGGGGTTCGCAATTGTGCTCACCTGCTTATACATACTAGTCAACTGAACCGGAAACCAAGGAAGTACGAGGTTCACTATTGATTTATTGTCAACATTTTAGGGCCATCCAACTGCACGGTCGCAAGGTAAAACACTTTTGTGACACAGCTCACTGTGAAGTGTAAGAGTCATCGCGGGAACTCTTGAATGAAGCACGAAGGTGCCATGTGTCCGGCTAGTTTCCCACAGGTAAACCCGCATTGTCCAACCTTAAAGTATATATATACACTTATATATACAAGTATATATATATATATATATATATATGCATATCACACGTTACGCTAGTATGTGCATCCCTGGGCAAGCTGACTCGAGGCAACCGCGATCCACACCATCCTAAACCCTAACCGGTCTGCAAAATGGTGTGGGGGAAAGGATGGGGAAAATCGGGTCTGGTCTTTGGGGCCAGACCGAAACTGGTGTTCGGCCACATGTAAGGGCCTCGTGTTGGACTAAATGGTCACCAATGGTGACAGCCGACTAGAGGGACACCAAGGTTGCAAGAGATTCGGGTGCAAATGGGCACTTGGTGGCCCTTTGCAGACCTGCTGCTAAAAAGGGGGTTTTAGAAAGAATATGCAGGTCTGGTCCTCCAGACCAGACTGCTTGCGACGCCCCAGAATTCTAGACTTTGAAAATCCTTAAAAATCTTTTGGGTTTTAGAGTAAACTTTTTTTTTTTTTGAAAACATTTGCGCAAGTGCGGAAGTACCAAAAAGTGAAAACAAGTGGAAAACTCTGGGCGGGTTACAGGGGTGAAACAACAACATTTATGAAACAACTTTTATTTATTACATTTTACAAATACTACATCCATTCAATTTTTACAAAAACTTTGCCAAGATCCTTGATGTTTTAGAATAGTGGGTTCAGGTCCTCTGCCGCACATCGAACTCCATCGCACGCCTAGAAGCAACACCTGTATCCCCATAAAACGGGGTCAGTACTCTTTCGAGACGGTGAGACAAACCAATCACAATATACCAATATGTGAAAACAAAAGCAAGGCTTGTCATGAAACACATAACATTCTCATTCATTCATTCGCAACAATTGAGCAGGTATAACATAAGCAATTGTAAAGAGAGTGACAAAACTACGCATGGAGCAATAAGTGATAATAACTAACATGAGTTAATGCAATTAGGCAAAGCATGAGAAAATAACCACGACATCCATTCCAAAATTCATAGCATTTATAGCATAGTATGCATCAAGGAACATAATCAGCCAATATATCAACATAGAGAGATGTGTTATACAGAACAGATCGTGAATTGTGCATAGATACAAGTGGCTATGTATGTGCAACATGTACGTGAACTAGTAATGTGACGACATAGAACATCGAGCATTACGATGAGACAGTTAGAAACATTTAGCCACGATAAGGCGTGACTCACGAGTTGTGTAAAAGCACATAAACCATGTATCTCGTCCATAAGCGAGCTTGTCTCGCGAAGTGGGTCCATTGCCCACACCAAAACCCGCCAAGGAGTTTCAATAACACATAAGTCTCAAAAGACTAAATTTCCATATGTGTGCCTCAAGTTGTGTGGCCATATACATGCCATTCGAAAACATCTTCAAAATGCCACGTCACATAACACATGATGATATGCTTAAATGAATACATAATTTGTGTCGTGCCGTGTATGGCAAGAGAAGTGCCATAGTTGCATTCATTTGTTTGACATACGACATAGGTTTCTTAGTTACGTAAAAACCTTATTTACTTGAAGGCATTCGATAATGTGTCATTGCGAGCATTTCGCGTTCTATTTTTAAAAGCGGACGTACGCAAATAAGTGTGAGTCCATACCATATCACATCAATCATTTCTTTATGTGTACAAATATATATATATATATATATATATATATATATATATATTCTTGCTTTGGAACAACATGTGCATTCCTTGTGTGACGCCCCAAACCCCGACCTTGTAAAAACCCTTGGTTTTTGAGCAAAATTTTTTTTTGAAGGATATCCAGAGTGAAAAACAACTAGCGGAAGTAAAGGAGGGAAACAGGGGTAAAGCAAAGGCCGCAAGTCTGAGCGAGCCACAGTGAGAAAACCAAATCACAGTAGACAAGTAAAATATTCTTTATTTCCACAATAGTTACAAAGATACAAAAACGAGACTGGGTACAAAAAGGAGAGGTACAACCCCTCAAACCCCAAAACCAGAAGAAGCCCAAAATCTGCTGCAAAGTGTGGGTCTCAAGGCTCCTGCTGTGCGTCGTCGCAACGCGCTACATCTACTCGTCACCTGTATCCCCATAAAACGGGGTCAGTACTCTTGCGAGCTGGTGAGTCAAACCATCCATGCATTTTCATTTTTAAGGAAAAACAGAAAGTAGGCAGCATGATACGAGTGTGCTAAGTACCAGACTATAACTATCATGATGGAACAGTTAGAAACATTTGAAATAAAAGTACAAGTGCTTGTCAGGTAGGTGCACGTGCCACATGACTGTAAAACTATAAGTAAGTAACAGTGCAGCCACTAAAGTAACAAAGCAGAAACTGAACAACAGAAAGTAGCAGCTAAAGTAACAGAGTAGGAACCAACCAACAGAGAGTAGCAACTGAACCAAAGTGTGTATTGCTCTAGAGTAACAACTACAGTAAGTCAGTCTGTTTGGTTAGTCTTTATGTTCTTCTTTTTACCTCCTTCGGGAAAGCGAAGGAAAACCCTCAAGTTCTGTGAGTCATGCACCCGGCGTCTGTTCTTCATTTTCTAATGTGGTAACCGGGGATGCTAGAGAACGAGAAAACCACCTGCGGGCGACACGCAGTCAGGAGAAACCTTTCGCAGGGGTAAAGGATTGCAATCCGTACTACTGCAGTAGCAAAGGTCCCTATAGAGGGCAACCTTGACCTCCCTAACTCTGAGTGACTGGAGGTCAGAGGACACATCGGCTCCTCAAAAGAACAAGTCGTAGTAACGACACGTCACTCGGGGCTGTACCATTCACACTCTCCCTGGGTGACCAAATTATGAATGTGGCACGGCAGGTTTATCTTATTTAGGCTTAAACTTCTAGTCGTACCTCCTCTCGACGTAGTCGCGCCTCGTGGTCCCCGCGGGGCACACAAACGAGGACTTGGCCTGCCCATTCACGTGCTCAGCCTCACATGGCCACCACAAGCACACCGCCTGTGAAGGCGATAATATACCATTTTATTTTATGCATAGGGTGACACGAACATGTGAGCGCATTCTCACGAACCCGGGCCATTGCCCGTAGACTCCAACCGAGTCTCAAGACCTCAATAGGTCACCAAGTGTCAAACCCAACAATAATTCCAGTTCCTTTCCAAATGTATGCCATGTCGAGTGTAAAGCACGCCTCTGGTGCCGTGTACGTTTGTCGATATACGAACGGAAATCAAACAGGGAAGCACTCGACATCTGGGCCAGTGACATACTTGTCAAAATGTGCCGGCTTGCACGTACGAAACCCGAACAACTCACACAGGTGTAAATTCGTCCAAAAACGCGTGCAATTATCATAACGCGGCAAAATCTCGCGTAGCGACGCCATCTGTTAGGGATCTTTCGCGAGTCCGACACTCACGAGTGTCAAGGGATAGAATTCGACCTAATCCCATGCTAATGGGAATAACATTGGCATGTCCAGAAGCGCGGTCCGCACGATTGGGGCACGAACACGACCGAAACCTGAAAGGTCCATAGAACCGGACAACCCTATGCGAGCGTGTGTCGCAACACCGCTTGCAACCCATCCGCACTGCCTCCCTTACGGGGCTGCGGGGTACGAGCAACCAAAGCCTGAAACAGCGACATGTGTTGCTTGCAAGCGACGCATTCCGCCAATAAGGCTCGACATTGCCTAACGGCGCAGAAGGGTAAACGTCGCCACGGATGAGTTCCCGTGGAACTCCATGGGGTCGTGCCAACCTTGTTGCTACCCATAAGGGGTTCAGGCCCCGGGTTGGAGCACTCCAAGGGGGTTGCCCAAATGGTGGCAAGGCTACCAGGTGCCCTAACACCCGGTGCCGCCCTGGTGCCAACGGGGGACCAACACCCGGGGGGCTGAACAAGTGGCCAGGCCACGGGGGCCCTGCCACCCTTGTCTGAGCCCAGTGACATTCCAAGTGGGGCTGACAGCCACAATGACTTCAACCCACGCTGGCAAACCCGGGTGTGACAACACCCGGCTAAGCCTAGAGCGCCCGCAAGGGTGCTAGGCTTAGCCCAGGGCCCAACGGCCAACCAAGACCTCAAGCGAGGTCTGGTCCACACATGACCAGACCTAGCTGGGTTACGAAAACCCTCTGGTCTGAACCCAACCGTGGGTTCGGACCATAGTGTTGGGCCTTAGCCCACACCCTTGAGGGTACGGCTAACCCAAGCACACCACCAAGTGGGTCAGCCCCACTGATCTGGCCTGGGCCCTATTGGCCCAGGCTCAGCCGACTGCAAGGGGGCAGGGGCACAAGGGGGCGTGCCCCACGGGCACCCCTGGTCTGGCCCAAGAGTGGGTCCAGACCAAGGCACCCAGCGGGTGCATGCCAGCCCACAAGGAGCGCCAAAGGAGAGACCAAGGTGGGGCGCCCACCCGGGGTAGTTGGCGCCATACCAAGGTGGTGGTCTGGACCACCAAGGGACCAGACCCAGCCTGACTACCCCAGCAACTGAGGTTGCTGGGGGCAGGCCACGCCTGGTCTGGCCCAGCCATGGGTCCAGACTAGGCCCACAAGGGGCCAGCGCGCCACCAAGTGGTGCGCCCAACACCAAGCCCGGGTGCTCTAAGCACCCGGCCCCAGGCTGCACAGCAGCCAACCAAGTCAAGGGGGGGGGGGGGGTCAGCCACCTGCTACAGACCCTAGGTCTGTAGCATCTGCCTCAACCCAGCCATGGGCTGAGCCAGGCCGCACCTACCTGGCACGCCTACTAAGTGGGTGCGCCAAGGAGGTGGCCCGTGGGCCACGCGCACCAGGCCTTCTGCTGCCATTAGGCAGCGGCCAGGGGCAAAACCAAGAAAAAGGGGCACATACAGGCCCCTGCAGGTCAAACACTAAACCAAAACCCCTGGGTGCTAAGGCACCCGGGTGGTGCGTTTGCTGCTAACCAAGGAAGGGGGGGGGGGGGCTCACCCATGGATGGGTCCGCTTCAGGTGGGTCTGGGTCCAGGATGGCCCAGACCACCCTGCCAACCGTGGGCTGCAGCACGAGCTGCAGCCAGCCCAGCCAAAAAAAGGAAAAGCCGGACTGACCAACTTTGGGTCAGTCCGGGGCTCACTTCAGGGCCTGCAACGGCCCAGCCCACCAGCTGTGGGCTCAGCAAGGTCATCAAAACGACCTGGGCTGGCCGTGCAAAGGCTCAGCCCAGCGCCCTACCAAGCACCAGCCCCAAAGGGGCGTTCTACCACTATTGAAAAAAAAAAAAGGAAACAAGCATGGACAAGAAAACACAATTTTTTTTTTTTGGAACCATAGTTAAAATGAAAAAGGGAAGGGGGAGCTCACCTTGTGCTGGGTTGGCCCAGCTGAGAAACAGCACCAAGGGGGAGGGAGAGAGAGTAGAAGAGGAAGAAGAAGTTGGAGAAGAGTGGAAGGAGAGAGAGGGTGTTGACCCTCTCTCTCTTCCCTTCCCTTGCTTAAAAATGGGGAGAAGAGATGGGTGGTGGGGAGTGAAGGAGGGGAGATGTGTGGTCTCCCCCTCCCATGCCCCACCCTACTCTAAAGACCCTAGGGGGGGGAGGGGGGGGGTCTAAGGTACCAAGTACCTCCCAACCACTCCCCTTAATCTAAGGGGAGTGGTTGGCCTTGACCTTTCAAGGTCAAGGTCAAGGTCTCCCACAAAAAAAATCGCCCCTCTTCTTTTCTTTTTCTTTTTTTTTTATTTTTTTTTGAAAGGTGTAGGGGCTACCCCCTAAGGAGCGCCCAGCCTACTCCCCATAAAACGTGGGCTGAGCCCACTCACTTTACAAAATGCTTTTTTAAGGCCCCATAATGAAATTTTTCTAGCTTTTCAAAAATCTTCATTAGAAAAGAGGTTTTTTGTAAATATGTTTTTCATAAGCCTTTAAAAGGGACATGGGCTAAGGTGGAGCCCATGCCAAACCTTTATAAATACCAAAACCCACCCCATGTAAAAGTATTTTCAAAAACCCTCTTCTAGGTTTTTACTAAATTGCGATTTACTTCCTCTTTTTTGTAAAAACTCAATGAAATGAGTATTTCAAAAGGACTACTCTAAACTAATTTAAAGATCAAGACTTTGAATTACATTATGTGAATTAAGATTTAAGCTTTCCTAAAGTATATTTAATTTCCCAATTACGGCGAAATTGGGCCTTGGTATGACTCATAATTACCGATGTACCCCTATTTTGCCAAAATCCATGAAATAACGAGATATTGCTCTCGTTTAAAACTCCAAATTTGGAGCGAACCCATGTGAATACAATATAAATATAATCTACAAATATTGAGGTTTGATTCATCGCAGTTTGCCCCGAATTGCCTCGTAGAGCAAATCTACGCGATTCAGAACCTCAGAAAGCGATAATTGCCAAAATTACGAGTATTACTTGTGCCGAAACAAGAAATTTTCCAACAATGAAGTATATCTCATTTAAAATTCTTCAGAAAAATAGTGGGGCTTACATCCTTCCCTCCTAAAAAGGGATTTTGTCCGCGAAATCACGAATGCTAGGCCACGAAAAGGTCAGGGTATCTCTCTCTCATACTGGCCTCTGGCACCCATGTGCATTCTTCGATGCCATGGTGTTGCCATCGTACCTTGACCAACGGAATGGTCTTGGTACGCAAAACTTGATCGCAACAATCAAAGATCTCAATAGGTCTCTCGAACATAGTTAAGTCCTCTTGTACTTCGACATCTGATCATGCATATAATTCAGGGTTAATTAACATTAAAATATGCATGATTTTATAAAATAATGTTTCAAAAACCCAATTTTATGTTAGTTTTCGAGTAAATGTGCTAAAATGATTTAAAAATAGAAAATGCATGAAAAATAGTTCTATTTTACATTTTTATGCATATTTTAGTTTTTGTTATAGTCATAGTAGTTTAGTTTTAGTTTTCAATTAAAAATAAAAATAAAAAATAAAAAAAATAGAGAAAATAGCTTTATATTGTTAATAAAATCATTTTAAGTGTTTGTTTTTTTTAGAAAAGAAAAAAATTAGTTAGAATAGTTTTATTTTGAGTTTCTTTATAAATAAATAGTTTTGTTTTTTTTTAACTTTTGAAATTTTTCATAATAAACCGATTTATACGGTTTTCTTGACTTTTAAAAGTGAAAAAAAAAATCTGTAATAAACCGGTTTGGTTTTTTTTAAAACCAAGAAAAATAAAGAAAACAAACCGGTGAACCGCCGGTTTGGATTCTGTTAAAAAAAAAAAACAGCAAACTGGTTCAAACCGGTTTGCTTGTTTTTAAAACCCAGAAAAAAGAAAAAATGGGCGCCTCCCCCATTCACGGCTGAAGCTTTCCTCTTTCCCCTCTTTCCCTCTCTTCCCTCTTTTATCAACCTCTTCCACCATCATCGGTGCTTCCCTTCCCTACCTTCCCCTTCTCCCTTTTCCTCTAATGAAACTCCAGTAGCCGGTGGTGGTGGATTCTTCAGTCTGGTGAATGGCGCACGGTGGAGGCCGCCAACTTCTTCCCCGATTTTTTCCATTTCACGGTAAGTAATTCAGATCTTCTTCTTCTACCAGTTCTTCTTCTTCTTCTTCTTCTTCTTCCTCATCTTCTTCTTCCAATTCCTCTTTTTCTTCTTCTTCTTCTTCCTCTTCTCATTCCAATTCTTCTTCTTCTTCTTCTTCTTCTTCTTCTTCCTCTGATCTTCATTTTCCTCTTCTTCATTTTTTTCATTAATTCTGTGTAAAACGAAATAAAAATTTAAAAACAAGAAAAAGAAAAAAAATGCAGTCAATAGAATCCGGTATCTTTTGATTACTAATTGTGCTAACATTTCACTGTTTTTTTTCTTCTGTGTAGATCCTCATTTCCTATTTTCAATGCATTTTATTTTAGAAATTCTTCATTGTATCTATCACATCTGCATCTTCAGTAGATAGCATCTCATCTGCATCTTTCATCGCATGTTAGTTCAACGATTTTTGTATTTTGATGCATCGATTTGATTTCCGTTACATATCTCTGCATTTTCGTTCATTATTGTTCTATTTCTTTTGTATTGACTGTAGTTTCAGTTTTAATTTTAGTTTTTCGTTCACTCTTGCAAATTTTCCTATTGTTAACTCTTGATTTTCTGCATTTTCTGCTTTCCTGATCTTTCTTTCTCTAATTTTCAGTGTGTTTGGCTGTTTGCTTTTGATTCATTACATTGACTTATCATTCTCTGCTTTTTTTAATTTTTGACTTCCAGTTTTAGTTCATCACAATTGTTGTTTTCAATTTCCTTATTTCCTGATTTTGTGGTTATTAATTGTCTGTTGTTTCATTGTTGTAATACTTGTTTTTTTTTTTTTTTAGCACTTGTTTGATTCATGATTTCATTGTTATAATTCTGTTTCGTCAATTTGTGTTTCTTGTTTTATATTTCCTGCATCTTTTGTTCTTGTTTTCTAAGATTTTCTGTTTTTGTTTACAATTTTTTTTTTCTGTTTTCTTTCATTCTTTGAATTACTGTTTTTTTTTTTTTTAAATTACTGATTTTCTGTTCTTTTAAGTCTTTGATTTCTCATTTTTGTTTTTACATTCATTTTACAATTTTTTTCTTTTCATTATTCCTTCATTTCCTATTTTTACATTTCATTTTTCTGTTTTTTTAGTACATTCATTTCCTGTTTTTCTTGTATTACATTTACTTTCTGTTTTACTTTTATTTTTCTTGTTTCTTTTAATACACTGATTTCATGTCTTTTTCAATTCAGTAATTTCGTCTTTCCATCTCATTTTACATATCATTTCCTTGTTTTTCTATAAATCACTCATTTCCTTTGTGTTTTAACTTTTCAATTTCTGTGTTGTTAATTAGGTATTAGTTGTAATTGATTACTTAGTTATTTGTCATTAGATTGCTTTCATGTTTTAGCATTGAATTAGCATAAACTGTGTTTAGTATAGTTTTTACTTTTCTCTCTTGTACTGCTCGTGTTCTGTTTATTTGTGCAGGATAGCACAGGAGTGGACCGGAAGTGATTACATGACACGAAGTACGAAGAATAAAGCTTCTTTTTGCTTTTATAGTTTAGAATTAGGAATTTAATTGGGTTTATAAATATTGCACTTTACGCCCTCTGCGAAGGGTATTCATTTGTTGTAATAGTTAGTTGTTTTTACTTTTCTTGAACATTTTACATTTCAATAATTTGGCAATAAAGGTTAGTTTAGATTTGTGTACTTGAATACGAAATATTCCCGTTCCCTGAGTTCGACCCGGTCTCATCCACTAGTGAGAACCGGTTTTTATTATTTGATGTCTGGTTTTCACATGTTTTACATATAAAAATCTTTTCAAAATTACAACGATTTAAAAGAAGACATCAAATTTTTGGCGTCGTTGCCGGGGAACGGCGTAATATTAGTATTCACTTTATTGCCTAGTGTTTGTGTGCATTTAGGTTTAGAACCACGTATGTGCATATCTTAGAGACGAGCTTACTTTTCTGCACAACCCACCTACTAGGATCCCCTTAGAGGTGACTGTGTACGATTGGTACCGTACACATAGATTTTATATTTCTTTTGCATAATCTCTGTTATGTGTAACTGCATGGTATTTGTTTAGTTTTTGTTGTTTTTAGTTTACTCGCTTTGTGGTTTGAATGGTTTGGCCGCTTAGTGCGTTAGTTAGGTAGAAAACCCAAAGTTAGGACGTGTGCTACACCGGTCTACTCTAAGGTGTACGCAATGGCTGACGATCATCAATTGATCCGTCCTTTGAGGGAGTACTTCATGCCAAATACGTATACTCTCGCCTCCTGCATCACGAGACCTGATGTAGGAGCGAGTCATTTTGAGATTAAGGCCAGTGTGATTCAAATGCTACCTTCGTTTTATGGCCTTAGCAATGAGGACCCATATCGTCATCTCGACGAATTCCTTGAGATTTGCTCGACTGTGCGAATCAATAACTTTGGAGATGATGCTATGCGGTTGACCTTGTTTTCGTTCTCTCTCAAAGATAAAGCCAAGCACTGGCTAAAATCTCTTGAGACAGTTCATATTACTACTTGGGAAGGAATGCAAAGAGAATTTTTAAAAAAATATTTCCCAATTGGTAAGACGAACCAGTTTCGTAAAGCTATATAACCAGTTTTTCTCAAATTGAGGGAGAACAGTTTCACGAGTCTTGGGAGAGATTGAAAGATCTTCTCCGCAAGTGTCCCCATCACCAGGTGCCTCATTGGCAGTTGGTGCAGTATTTTTATGACGGGCTTACTGAGAAGCATCGTCAAATGGTTGATTCGTCTTGTGGGGGCACTTTTATGCTCAAGAGTGAGGATGAGGTGTGGTCTCTATTCGAGACCTTGAGTGAAAACATGATGCATCATACCTTGTCTTCACGACTCGATAGGACTACATCTCTGTCTAGTGGTCCTAGGAAAATAGGGATTTCCGAAGTAGGGTCTGAGTTAGATTTGCGTACCAAGGTTGACCAGTTGACTAGGAAGTTAGATCAATTCCTAGCCAATTCTTCGAGAAGTCCAATAGAAAGAGTGTGCGAGCTATGTGCTAGCCCTGCACATTGTGTTTCAGATTGTCCGGCAGCGCCATTATATCCTGAATTCGATCAGGAGCAGGTGAATGTTGCCCAAGGTTTCGCTAAAATCATGCCCGATTCATTTACATCATCATATAACCCAGGTTGGCGAAACCAGTCTATTCCCCTATCCCATCAGCCCTCCCAGACATAGTATAGACCCAGTAACCCTTCACAAGGTTACTCGTATCCCATTTTTCCACAGGTTCATCCCCCAGCACAACTTGTTTATACTCAACCCCATTCTCATGAGCATTCACCTAGTCAATCCTTCCAAGATAGGATATTACAAGTTTTGAGCTCCCATACGCAGTCAATAGCCAAGCTAGAGACTCAAATGGGACAGTTGGTTGAGACTTTCAGTAGGCAAAGCCAGAGGAACCTTCATAGTCAGTCTGTTGTCTCAAAGAGAGAGGATTTCATGTCATTTGACTTGCAACCCACCGATTCACATCATGAGCAAGTCAAATCTATTACATCCCTTCAGTATGGGAAGGTGTGTCACCCCACTCAAGAATCGACTCATGAACCCCATATCATTTCTACTGACGAGTCGATCTCCATGATACCTCAACAGAAGGGGCCTGACTCACAGCATGCATTATCATCATATAAAGCCCCATTCTCTCAGCCTTTAGGATCACCGATTGTTTTCAGTAAGCAAGAGGTACAGATGCAGAAGGTGCTTGACCAAGTCAAGCCTGATCATATTCACCACTTGTCTGAAGTTGCATTCATTGATAGTCGGTCGGTCCTAGACTCTCATTTCTTGACCAGTCTCTCAGATGAGACTAATCTCTGTTCTTCACGTCGAGAGAGTTATGATCCTACAGTTAGAGGTAGACGGGATGGAAACACAGTGCGTAGTGTCACAGATGACACTCTTTTCTTCAAAGAGCCTCATTGAGCGATACTTCATGTCCATTGATCGCATGGACGATGAAGGATTTTTTCAGGGATCCGTCTGGCTGGGGACGTGAAACTTAGCGCTTTATGGGAGGCAACCCATATTCTGTACAATATTACATTTTTTGTTAGGATTTGTAGATTTTATTTGGTTTTATTTTTCGTTTTCTATCTTTTTCTATGAGTTTTGTGTTTTGTCATGTATACATTGCATTCATTATATTCATAGAACGTGCATTTTTAATTCATGTCAGGTTATTCTACTCTTTTCCCTCATTTATTTCCTCTCATGTGCATTCACTTAGTTTCATATAAGCATGGGGGAGTGCCACTGGGACAGTGTCATTCAAGCATGGGGGAGGGTGTAGAGTGCACACCTTGATGTTTCTGTTTACGTTCTTGCACATGTTTACACATCTCTCATGAAAAGTAGATTTTTAAAGAAAGAGTTTGAACTTATATGAATGTTATTTCAAATCTGATGTTTTTAGAGGATTTTTAAGCCCCACGAAAATTTTTTCTGACATAAATCTAAAAATTATGGTTGTTTATACGGATTTCGAAGAAATGATGATAGATACATGTTAGAATTTATTTTGAATCACAAATATGAATATGCACAGTTCTATTTTTGAAAAAAAACTAAGCAAATGAACAAAAACGTAAAAAAAAGAGCTCAAAAGTGAGAAAAATAGCATGTGTTAGGTTGTTTGGATAATTCCACAATCCTTAGTAGATGGAACTTAGATGTAAGTTGAAACTTTTAATTCCATTTCGAAAAGGAGAGTGGAAAACTTCATGATCCTAAGTAGCTGAGAACAGATACAAGTTGAAATGTTTGACTCTCATGTTATAAAGGTGAATGAAGGAAGTCACTTTTATGTCTTAGTTGATATCTTTTGGTATGCATTGAAAAAGTATGGAAGATATTGACATTGCACAAGGCATAAAAGCAGACCACACGCAAGCTATAAGAGAAGAATGAATACGCAAAAAGAAAAAGCGTGAAAAAAATGAAAAAAGAGAGAAAAGAGCTTAAAAAGAAAGAAAAGTTCAGTGCTTAGAACTGCGATTGAGAAAACCTGTGCAGAAGACATATGAGTGAGGATAAGTAAATAATAATATGTTTTTATTGGATTTTCTAAGAATTAAACATAAATAATTGTGATATTTAGAAAAGTGAAAGAAATTCTTTTCTGTGGTGGTATATAAAAGACTCTAATTATGTTTTGATTTTTTTGTAACACGAAATATTTGTGAAAACAAAGTCTTTAATTACTTACTACTTGTGAGGATGTGTAATATTATGCATACATGACAGAGATGTTTGTGGGTAGCATCACTGCAAACCCTCACGAGACCTTACTCGTCCACTGGGGTAATCGAGGGGTTGAAAGGGCTTGTTGCATGAGCTAAATGCAACCGTGATTCCTACAAAAGTGAGTTAGGTGATAGTTTGATTTCTTGCATTTTTCTAGTTTGCTCGAGGACTAGCAAAACATAAGCGTGAGGGTATTTGATCATGCATATAATTCAGGGTTAATTAACATTAAAATATGCATGATTTTATAAAATAATGTTTCAAAAACCAAATTTTATGTTAGTTTTCGAGTAAATGTGCTAAAATGATTTAAAAATAGAAAATGCACGAAAAATAGTTCTATTTTACATTTTTATGCATATTTTAGTTTTTGTTATAGTCATAGTAGTTTAGTTTTAGTTTTCAATTAAAAATAAAAAAAAATAGAGAAAATAGTTTTATATTGTTAATAAAATCATTTTAAATGTTTGTTTTTTTTAGAAAAGAAAAAAATTAGTTAGAATAGTTTTATTTTGAGTTTCTTTATAAATAAATAGTTTTGTTTTTTTTTAACTTTTGAAAATTTTCACAATAAACCGATTTATACGGTTTTCTTGACTTTTAAAAGTGAAAAAAAAAATTTGTAATAAACCGGTTTAACCGGTTTGGTTTTTTTTAAAACCAAGAAAAACAAAGAAAACAAACCGGTGAACCGCCGGTTTGGATTCTGTTAAAAAAAAAACAAACAGCAAACCGGTTTGCTTGTTTTTAAAACCCAGAAAAAAGAAAAAATGGGCGCCTCCCCCATTCACGGCTAAAGCTTTCCTCTTTCCCCTCTTTCCATCTCTTCCCTCTTTTCTCAACCTCTTCCACCATCATCGGTGCTTCCCTTCCCTACCTTCCCCTTCTCCCTTTTCCTCTAATGAAACTCTAGCAGCCGGTGGTGGTGGATTCTTCAGTCCGGTGAATGGCGCACGGTGGAGGCCGCCAACTTCTTCCCCGATTTCTTCCATTTCACGGTAAGCAATTCAGATCTTCTTCTTCTTCTTCTTCTTCTTCATCTTCTTCTTCCAATTCCTCTTCTTCTTCTTCCTCCGATCTTCATTTTCCTCTTCTTCTTTTTTTTCATTAATTCTGTGTAAAACGAAATAAAAATTTAAAAACAAGAAAAAAAAAAAATACAGTCAACAGTATCCTTTGATTACTAATTGTGCTAACATTTCACTGTTTTTTTTTTTTCTGTGTAGATCCTCATTTCCTATTTTCAATGCATTTTATTTTAGAAATTCTTCATTGTATCTATCACATCTGCATCTTCAGTAGATAGCATCTCATCTGCATCTTTCATCGCATGTTAGTTCAACGATTTTTGTATTTTGATGCATCGATTTAATTTCCGTTACATATCTCTGCATTTTCGTTCATTATTGTTCTATTTCTTTTGTATTGACTGTAGTTTCAGTTTTAATTTTAGTTTTTTGTTCACTCTTGCAAATTTTCCTATTGTTAACTCTTGATTTTCTGCATTTTCTGCTTTCCTGATCTTTCTTTCTCTAATTTTCAGTGTGTTTGGCTGTTTGCTTTTGATTCATTACATTGACTTATCATTCTCTGCTTTTTTTAATTTTTGACTTCCAGTTTTAGTTCATCGCATTTGCTGTTTTCAATT
Source organism: Nuphar pumila (assembly GCF_984573655.1). Classification (NCBI taxonomy): domain Eukaryota; kingdom Viridiplantae; phylum Streptophyta; class Magnoliopsida; order Nymphaeales; family Nymphaeaceae; genus Nuphar; species Nuphar pumila. The sequence continues at coordinate 75,160,751 of NC_143252.1, read as the reverse complement.
TCCTTATTTCCTGATTTTGTGGTTATTAATTGTCTGTTGTTTCATTGTTGTAATTCTTGTTTTTTTTTTTTTTTAGCACTTGTTTGATTCATGATTTCATTGTTATAATTCTGTTTCGTCAATTTGTGTTTCTTGTTTTATATTTCCTGCATCTTTTGTTCTTGTTTTCTAAGATTTTCTGTTTTGTTTACAAATTTTTTTTTCTGTTTTCTTTCATTCTTTGAATTACTGTTTTTTTTTTTTTTTTTTTAAATTACTGATTTCCTGTTCTTTTAAGTCTTTGATTTCTCATTTTTGTTTTTACATTCATTTTACAGTTTTTTTCTTTTCATTATTCCTTCATTTCCTATTTTTACATTTCATTTTTTTGTTTTTTTAGTACATTCATTTCCTGTTTTTTTTGTATTACATTTACTTTCTGTTTTACATTTATTTTTTTGTTTCTTTTAATACACTGATTTCATGTCTTTTTCAATTCAGTAATTTCGTCTTTCCATCTCATTTTACATATCATTTCTTTGTTTTTTCTATAAATCATTCATTTCCTTTGTGTTTCAACTTTTCAATTTCTGTGTTGTTAATTAGGTATTAGTTGTAATTGATTACTTAGTTATTTGTCATTAGATTGCTTTCATGTTTTAGCATTGAATTAGCATAAACTGTGTTTAGTATAGTTTTTACTTTTCTCTCTTGTACTGCTCGTGTTTTGTTTATTTGTGCAGGATAGCACATAAGTGGAGCAGAAGTGATTACGTGACACGAAGTACGAAGAATAAAGCTTCTTTTTGCTTTTATAGTTTAGAATTAGGAATTTAATTGGGTTTGTAAATATTGCACTTTAGGCCCTCTGCGAAGGGTATTCATTTGTTGTAATAGTTAGTTGTTTTTACTTTTCTTGAACATTTTACATTTCAATAATTCGGCAATAATGGTTAGTTTAGATTTGTGTACTTGAATACGAAATATTCCCGTTCCCTGAGTTCGACCCGGTCTCATCCACTAGTGAGAACCGGTTTTTATTATTTGATGTCTGGTTTTCACATGTTTTACATATAAAAATCTTTTCAAAATTACAACGATTTAAAAGAAGACATCAACATCTTCGTATCGGATGATGTGCGATGGGTCTGGAATGTACTTACTCAGCATCGACACGTGAAAAACATTATGAATTTGAGCATACTGCTGTGGTAGCTCAATCCGATAGGCTGCTCCACCGATCCTCTCAAGGATCCTCAACGGCCCAACGTACCTAGGACTCAACTTCCCTTTCTTTCCGAAATGAAAGACGTTCTTCGTCGGTGATACTTTTACAAAAGCCATGTCGTCCACATCAAATTGAAGCTCTCGGCGCCTCTTATCGGCGTAACTCTTCTGTCTGTCCTGAGCTGCCTTCAGACGTTCTCGGATCTTCTGCACTTGCTGAGTGTAGTGCTGAAGAACAATCGACGATTAACTGGATCAATCGCTGATATCGTCTCAATATGACGGTGATCTGCAAGGTCTCTCGTACAAAGCCTCGTACGGAGCCATACCGATACTAGCGTGATAACTATTGTTGTAGGCAAACTCGACCAAACATAAGTGTGAATCCCAATCACCTTTTCAATCGAGCATACAAGCCCGCAACATATCTTCAAGCGTCTGAATCGTTCTCTCTGACTGGCCATCAGTCTGAGGGTGAAAGGCTGTACTGAACTTTAACTTCGTTCCCAAAGCTGACTGCAACTGTCCCCACAGTCGCAACGTGAATCTGGGATCACGATCCGAAATGATAGACGTAGGTACACCATGTAACCGTACAATCTCTCGGATATACAAGTATGCTAAGCTCTCAAGCGGCTGACTGATCCGGATAGGTAAGAAGTGACCAGACTTAGTGAGTCTGTCCACAATCACCCATATCGCATCGTGCTTTCACCTGGTTCGCGGCAAACCTACCATGAAATCCATCGTGATATCCTCCCATTTCCACTGAGGAATCTCAATCCTCTGCATGCAGCCACCAGGACGTTGGTGCTCGATCTTGATTTGCTGACAAGTCAAACACCTCGAAACATACATTGCGACTTCACGCTTCATCCCGTTCCACCAATACCTTCGTTGGAGATCCTTAAACATCTTAGTACCACCAGGATGGACGGTGTACTTCGACATATGTGCCTCATCAAGAATCTCCTTTCTCAACTCGGGGTCATTTGGCACCTAAAGTCGATCCTTCATGCGGATACAACCGCTATCATCTATGCGAAAGACTGAGCCCTCTTCACGAGCTCGATCCACAAACTTCTGATATTTAGCGTTCCGCTTCTGTGCCTCGATAACCTTAGGCAAGAACTCTGATCGGATGGCCAACCCAGACAGTCTGATTGTTCTGTCTCCGATCGCGAATGGCTTCCAAGCCATGAAATCTTCGACCAACTTCTGGCTCCACACAAGACTAGCCAGAACACTGCTCGATTTGCGACTAAGCGCATCTGCCACGACGTTCGCCTTACCAGGGTGGCAAGACAACGCAAACTCATAGTCCTTAATAAACTCGAGCCAACGACGCTGTCTCATATTCAATTCCTTCTGGGAAAATAAATACTTGAGACTCTTGTGGTCAGAAAAGACCTCGAATGTATCTCCGTATAAATAGTGTCGCCAGGACTTCAAGGCGAACACCACAGCTGCTAACTCCAAGTCATGGGTCGGGTAATTTCTCTCGTGAATCTTCAGTTGCCGCGAAGCATACGCAATAACACGACCGTGTTGCATGAGCACGCATCCCAATCCTGTACCCGAGGCGTCTGTATACACCACAAAACTGCCTCTACCAGAAGGTAAAGCTAACACCGGAGAGGTAGTCAGCTTCGTCTTCAGGATCTGAAAACTCTCTTCGCAAGAATCAGTCCATTCGAACTTGACTCCCTTACGCAGAAGCTTCGTTAAAGGAAGCGCAATCCTGGAGAAGTCCTGAATGAAACGTCGGTAGTAACCAGCTAACCCGAGAAAACTGCGGATATCTGTAACCGACTGAGGCTGCTTCCAGTCCAACACTGCTTCGACCTTCGTTGGATCAACTGACACCCCATCACTAGATATCACATTGTTATCATCGCAAAATTTTTCCCCTCCCTTGCGAGAGAGAAACGAATTTCGCGAGTCAAACTCGACCAAAGTTTTGAAAATGGTTTTGAAAATTACTCGCCTTCGTTTTGAAAATTTGCGGGAAAATTCTGTGAAATGGGATCCGCCTGTCGGTACGAGATTCAACCGTTCCTGGCGCCTTTACCAGGGGTAATTGAACCAAGGATCAATTACGTGCTTTAACTTGACTCAAATATCTAAATTATGCTCTATTTTTCCTAGAATGCACAAAGAATCAGGCTTATGCTATGAAATTTTGAAAATAATGCAAGTTTTGAATCAATGATGTTTGCTTTGGAAAATTAAAATATGCTTGAAAAATGATTGAAAAAGTGTTTGAAATTGGAATTCCTGGGAAAACCATTGAATTTCATTGGAAATCAGAAATTTGCATTGGAAAGTGATTTCTCAGGAAAACTTGAACTTTGGAAAATCAATTTTGAGATTTGGAATTGATTTTTTGAGAAAATGGATTTGAAAATCTTAAGAAAATCAGAAAATTCATTGGAAAATGATTCTTTGAAATGGAAAATGGATTCTCAAGAAAATGGGAACTCTGAGAAAATCAATTTCTGAAAACTTGGGATTTTGAAATTTCAGAATTTGAAAACATAGGAAAATCTTGATTTGAACTTGGGAAATGCTTTGAAATGTCATTTGAAAACTTAGGATTTTGAGAAAATCAGATCCTGAGAAAGACTTGGAAATTCTTGAGAAAACTGAGTTTTTTTTTTTTTGGAATTTGAAATTGGAAAATGAATTTGAAAACAATGCAATTTGAATAATATGAATGAATGAATATGAATTTGAAAAGGGAATTTCATTGAGGAATTGAGAAATCCTTTTGAAGTTTTGAAAAAATGTAGTGCATTTTTGAAGTTAGCCTAAGTGTGTAGGGTGAATGTGGCTAATATGAAGATCATAAATCTTGGTTTTCTTCGAATTCTGACTATGGCCATAAATACGAATCCCACCGAGTTTATAAACTCCATAAGAGCTTGTGCACGTGCCATTCGTGTAAACCATAGTGAATTTGAAATAATGTGCATGAACCATACATCACATATTGAAATTTGCATAAATTAAACTATATGCAATGCAACCCTATTCTAAGCAGAAAAGTAACTCTTATTCCAAATTATTACATTTGAGGTTACATTGAATTGAAATAAAAAAATAAAAGCTAAGTCTTCTTCTTGAATGTTCCTGCAAAACTAGAAAACAAGGTTAGCACAAAAATGTAGGTTTTTCTGAATTTATCCAAAAATATGGGAAATTATTGGATATTATTCAGATATAAACCCAAATTCATACCCCCTTTGATATAAACATGATAAATAATGAATAAATTTCGAAAATAAACTTGAAAATTCGAAATTGGGGCAAAATGGCCAAAATACCCCTGATGACCTTGAAATCAGGGTTTTCTGAAAGAATTTTTATAAATTTTGGAATTTTGAAAATCAAATGAAATAAATCAAATATAATATGATAAAATATGATGATATGCATGAAAACTTATGAAATTGGAATTTGAAATTTCGAAATTTAGGTCAAAATGACCAAAATACCCGAAATTTTGTAAATATGGAAAATGTGAAATGCAAATGACATTGAAATTAACCCTAATATGATTCTACATGCTTATGTACATGATAAAAATCCGAAAATGGCGAAAATATCATAAATATCAAATTTAACTGATTTTCGCGTGATTTTCGCTTCTTAATTTAAAGATAAACTAACACATGGAGCAAATGAACTTGGAATTAAACCAAATTTTTCATGGACACCTAAAATAACCCTAAAAGCATAATGGAGCTTGAAAATCTAATTTTTTGTATTTTTAAATATAGAAATTCAAATAAAAACCCTAAATTTTGTGATTTTTGCCTAAAATGTTGATTCTAAAGGGGATTTAGGATATCCAATTTCCATAAAAATTTCTCAAATTTTATGGGGTGACAGAGGACAGTAAGGAAAGGATTTTTTCTTTTTACACTTTCTGGTTTTGACCTATGGTCGGAGCTGTGCCACTCCGGCAAGTCGGATCAGAATCCGGCGACTCTAGGATTTAGTGGAAACAGACAAGTTTCGGTAGCAAACATGGGAAAAATGGAAGACGGATGGGAAAAAGGCTGAAATTGTGGGAACATTTCTATGACAAACATAGAAAGATTTGATATTTTGACAACATTGGGATTCGGGTTATGGTTTGGAAAAGACCATACTGTTATTAGAGACCTAAATCTCTGAGATTTCTGGACATTGGAATCTGTTAGACAGAAAGAGAAAATCCGGGAAAAATAATGAAACAGATTCAAAAATTCCCACATTTTGGGAAATGATAGTAAATTGTGTTAGTAACAACTTTCATGTTGAACGTTTTTGCCGACGGATTACAGATTGGATAGACTCGGTGCATTAGGGTCTGTCTATACCCTGACAAAAGAAAATCAATATTTTCCCAAGGGTCTGAGAAATTCGATTTTTTACAGAGATCAAAACTAATTAGAAAAACCTCAAAATTTCCAGATCATTAGTATATTCAATCATAAATCTACTATGATTTTTATGGGAAAATCCAGATCTCCCACAAGGGTGATTTCAGAGGCTTTTGTCTGCTAAATTAAATTTGGATTTTCCAGGAGGCAGAAAACCCGATTTTGAGATTTGATTTGTTTAGAAGGATTTCAAAATCCCAATTGAACCACGATTTCGACAGAATATCGAAAATAAATAAAGATGTTTCATAATAAATTTTTCAAGATTTATTGACACAAAATCAAACATAGCATCATAACTGGAATACGCAAAAAATCAAAGCTTAAGAAATTTTAGGCGAAATTAGTAAAACCTATGCTATATGAAAATAATAACTACTTAAGACATGCAATGAGCCTAAATGTAATGCTAAAACATGCAACTTACATGAATTTAATAAAAAGAAAAGAAATATCCAAGGGGAGGGGGTATGGTTTACATTTGATATGGGCCATTGAAATGAGAGGCATCCGATCCATTTATCGGATGAATCCCTTCTCTCACATGGCCAAAACACGAATTCCACAAAACTGTTTTAACTTGTACAAACCCAATTTGGGTTTCTCACAGCAACCATACAAAGTGGACTCATTCTAAACTCATGTAAGAAAAATAAATGAAAGAGACTTTACCTTGAGAAGAATAGCTCTGCTTGATCCGGTTGAAGGAGGGGTTATGGGAGTCATGGAAACTATGGTACCGGCTGGAATGGTGCAGGTGGCTGCTATGGCTGCAAAGGGAGCTGGACCGGTGGTTGGAAGTTGAGGTAGCACCAGTTGCTACCACAGCATGGCGGGTACCTATTGGCTTGCTGGAAGTTGAAGAAGAGTTGAGAGTTGTGGCTGTGTGTTGCTGCAGTGAGAGGTGGCTGCCGGCTGGTGCTCCCCCTTTGGTGGCCGGAAGTGGTGGTGTTGAAGGAGCTGCTACAAGGAAGGAGTTGCTGTGTGAGGAAGGGCTGCTGCTGTGCTGCCAGGAGGTGCCGGCTGGAGTGGATGGTGGTGCGCCGGCTAAAACTACGTCTTGAGGAAGTGGCTGCCGACTGGTGCTTCAAGGTGGAGCAATGGCTGCTACAAAAAAAAGAGTTGCTGTGGGGCTGTTTCAATGGCTGGAAGCTGAGAGGCTGCAACAGCCAAGGGGAGAGGAGAGAGAGAGAGAGAGAGAGAAAGAGAGAGAGAGAGAGAGAGAGAGAGAGAGAGAGAGAGAGAGAGAGAGAGAGAATGGTTAGAGAAGAGGCAGTCGTTCTCCCCCTTTCTTTTTTTCTTTTTTTTTGGTTTTTAAATTTAGGTTTTAATTGTCCTCTAACCTAGGTCTTAATGACCTAATGAAAAAGGAAATCCCCCCTTTACGTGAATGGGTTGGAGGTTGGGGAAAAAGAAAGAAAGAAGGAAGGGAAGAAGGAAAAGGGAAAGAAGAGGAAGAAGAAAAGGAAGAAAAAGAAAAAAAAGAAAGAAAAGGAGGGAAAAAGGAAAAGGGAAAGAAAAATGAGGAAAAAAATGGAAAGTGGGGCTGGATGCGTAGGTGACCACCTTGTGGGTCCCACCTCCTCTCTAAAAAAATAAAAAATAAATAAAAAATAAAAATCAATAAAAACAAAACAAACAAATAAAAAGAAACATTTTTTTTAATAAAGTAGAAATGTAAATGAATGGGCCATCTCAGAGCGGGTTCAAATTCTGATTTTGAAATTCATTTTGACGATTAGAGAGGTAAAATAGTCTTTTCAGAAAGTTTCCAGACGAAACGAGCTATTTTTGAAACGAGCTCGGATTTTGAAGTTCAATACCTCATTGCGAAGCAAATCCAATGTAGAATTTAAAAAATTAATTTTGGAAGAAATCCAGATTGTTTTTCTCGAGAAAATACTTCCAAATTTATTTCCAGACGAAACAAGTTGTTTTTGAAACGAGCTCGGATTTTGAAGTTCAATATCCCGTTGTGAAGCAAATCCAGTGTAGAATTCAAAATTTTGAGTTTGAAATAAATCCAGATTATTTTTCTTGAGAAAATATTTCTAAATTTAGACTCCTGGGGGTAAAAATGTCAATTTTGGAAACCCGTGGTTTGAAATTGATTTCTGAAAGCTTTTAAAACTTGATCTGGATTGAAATTTATAAAACTGGAGTTCTGGACTTCGAAAATGAAATGAAATGTTATGAAATGCTGAGAAATGATATGAAATGATGAGAAATGACATGAAATACTATGCAAAATGCTAACCCTGAATGAAGAATTTTGGATTTTAAACCCTGATTGGCACTTGTACCAGTTCAAAAAGTGTTAAAATTGACAAAATTTGCAAAAATGGTTGAAGAAATAATTTTCGAGCTCTGCCAAGCTAGAGTGACACTGGAAATTAGGGTTTGAGCTTAATCAAACTGAAATGAGCTGGATTGAGCTGGGTTTTAGAGTATCAGAACTCAAGTGAACTGACCAGATACTGACTCAACTGACCTTTCCGGCTAAATTTTCAAGAAAAGCTGTTATTTTTAGAGAAATGGTACGGAATGGTCACTGAAACGAAGTGAATTATGAACCTGAGCTGGGTTTTAGCTAGAACAAAGGTCAGTAATACTGACATGAACTAAAACCGAAGCTCGAACACTAGCTCAATTGACTGAACTCAGCTCAATTTCAGCTGAAAGAGCTGAAATGGACTAAAATGGGCTCCTGGACACTTAGAAATGGTTTTAAACTGAGACCGAAGTGCTTGAACTCCTGGTGAGCTCAAGTTAGACTCTGGGGAATATGACTGACTGTGAATGACTGACTCAGAGACAATTGGCTTGGATTTGAGTGAGAAATGAGCTCATTTCTGAAGAAATGATCTCACTTTGGCAGGAATGGTCAGAAATGAAAATGGCCTTCTGTCTGTGAGCTCAGATGAGCTTGAAATGATTGATATTCTAAATGTTCTGAACTGACCAGTGAGCTTTGTTGACTCTGACTGACTGAGGTCCGGGATGACCTATGGGTAAAATGGTAATTTTCCTAATGAAAATGGGTAAAGTGGTGATTTTCTGAAACTGACTCGGGGTTTGACTCCTACACTGACCTAACAGGGTTGACACTGCACGAGGAGGTTTGTTTGAGAATGAATGTGAAAAATTTAGGGTGTTTATAGATGCCCCTCATTGCTACTAAGCTGGCTTGAAGACGAGCTTAGTGGCAAAGAAAAACACACCAAATTTGGGCTATAAAAATGCCCTAGTTAGAAGGATCTGACTGGATATGAAAATATTAGCCCTAATGAAAATGGTAGATGTGAAATGAAGAATAAAGAAGAAAAATTTTACCTCAAAAGAAGTGAGATTCAGGTTTTGCCCTTAACCTGGATGGGACAGGAAATACCTCGTGTAGAAACGAAGCTCAGGTTTAACCCTTAACCTAACCGGGAAATGAAATACCTCATCAAACTGAGGCTCAGGTTTAACCCTTAACCTGATTGGGCGGAAAATGAAATACCTCATCAAAGGAGGCTCAGGTTTGTACCCTTATCCTGATTGGGCGAAAAATGAAATACCTCATCAAAGGAGGCTCAGGTTTGTACCCTTATCCTGATTGGGCGGAAAATGAAATACCTCATCAAAGGAGGCTCAGGTTTGTACCCTTATCCTGATTGGGCGGAAAATGAAATACCTCATCAAAGGAGGCTCAGGTTTGTACCCTTATCCTGATTGGGCAGAAAATGAATGGAATCCTCGGAGGAAGAAACCATGATGGAACCTTCGGATTTCCGCACAATGAATCCAATAGGGGTTTTGCAAAAGGATGAAATTGGGGTCCCTAAAGCTTGAAAACGGGTTTGATTTTGGGCGCCTCATTGCTGAGACTAAATAACTTTTGAAATTGATGTCCTTTTGCAAGAAAATTATTGGTGCCTTAACCTCAAGCCGAAATTGGACTGTCTATGGTGGGACAGTGGGGACACAGGGAAGTGTGTGAATCTGAGAGCCCAGGCGCTCAGATTATACCAACAAAAGGGAAGGAACCTTGAAAACTCCCATTATCAAGTCCTTAAAAGGGATAACAACTGAGGTCAGGATGCGCCAAAGAGGAACCTCAAGCTCTCGCTTCACGCCAGGATGACTAAAAAATATTGTCAAAATGTTGAAAATTGTTGTTGATTCAAAATAATTGAAAATGATGTACATTGTTTTGAAAATATTCCCTCTTTTCTACCTGAAGTATTACCTTCGACTGGGCTTAACTTCGTAGAATCAAGATTTGAATTCAAATTTCTTGCAATTGACTTTCTTTCAAGGAGGCTATCAATTTCCTTGATATGAATAGAAAAGAGAGTATTCTTGATATTGTGAAAGCAATTGGTGAAGGAATATTGACAATAGAATTTCACAAATTTTAAAGAAGATTCTTTGGCAAATTTGGCGGTCTGATATCCTGGGATTCTTTCCTAATGATGATCTTTCTGCCCATTTTTTTTTTTTTGCAGAACTGGAGCTCTCTTGGATTTTTTTGGTGATTACATCATCCTTCATTTTGGAGATGTCCTGACTTTTTTCTCTCTCTTTTTTTTAGAAGGGTACGTCACAAACTCCTTCATCTTAGAGATGTTCCGATCCTTCTTTTTCTCTCAGGGATTATATCGACGGTTATTGGCTCATTGGCTGGTGGTCTCTTGATGATAGCGGAAATTAAATATCCTTTAGGGTTTGTCGGGAGGCTCATCGCAGTCGCCTTCATCTTGACGGTTCTCTGAACTTTTCCTGGAAGGATCTGTCACAAACTCCGTCATCTTGGAGATGATTCAAATCTTCTTTGGCCCCGGGGGTCTACTCGGCTAATTCGCCTTCATCTTGACGACTGTTGAGAGATCCCTTTTGCAGATATTTAATTGCAGCTTTAGGTGATTGAGGAGATATATGGATTGAATGGATTTTTCTATATCACCCAGGATATTTCGACTGCTTTATTTTCCAAGAATGATCTTTAAAAATGTGCCATTGACTGCGATCAATACCAATCACTTATGGCTTTGCAACAACATTGAATTTCTTTTGCTGGCCATATCGAGGATTTATTCTTCATCTTTTTGGTTGGCCGATTGAAAGATTTTGAATTTTGAATCTTTTTTCACGAAAGCTTTGACCTTTCGAAAATAATACTGAAGGTATTCTGAGGTATTGTTTTTGTGCAATAAAAATTTTGAAATCAACAAATATTTAATGACAAATTGGCAAGATTTTCTTGAAATCCTTTGTGGAAGCGAGTATTTGAAGCACAACGCAACACATCCATGACAAAAATTTTCTTCTCCTTTCCCCAAAGGAGAAGATTTAGAAATTGGAAATAGGAATTACTCCTCTCTTCCCTGAAGAGGAGGTGTTTGCAAAACGAACTTTCGAAGAGAAATTAAGCTTTCGTCAAAACTTCCTAACATTAGGCTTCTCTTATGGAAACGGGGCCGGTAATGGTGAGGTCGGTGAATTGGTCATGAAAGAACGAGTCCATCACACTCTCCCTAAAAAGAGGGTCCTTCATGATGAAATGGCCTAGTATGAAATTGTGGTCACAAGGAAAGCGAATTTCCGTCGAAGCTCTCCCTAAACTAAGGGTTCCTTGTATGAAATTGGAAATTTGTTTTGCAAACGGTTCACATAGACACGAGTCCCTTCAAACTCTCCCTGAAAAGGGGCTAGGTGAACAAAGGATAGCATGCGAAAAGAATGAGCTCCCTTGAACTCTCCCTGTAAAAAGGGTCTCTCGCACGAGGAAATGACTGAAATTGGTATTGAGTGACCAAAAGGTCGAAATTGGAATTTGGAAAATTTGAAATTTTGAAATTTTGAAATTTGAAATTTGAAATTGGAAATTTAGAATTTGGAATTTGGAAATTGAAAATTGATTGACCCGAAGGTCGAAATTGAAATTGGTTGACTCAAAGGACGAAATTAGAAATTTTGAATTTGAAAATTGGAAATTGGGAAATTGATTGACCCGAAGATCAAAATTGGAAATTTGGAAATTAATTGACCTGAAGGTCGAAATTGGAATTTTGAAAATTGGGTGGCCAGAGGACCGAAATTGGTAATTGGATGGCCCGAAGGCCGAAATTGGATAGCCCAAGGGCCGAAACTGGTAATTGGAATTTAAACTTTGATGAATGATCAAGACAAAGACTGAACCCGAGAGGTTGAGTGATACGACCAACCAGGGAGACACTAACCACGAGTGCTCAACTTTGAAAGAACACCAGCATGAATATCGGGTTTTGAAACTATGTCAACATAGACATTGGATTTTGAAAATGTACCAGTTCGAGCACTGGATTTTTAAAAACACACCAGTTTGAGAACTGGATTTTGAAACTGTACCAGTTCGAGCACTGGATTTTGAAAACCTACCTTGTTTTTAAATTGAAATTTGAATTTTTGAAAGAGACCTATGCTATTAAAATATTTGGGAATTGTAATGAGAATGATTGTCGGGGTCTCAAGATTATCCCTTATCCTAAATGGGTAACAAACTTGATGCAAATGCATTCCAATGAATGCAGATGTATGCAAATATGAAAATGATATAAATGAGTGCACATGCGTGCAAAGTGAGAGATTTATTTATTCTTCCTGCGTACAGAGTATTTGTAGATAAAGACAAAGTTTTTTTTTTTTTTTTAAAAATGCCCCAATATAACTAGGAAAGGAGAATCTGATCATTATTTGAAGAAAATTTGAGGAATTATAAAGAATAATTTAAGTATAGAATTTTTTCAAATGTCGAGCATTGATGGGATCTGGTAATTCCACTCCGTCGGCATTGATGAGCAGATATGAATTACGAGGTAATGCCTCTTTGACAACATAGGGACCTTCCCAATTTGGTGACCACTTGCCACCTGGGCGGTGCTTGAGATAAGCCGTTGATCTGAGCACTAGATCATTGACTCAAAATTTTCTTTTCATGACGGATTTTGCATATTGTTTGGCTATCCTCTGACGATATGATTGAGCGTACTTTGCTGCTCTGAGTCTTCTTTCATCTAGCAAATCAAGTTGTACTAGCCGCTGTTGCTGATACTGATCAAGAGGTAATTCGTGAAGTGATGCAAATTTCAGAGCAAGTTTCTGAACATGCAGAGGCAATACTACTTCAGTTCCGTAGACAAGTTCTGACGAAGTAGCATTAGTTGGAGTTCGAATGGTGGTTCGATACGCCCACAATGCATCATGAATCTTCTCATGCCAGTCACGGCCTATTTCCAAAGTTCGCTCCAGGATTCGAATCAAAATCTTATTGGTGGCCTCTGCTTGGCCATTTCCTTGAGGATAATAAGGAGCGGAGAAATGATGATGAATTTTGAACTTCAAGCAGAAAGTCCTCATTCTCTCATTCTTGAAATGACTACCATTAACTGACACAATATCATGTGGTATGCCAAAACGACATAGGATATTCTTATGGATGAATGAGACCACATGTCGACCTTCTACTGTGCGTAGAGTGACTGCTTCTACCCATTTAGTAAAATATTCTGTTACATCAAGGAAATATTTATGGCCATTTGAAGCAGAAGGAGTAATGGGGCCTACAACATCAAAAGCCCACATAGAAAATGGCCATGGCGAAACGACAGATTGCAAATATGTCGCTGGCGCATGAATGGAAGGTGCATGCATCTGGCATTGAACGCACTTCTTCACAAAACGATAACAATCTTGTTGCATAGTTCTCCAATAATATTCTGCTCGGATGATTTGTTTGACAAGAGTTTGGTAGCCAACATGACCACCGTAGATACCTTCATGTGCTTCTTGCACAACTTCTTTGGCTTCTTCTTTGTCCAAACATCTGGAATATTCAGAGCTTAATCCACGACGATAAAGGACGTCAGCAAGAATAAAATATCGAGCAGACATGCGCTGAATTGCTCGCTGCACTTTCTTTGAGAGTTCTGAAGGAAATTCGCCAGTTTCAATGAAATTCTTAATGTCATGATACCAAGGCTTCTTCTTTTGCTCAGCCTGGTTTATCTGCTCTACTAGGACGAAAGCAGGTTGATCAAGTCTGCCAATTTCAAAGGAGCGACAAGATTCTCTGCTCTTGAAAGACATGATGGATCCCAGATTGGCTAAACTGTCTGCCATTTGATTGAAGTCTCTCTTGACATGAAAAAGTTGGAATTCTTCGAAATTGCTGACAAGAGCTGAGACGATCTTCTGATAAGGAAGTAATTTCTGATCCTTCACTTTCCATTCAGCTAAGACTTGATTGACGACGAGCAAAGAGTCACCATAAGCATGCACTCTTTTAACATTGAAGTCTTGTAGAATTTTCAAACCTTGTATCAAAGCTTCATACTCGGCCATATTATGAGTGCACTGAAAATCTAATTTAAGAGAAAAGGGGATCATTTCCTTCTCAGGTGTGATCAACAGAATCCCGATTCCTATGCCTGCCATATTCTTGGAACTGTCAAAGAATAAATTCTAAATTGGGGATTGTTGAATATTGCAGATCCGCTCATCGGGGAAATCATCCTCGACTTTAACATCCTCTGCTAGAGGAAAATCTGCTAATTGATCTGCAATTGCTTGGCCCTTGATAGATTGCTGAGAGACATATTTCAAATCGTATTGCATCAATAGAACCTGCCATTTGGCAATCCGTCCACTGAGGAAGGGTTGCTCTAGAATGTACTTGAGCGGATTTAATTTGGATAGGATCTTGACTTCAGATACCAACAGATAGTGTCTCAATTTCTGACACATCCAAACCAGAGCTAGACATGTCTTCTCTATCTGAGAGTATTTCTTCTCATAATCAATGAAGGTTTTGCTCACATAGTAAATGGCATGCTCTATCAGACTGCCTTCTTCGTATTGCGCCAAGAATCCACCACAAGCCACTTGATTAACTGAAATGTATAGCAGTAGGGGTTTCCTCAATTCTGACGGCTTTAACACAGGAGGATTGAGCAAATATATCTTGATGCGTTCGAATGATTGCTGACACTCTGGTCCCCATTCGAATTTCACTCCTTTTCTGAGCAAATGATTGAAAGGCTCATATCTCATGGCCAAATTGGATATGAATCGCCGAATTGATTGCATACGTCCCTGAAGGCTACGCAATTCTTTCAGATTAGTCGGGGGAGACATGTCAATGATAGCTTTGGCCTTAGCGGGATCAACTTCTATCCCATTTTTACTGACTAGAAAGCCTAACAATTTGCCAGATTCGACTCCAAAAACACAATTTTGTGGATTGAGTCTTAGCTTGTAAAGAATGAGCCGCTTCAAAACTTGATTGAGAGCTTCGATGTGATCTTCCTCTTTTTTGGACTTTACCAAAATATCATCGACATAGGCATCCATGATTTTGTGCATCTGGTCATGGAAAATGACGGCCATAGCACGCTGATAAGTGGCTCCAGCATTCTTAAGCCCAAATGGCATGACTGTATAACAAAAAGTTCCCCAAGGAGTAGTGAAAGACGTCTTGGACTAATCACGAGCGGCCAACTTGATCTGATTATATCCGAAATATCCATCCATAAAAGAGAACATAGCGTAACCTGTTGTGCTATCAATCAAAAGATCAATATTAGGAAGTGGATAATCATCCTTAGGAGTCGCTTTATTGAGATCTCTGAAGTCGATGCAAATTCAAACTTTACCATTTTTCTTGGGAACAGCGACAATATTTGCTAACCAATCTGGATAGTCAATGGTTCGAATGAACCCTGCTTTGAGTAGGTCTTCCAGACCTTCGTTAACTTGTTGTTTCACACGAGGATCCATCTTTCTCAGTTTCTGCTTAACTGGCTTGACATCTGGTTTTAGGATGAGACGATGCTCAACCAATTTGGTATCTAGACCTGGCATGTCCTCATACGTCCACCCGAACACTTCTTCATGTTGCTTGAGAAAATGGGTGAGCCTTTCTTTCTCTTCCGGGCTCAAACTGCTGCCAATCTTGAGAATTTTAGGATCGTCTTATGATCCAATATTGATATCCTCAGTCGGATCCTGAACTAAGGATGATGGTTCATCTTGTTTCTGAATTGCTGCAAATTCTGGTAATTCTTGAAGAGCTGAATCAAATTCTGCAGGTTCTTTTGACTGCTTTGTAATCTGACTACATTCTGCTCTTATTTTAACTTAATGAATCATTGTTGGCTTCGAAAAGGCCTCTAGATTAAGAACGAGCTTCTTGATAGATTGGGAAAACATTCTGAAAATTGAAGAATAAATCGATTCAGGGAAATCACCCATCATAAAACAAACTGCTTTTATTGAGAAAATAATTGGAAAAATGAAAGAGCAAAATAATGGCAATTTTGTAAAGATTTGATAATGAGAAGTAAAGAGACAAATGGCATCTAGACAAACAAAGGAAAATTGCAACTTTATTGAAAGATTGAATTGAGGACAATGATTGAAATGAAACAGGATATCATCCTAAATGTGAAAACTAAAGAATAGAAATCAAAGACAAGCAGATGCCCTTAGTGGGTTCCTTTGACAAAAATAGTGCCCGTCTGAGATCTTCTGCCATTAAAGCCCAATCCGGCCCTCTGAGGATAGTGCTGAGGAATTACTGGCTCGAGACGACCATTCCCATTTTTTCCCAGGCCTTGAAAAGGCTGATAACCATGCTTTACTAACAGATCAAATCCCTTTTTGGCCTTCATAAATTGGGAGAACAATGGATGATCTTTGAATGTGCTATAGTCAATTCGTCCTCCAATCTTGAAAAACTGTGGGCCTCTCCATCGAGTCATGGCCACTGTATGTGCTGGTTGTTCAGCCGTCTGCAGTATTCCCGAATTTTCTTCAAAGCTGACTTCATCAATGCCCCTAATGCTAGGGATATCAGTAGTAAAAGTGGGCCTAGGAACCATGGGTTGTGCAAGCCTCTGTTCTGGATCCTCGCCCAAGACTATTGCGATTATTCCACCTTTTCACCATTTGACACACTGATGCAGAGTAGACAGCACAGCGTTCGTATTGTGAATCCACGGTCTCCCGAGAAGCAGATTATAGGTGGGTGGGACATTGACCACATGAAAAAGGACAAAGTGGACTGAATAGTCGATGAAAATCTCCAAGAAAATTTTTCCTTTCGCTGTCTAACCATGATTATCAAACCCATAGATAGTGATCGGGTCCGGTATATATTCTTCTTCTTTGATGCCCAAAGCTTTGGCTGTCATTTTTGGGCATATATTGAGGCTGCTGCTTCCATCTATCAGCACATGAGGAACAATCATTCCTTTGGCTCGAATCACAACATACAAAGCGTTGTTGTGAAACACATGCGGCTTGGAAAGATCTTCAGCTGAGAAAGTGATCGGAGCATTTGTCATTGCCCGATTGACTATCTGGAACATGTCTTCAGGAGTTATGCTCGGTTTCACTTTGATTTTCCACAACAGATCATTCAACACCTGCTGGTGTTTGGCGGAAGCTTGAGCTAGATCCAAAATTGAGACATTAGACAATGCAGTTATCGGCTTCGGTGCGGATGTCTCACTTTTCTCCAGGGCGGGCTTAATAAAGTGCTTGGGGAGCCATGGCATTCTTTTAGCCACCTCAGGAGATACCCCAACGGGTTTATCAGATACTTTCATTTTACCAAAAGCTGCAATGAGATCCATTTTCTAAGCTTTGGACTAAGCATGCTGCAGTACAAGGACCTGATGTTGGATTTGCATATCCCTTTTAGAGCATGGCCTAATATGCTCCTGCAGCTGAAAAGGCTGTTCAGAGATGACTGTCGTAGAATGATGGGGAAAGGGTTTCTTTAGAATATCCATATTTTCATCTTCGGCACCCTCTACCAGAAGATTCTTGTCGATGAGGTCTTGGACGATATTTTTGAGAACAAAGCAGTTCTCAGTATTATGTCCCACTGTAAGACCCGCAATTTTTCAGAAAATATCTGAATAAAATTCATGAGGCATTTACCGGTAAAAATAGCATTTCTTCTCAGAATGCGAAACGAATCAATTCCTGCGAGCCAGTTATACTTAGGATATTCGTCGAATCACGAATATATGCTCAAATACTCTGGAAGCCATAACTTCCTACCTGAATAAAATCAAAGGATTCCTGCGAGCCAACTTTCTTAGTTACGTCAATACGAAGGGAATGGCGTACTCAGAATTTTTCGGAAAAAAAATGCCGAAAAGTCGACATTTTTGCGGGACCCACGAGAATCTTGGTGGGACCCACGAGAATCTTTTCTCAGAAAATATCTGGAATATTCCCAGAATATTCCCAGAATATTCCAAGGAATATTCCAAGCATATTCCAAAGAATATGCCAAAGCATATTCCTTTTTAAAAAGCATATTCCATGGAATATGCCTTTTAAAAAGCTATAAATAGGGGCCCTCCCCCTTTAAAAAAATCGACCCCCCCTCCCTTTGCCTCCTCTTTCTCTCTCCTGCTTTCTGAAACCTCCCCCAGTAGGCTTGAGCCCACTTGACCTAGCCTAGCCCACTTGACCTGGTCTTAGCCAGCCTAGCCTGGTCCAAACCCACCTGACCTGGGTCTGAACCCACTTGACCTGGTCCAAACCCAGTTGACTTGACTTGAACCTAGTTGGGTTTAAAGTCAAAGTCAAAGTCCTTTTTAGTCCAGATTCCGGTTTGGATTTCTGAACCCAGACTTAGCCTACTTGAGCTGAGTTCGAACCTGCTGAACCCAGTTGACTTGGACCGAACCCTGTTTGGTTCAAACCACTTAGGTTGAGTAGCTTGACCTACTCTACCTCTTTCTCAACTAAGTCAGCTTTATCTGACTTAGTCTGACCTCTCGAAGGAAGGCTCGAAGCCAAAGAAGCAACCCGGAGCCGTTTCTTCCACGATTTGAAGTAAGTTCGCTTCGTTGATCCATCTCTCTCAAGTAGTTGATTGTTTGTATATAGAATATACTTTCTGAAGTAGTATCTTGCTTTAGTTCTTGGTTGAGCCCTCTAGGACGCTTCGGTGTTCACGCGCTCGCCTCGTAACTATCGTCGGATATATCTATGTTCAAACACGCAGTATATGCGTTCTTCAAAATGGTATCTCGCTTTAGTTCTTGGTTGAGCCCTTTAGGACACTTCGGTGTTCACCCGCTCGCCTCGTAACTATCGTTGGATGCGGATCTAGGTGTATATCTGCTGATTCTGCCGACGCGTCTTATATCGCACAGGCTATGTAATTTACCTTTGCCGTCGCGTCGTATGATGCCAAGGCTCCCTGTTTTCTGCACTTCCGATTATGCATTTACTTACGCCGTCGCGTCGAACGATGCCAAGGCTCCTGCTTTCTGCAATGTCTTTACTTACGCCGTCGCGTCGAACGATGCCAAGGCTTCTGCTTTGTTATATATGTAGAATATTTCGTTCAGTTACACACCTTGAACAATAGTATATGCATTTCTTTACGCCGCCGCTGTATAAAGCACAGGCTTCTGCTTATACTACATATATAGCGCATAAATGAGCGTTCAAATGGAGATCAAACTCCAAATCGCCCATGCGATTCCTTGACCGCTCCTCGTTCAAGATTCTGCTTGACGAATGAAGCCCCTATTGGAAAGGCTTCGGTTTTTGGCAAAATGCTCTTTACGTAATGACTAAGTCAATTTCGTATGGCCTGGCTATGGCCAAGGGTTCCTACAACCTTGATGGATGCAAAGTACGCACAACGGTGCGCATCCATTTCCCGAATTAAGCGTGGCGATTTCCTACCAAAGAGGGGAGATGCCGCTGAAATGGATAAAAGAAACGCACGCTTTCTCCGTAAAAGAGAGGAAGTGCTGCTGAAATTTCTGAAGAAGCTAAGAATAGCTCAGAAAGAATGTAGCAGGATACTCTGACATATAGCAGAGTGCTACCCAGTTCATGGTTTGCCCTCTACAACATAGAAGGGTTCGTCGCACCACTGCCGGTAGAGCAGGGGAGGTGCTGACGAAATGGTTGGCAGAAGAGCTGCCGGAACCAATGGAACGGCATAATGATGTCCGTTGATGGAACGATGCCAGATCGGCTCGTATCCTTGTGCCTGCAAGGGCACCTTGCTCGTAAGGGCCGCTGAGCCGGAGTAGAGGTTGCGCCTTGGCTAGGTTTGGACTCGTTGCGTAAAAATACGCCGAGTAGCCGATCTATTTAGATCGAGTCATATGCATGCTCATTGAGAACGGTTACACAACCAGACTCGTAAGGGCCGAAGAGCCAGAGTGTGTTGTTTCCACCCAAAGAGGTGTGATGCTCGTGGTGGCCGAAGTGCCAAAGAGCGGTGTTCTGCATGCATATGAATAAGACTTAAGGTCGCACATACCCCGCGGTTGAAGATCGTGTTAGGGGTACCCCCTCAGTAATGACTGTGTTGGGGAAGACTGAATGGGGTCGGGTACATACTCCCGTAGTGCTGAAAGCACGGGCTGCCTAAATGGCATGCAGATTCTGTCCAAGTAATTGTAAGACTGGCAGACCCCTTCAGGAATTATGCTCACTGTGGAATGGCAGTGATGGTACAGCCTTGAGTGACACGTATTTTACTTTGGACCTGATAGAGTCCACGATGGCCTCAGTCACTCATGGGTTTTGGGGTCGTGGTTATCCTTAAGATCTAAGGATTGAACCCAACTACTGCAAGTAGAGGATGCATCCGAATATGGGCCTAGTAGGGACCTCCCAGTTGAAACACACTGCCCTACTATGGATAGGGTCAACAGGCCTCTGGGGTATCTAAAATACATAGAATAATCAACCCCCAGAACGTCGCGTTGATGCCCGGACAATAGCTCTACCTGCGTACCAAAGGCGGGAGCGGTTAATTATCGAAACAATGCATTAGTTCTAGGTTCAGCGATGCTTTGAATGTATGAGTGGATGACGTGTTGAGTCAGTCCTGCATAACCTTTGTGAAGGTGTCATGTTCGGTATACTACTGGACCGACTGGGCAAAGACCCGTGTTGTATCCGCACGACTAAGCGAAGCTCGAGGAGTTGTCCTTAGATGCGTGGGATACGGATGTGCCAAGTATGAAGACTTGAGCTAGACATCACTTTAAGACCCGGAAGAGGTCATGGCTAAGTCATGGAGACTTATGCGGCTATTCAAATCACAGCTATTGAAAAGGCTTGCTCTAAGTCATGAGGACTCGAGCGGATGTTCAACTCATAGCCCTGAGGAGGCTCTTGCGATATACGCTAAGTCTTGGAGGCTTGAGCGTCGTTATTGCGCATTGCGACCCTGAGTGGTCATTATCGTATTTGAGTTGAATGGATGTATGACTGCATACTTACCAGACCATCAGTGGTTCTGACCCCGTTTTATGGGGATTTCAGGTGTTGGACCTGCGTGGCGATATGCGGAGCAAGGCGGCATCGAGTTCCAGGGTTTCTCTAGACAGAGTTGTACTGCTTCCTTTTATTGAACCTACACTGCTTTTCTAAGCAGTAGTGTTGTAATAAACATGAGTTTTCGATAAAATGGAACACCTTGGTGGTCAATGAATTGCTTGGCCACATACCTGCAACGTGCTCGGAGTTTTCTAAAACCGACGACTCATTATCGTCTTATTCCGCTGCTAAAAGCTTTTCTAAGTTCCGCTGCAAAGAAAAAAAAAAGAAATTCATGAAAATTTTAACTTAGCTTTGTTTTGAAAAATCCGGGGCGTTACAGAATTGGTATCAGAGCATGAGTCTGAGAAACCTGGTTCAAGATCCGTCATGGTCCCGATATCGCACTGTAAGTATATGTTTTTATACTTTTTCTGATCTGGGTGCATCTTTGTATAGATGGCAACTCATGACTCGCGTGGATATTGCTATCGCTGCAAGGTCATGCACGATGAGTGGATATGCCCGTATGAAGTCCAAGACTGCCAATATTGTGGCGAAGATGGGCATTCCGCCAACGAATGCCAAAGGAAATATACCGCCGATATGGGTCGGCGGGCTTCAAAGGGTCTCAGGGATGAGACTTCGCGTGTCAGTGGACCGCATCACTCTAGTGTTGGGAGCAACCATACCCCAACATCTTTTGATGACTTACCAAGGCTGAGGGATTTTGATTTGAACTTCCCTGCGGAGGTCTATCACTCGCCAAGCTACCATCCGGCATCACATACGCCGAGCTTAAATGGCAGGAACAAAAGAGGGGATTCTTTCTGTTCGCCAATCATTATTCCAGACTCCCAGAGTCTTGATCTTGCTGACTGGGAAAGTGGACTGGAGTCTCTCATATATCCCCAGTATTCGCTTGCTAGTGCGGAAGTGCCGCCCAAGCCAAAGCTAGTAGTGCCTGCACCAAGGCCATGTGGCAATAGATGGACCTTTTGGAGTTCGTCTTCATCAAAGAAATCCAAGTCTTAAAAAGACTGGTGATGTTGTGGAGTCAATAGACTCATGTATATAGTTTCTCAACGCCTAAAGTCTGCCAGTGCGGCATGACGTTTTGTTTAAGGCGATGCTTGTGTAAATGTGATGTATATTAAGTAAATAAGGCTTTTACTTCCTCATATACATCGAGAAACTAAAAACAAGTGCTTGTGTGTGCATAGATAAATGGCTCCTACGACGAGGAGAACCATACCAAGCGAGGAGTCTCATACGCAAGGATTCCTGTTGGAGACACTCAACAACCTGGTTACCGCCATCCGTGAAACGAGGCCAGAACCAGTCGCACCACGAAACGAGCACCTGGGAGGAGTGACTTATGAGAAGTTCCTCAAGCTTGACCCGCCAGTTTTCATTGGCAGAGCCGATCCTGAGCTCGCGGAGAGTTGGATCGAAGAGACAGAACGTGCCTTCTCAGTACTGGGAGTACCAGAAGAGAAGAAGACCAACTTTGGCACGTATCGATTAAAAGATAATGCACGGAAGTGGTGGGATACCACTAAACTTATCCAGTTCTCACAAGTCGAAGTCATTCCTTGGACTGACTTTCGGAGGACTTTTATGGATAACTACTTCCCGTTGCATTCCAGAAACAAGAAAAAGATGGAGTTTCTGGAGTTGGAACAGGGCGGTATGAGTCTAATGGACTATACCACCAAATTTCAGAATCTAGAGCGCTACTGCTCTCGATTGTTCGAAACAGACCAAGAAAGGGCCGACAAATATGTGAATGGTCTACGCGAAGGGCTGCGATCTCGAGTGATAACAAGCATGCCTTCGACTTTTCAGGCTGCGGTAGCAGCAGCTTCAAAAATCCAAGAGGACTGGGCACGATCTAAAGTGATCGTAGCAAAGAAGCCCATAGTGAATGGTGGGAATCGTAAAAGGACGTTCCCAAGTGGCCAGGGTTCACGACAACCCTTTCAAAAGAAGAAGTTTCAAGGAGGGAACAACACTCAACAAGTAGTGAGGCCAAGACAGAACCCAACTCCGAATGGTCAGCAGTCCAACTTCAGCTGCTCAAGGTGTCGTATGAACCACCCTGGAAAGCCATGTCCTCGTGACATTGGTGGGTGCTTATATTGTGGCAAGATGGGCCACTTTATAAGGGATTGCGCCAAGAAGGCTGCAGATGAACAGAGGGGTAATGCCGGATCTGCCGGATCCTCTCGACCAGCACCACAACGTTCTCAGTTTCCACGACCTCCACCTAGAATAGAACAAAGGCCTGCTGCAGGTCGTGTATATGCTGTAACGACTGAACAAGTCGAAAATGGTGACCTGATTGAAGGCACCGTACCTGTTAATGGACATGCAGCTTACGTCTTGTTTGATTGTGGTGCTACTCATACGTTTATCTCTGACGATTTCACCGAACAACTCCACGCTTCGGTGCAACCGATTGATAAAATGATCGAAGTATATAACCCGTTGGGTTCACGCACCAAATGTATCCGGTGTGTGAAAAATTTGGATATTGAGATAGCAGGGCAACACTTGCCTACTGACGCCATCCTGATCGATATGATACAGTACGATGTCATTCTGGGAATGAATTGGTTGGCTCAGAATAATGCCAAGATTCTGTGCCGCGAGGGCAGAGTGATTCTATCTCGACCCGGATTGCCTAAGATGGAGTACCGATTATCCAAACCAGTTCCACAGAAAAGGCTCATATCAGCACTTAAGGTACAAAAATACCTTAGGAAGGGTTGTGTGGCCTTCCTGTTGAGTCTCTCGGTGGAAAAATCCAATGACCAAACCCTTGAGAGTTTGGAAGTGGTGCGGGAGTTTCCCGATGTGTTTCCTGAGGAATTGCCAGGACTTCCGCCACTTCGTGAGGTTGAATTTGGAATTCAATCCTTACCTGGAACAGCGCCGATATCCAAAGCCCCGTATCGAATGGCGCCAGCTGAACTCAGTGAGTTGAAGTGTCAGTTGGAAGAACTGATGGAACAAAGGTTCATCCGTCCTAGTGTGTCACCGTGGGGAGCCCCGGTACTGTTTGTAAAGAAGAAGGATGGATCCCTTCGGTTATGCATCGATTATCGGATGCTTAACCAGGCAACTGTTAAAAATAAGTACCCGTTGCCTCGGATTGAGGACTTATTCGATCAACTCAGAACAGCGAGGGTGTTCTCCAAGATCGACCTCAGGTCTGGGTACCATCAACTCAGAGTAAAGGAAGAGGATATACCCAAGACAGCCTTCAGAACGAGATACGGCCATTATGAGTTCGTAGTAATGCCCTTCGGACTCACTAATGCGCCTGCTGCCTTTATGGATCTAATGAACCGGATATTCAGACCATATTTGGATAGCTTTGTCATCGTCTTTATTGATGACATTCTCGTATATTCTGAGAACAAGGAACAACACGTGGAGCACTTGAAAATCGTCTTGAAAACCCTTCAAGATAACCAACTCTTTGCTAAGTTTTCAAAATGTGAATTCTGGCTAGATAAAGTGATGTTCCTTGGTCATGTGATCTCGAAAGATGGAATCGCAGTAGATCCTGCGAAGGTGGAAGCTGTGATGGACTGGAAGCAGCCAGAAAATATCACTGAGGTTCGTAGCTTCCTTGGACTTGCCGGATATTATCGGAAGTTCATACAAGACTTCTCCCGAATCGCCGTACCGATGACGAAATTACTTAAAAAGGGAGTCAAGTTTGAATGGACTGACCAGTGTAAGGAGTGCTTTGAGGTTCTCAAACAGAGGCTTACCACTGCCCCTGTCCTTACCTTACCTTCTGGTCAGGGAGGCTTCGTTGCTTATACCGATGCCTCAGGAACAGGTCTGGGTTGTGTGTTGATGCAGCATGGCAAAGTAATCGCCTATGCATCACGACAGTTGAGGGTCCATGAGAAAAACTATCCAACCCACGACTTGGAGCTGGCCGCGGTGGTGTTCGCACTTAAAATCTGGCGACACTACCTATATGGAGAGAAATTCGAGGTCATGTCGGACCATAAAAGCCTAAAATACCTCTTTTCTCAAAAAGAACTCAATATGCGGCAACGGCGATGGCTGGAATTCCTCAAAGACTATGAATTCACGCTTTCCTATCACCCTGGAAAGGCGAATGTTGTAGCAGATGCCCTTAGTCGCAAGACTGTTTGCACTCTGGCCAGCCTCACCGGACAATGGAAGTTGATGGAGGATTTCGTCAGTTGGAAGCCATTCTTGGCTAATCCAGGAAAGATCCAACTGTCATGTTTGACGATCCACATTGAGTTCCTCAATCGCATCGTAGCCGAACAGTTCAAGGATCCCCAGTACTTGGAATTGAAAGCTCGTGCTGAAAAAGATGACACTTTCTTCCATTTGAAAGAAGATGGCGGAATATGGATGGAAGAAAGAATTTGGGTTCCAAATAACCCTGAGCTAAGACAGGAGGTACTCCAGGAGGCCCATAGTAGCAAATATACTATCCACCCTGGGGGTACGAAGATGTTCCGAGATTTGCAGAGAAAGTACTGGTGGAAGGGTATGAAGCGTGATGTGGCTACGTTTGTCTCGAAGTGTTTGATCTGCCAGCAAGTTAAGATCGAACATCAGCGCCCTGGTGGAAAGATGCAACGGATCGAGATTCCAGAATGGAAATGGGAAGGCATTACGATGGATTTCATCGTTAGATTGCCTCGATCCAAGAGACAACATGACTCAATATGGGTGATCGTGGACAGACTCACCAAGTCTGCTCATTTTCTGCCAATCAACACTCGATACTCAACTGAACGATTGGCGGAGATCTACATTCGGGAAATCGTTAGACTCCATGGAGTGCCGATTTCGATCATATCAGATCGTGACCCGAAGTTCACCTCTCACTTTTGGGAGCAGCTTCAGAGAGCCCTGGGGACGAAACTCAAGTTCAGTACAGCATTCCATCCCCAAACAGATGGGCAATCAGAACGAACCATACAGACTCTTGAAGATATGCTCAGAGCCTGTATGCTGGAATGGAAAGGTGATTGGGATTCCCACCTAGCGTTGGCTGAATTTGCTTATAATAATAGCCACCACGCTAGCATTGGGATGGCGCCGTATGAAGCCTTGTATGGACGACCCTGTAGATCACCGATCCATTGGGGTGAAGTAGGTGAGCGAACCTTGGACTCGCCCATTGTGTTGCAGCATTATACTGAGCAAGTCCACATGATCAGAAAGAAGCTACTGACTGCTCAGAGTCGACAGAAGAGCTACGCCGATCAGCGGCGTAGGGAACTCACTTTTGCGGTTGGAGATAAGGTTTTTATCAAGGTCTCTCCAACCAAGAGTGTGTTTCGTTTTGGAAAGAAGGGGAAGCTCAGCCCCAGATTCGTTGGTCCTTTCGAGGTGTTGATTCGAATCGGAGAGACTGCCTACCGAGTAGCATTGCCACCACAATACGCGCAAATACATGATGTATTTCACGTATCAATGCTTCGTAAATACGTTCATGATTCTTCTCACGTCATTCAACATGAAGACATTGACATTCGAGAAGATATGACGGTAGAAGAAAGGCCAGTGGAGATCATGGACCGACGGGAGCAAGTGCTAAGAACGAAGGTCATTCCACTTGTTAAAGTGAGGTGGCAGCATCATGGAATCGATGATTGCACTTGGGAGCCCGAATCGGATATGCGGGATAAATATCCTGAACTCTTCACCTTGTACTCTTAGCTGAATTTCACGGACGAAATTCCTTTAAGGGGGTAATGATGTAAGACCCGCAATTTTTCAGAAAATATCTGAATAAAATTCATGAGGCATTTACCGGTAAAAATAGCATTTCTTCTCAGAATGCGAAACGAATCAATTCCTGCGAGCCAGTTATACTTAGGATATTCGTCGAATCACGAATATATGCTCAAATACTCTGGAAGCCATAACTTCCTACCTGAATAAAATCAAAGGATTCCTGCGAGCCAACTTTCTTAGTTACGTCAATACGAAGGGAATGGCGTACTCAGAATTTTTCGGAAAAAAAATGCCGAAAAGTCGACATTTTTGCGGGACCCACGAGAATCTTGGTGGGACCCACGAGAATCTTTTCTCAGAAAATATCTGGAATATTCCCAGAATATTCCCAGAATATTCCAAGGAATATTCCAAGGAATATTCCAAGCATATTCCAAAGAATATGCCAAAGCATATTCCTTTTTAAAAAGCATATTCCATGGAATATGCCTTTTAAAAAGCTATAAATAGGGGCCCTCCCCCTTTAAAAAAATCGACCCCCCCTCCCTTTGCCTCCTCTTTCTCTCTCCTGCTTTCTGAAACCTCCCCCAGTAGGCTTGAGCCCACTTGACCTAGCCTAGCCCACTTGACCTGGTCTTAGCCAGCCTAGCCTGGTCCAAACCCACCTGACCTGGGTCTGAACCCACTTGACCTGGTCCAAACCCAGTTGACTTGACTTGAACCTAGTTGGGTTTAAAGTCAAAGTCAAAGTCCTTTTTAGTCCAGATTCCGGTTTGGATTTCTGAACCCAGACTTAGCCTACTTGAGCTGAGTTCGAACCTGCTGAACCCAGTTGACTTGGACCGAACCCTGTTTGGTTCAAACCACTTAGGTTGAGTAGCTTGACCTACTCTACCTCTTTCTCAACTAAGTCAGCTTTATCTGACTTAGTCTGACCTCTCGAAGGAAGGCTCGAAGCCAAAGAAGCAACCCGGAGCCGTTTCTTCCACGATTTGAAGTAAGTTCGCTTCGTTGATCCATCTCTCTCAAGTAGTTGATTGTTTGTATATAGAATATACTTTCTGAAGTAGTATCTTGCTTTAGTTCTTGGTTGAGCCCTCTAGGACGCTTCGGTGTTCACGCGCTCGCCTCGTAACTATCGTCGGATATATCTATGTTCAAACACGCAGTATATGCGTTCTTCAAAATGGTATCTCGCTTTAGTTCTTGGTTGAGCCCTTTAGGACACTTCGGTGTTCACCCGCTCGCCTCGTAACTATCGTTGGATGCGGATCTAGGTGTATATCTGCTGATTTTGCCGACGCGTCTTATATCGCACAGGCTATGTAATTTACCTTTGCCGTCGCGTCGTATGATGCCAAGGCTCCCTGTTTTCTGCACTTCCGATTATGCATTTACTTACGCCGTCGCGTCGAACGATGCCAAGGCTCCTGCTTTCTGCAATGTCTTTACTTACGCCGTCGCGTCGAACGATGCCAAGGCTTCTGCTTTGTTATATATGTAGAATATTTCGTTCAGTTACACACCCTGAACAATAGTATATGCATTTCTTTACGCCGCCGCTGTATAAAGCACAGGCTTCTGCTTATACTACATATATAGCGCATAAATGAGCGTTCAAATAGAGATCAAACTCCAAATCGCCCATGCGATTCCTTGACCGCTCCTCGTTCAAGATTCTGCTTGACGAATGAAGCCCCTATTGGAAAGGCTTCGGTTTTTGGCAAAATGCTCTTTACGTAATGACTAAGTCAATTTCGTATGGCCTGGCTATGGCCAAGGGTTCCTACAACCTTGATGGATGCAAAGTACGTACAACGGTGCGCATCCATTTCCCGAATTAAGCGTGGCGATTTCCTACCAAAGAGGGGAGATGCCGCTGAAATGGATAAAAGAAACGCACGCTTTCTCCGTAAAAGAGAGGAAGTGCTGCTGAAATTTCTGAAGAAGCTAAGAATAGCTCAGAAAGAACGTAGCAGGATACTCTGACATATAGCAGAGTGCTACCCAGTTCATGGTTTGCCCTCTACAACGTAGAAGGGTTCGTCGCACCACTGCCGGTAGAGCAGGGGAGGTGCTGACGAAATGGTTGGCAGAAGAGCTGCCGGAACCAATGGAACGGCATAATGATGTCCGTTGATGGAACGATGCCAGATCGGCTCGTATCCTTGTGCCTGCAAGGGCACCTTGCTCGTAAGGGCCGCTGAGCCGGAGTAGAGGTTGCGCCTTGGCTAGGTTTGGACTCGTTGCATAAAAATACGCCGAGTAGCCGATCTATTTAGATCGAGTCATATGCATGCTCATTGAGAACGATTACACAACCAGACTCGTAAGGGCCGAAGAGCCAGAGTGTGTTGTTTCCACCCAAAGAGGTGTGATGCTCGTGGTGGCCGAAGTGCCAAAGAGCGGTGTTCTGCATGCATATGAATAAGACTTAAGGTCGCACATACCCCGCGGTTGAAGATCGTGTTAGGGGTACCCCCTCAGTAATGACTGTGTTGGGGAAGACTGAATGGGGTCGGGTACATACTCCCGTAGTGCTGAAAGCACGGGCTGCCTAAATGGCATGCAGATTCTGTCCAAGTAATTGTAAGACTGGCAGACCCCTTCAGGAATTATGCTCACTGTGGAATGGCAGTGATGGTACAGCCTTGAGTGACACGTATTTTACTTTGGACCTGATAGAGTCCACGATGGCCTCAGTCACTCATGGGTTTTGGGGTCGTGGTTATCCTTAAGATCTAAGGATTGAACCCAACTACTGCAAGTAGAGGATGCATCCGAATATGGGCCTAGTAGGGACCTCCCAGTTGAAACACACTGCCCTACTATGGATAGGGTCAACAGGCCTCTGGGGTATCTAAAATACATAGAATAATCAACCCCCAGAACGTTGCGTTGATGCCCGGACAATAGCTCTACCTGCGTACCAAAGGCGGGAGCGGTTAATTATCGAAACAATGCATTAGTTCTAGGTTCAGCGATGCTTTGAATGTATGAGTGGATGACGTGTTGAGTCAGTCCTGCATAACCTTTGTGAAGGTGTCATGTTCGGTAT
Organism: Nuphar pumila; assembly: GCF_984573655.1. Classification (NCBI taxonomy): domain Eukaryota; kingdom Viridiplantae; phylum Streptophyta; class Magnoliopsida; order Nymphaeales; family Nymphaeaceae; genus Nuphar; species Nuphar pumila. The sequence goes on along the minus strand of NC_143252.1, from coordinate 75,130,973 downwards.
ACTACTGGACCGACTGGGCAAAGACCCGTGTTGTATCCGCACGACTAAGCGAAGCTCGAGGAGTTGTCCTTAGATGCGTGGGATACGGATGTGCCAAGTATGAAGACTTGAGCTAGACATCACTTTAAGACCCGGAAGAGGTCATGGCTAAGTCATGGAGACTTATGCGGCTATTCAAATCACAGCTATTGAAAAGGCTTGCTCTAAGTCATGAGGACTCGAGCGGATGTTCAACTCATAGCCCTGAGGAGGCTCTTGCGATATACGCTAAGTCTTGGAGGCTTGAGCGTCGTTATTGCGCATTGCGACCCTGAGTGGTCATTATCGTATTTGAGTTGAATGGATGTATGACTGCATACTTACCAGACCATCAGTGGTTCTGACCCCGTTTTATGGGGATTTCAGGTGTTGGACCTGCGTGGCGATATGCGGAGCAAGGCGGCATCGAGTTCCAGGGTTTCTCTAGACAGAGTTGTACTGCTTCCTTTTATTGAACCTACACTGCTTTTCTAAGCAGTAGTGTTGTAATAAACATGAGTTTTCGATAAAATGGAACACCTTGGTGGTCAATGAATTGCTTGGCCACATACCTGCAACGTGCTCGGAGTTTTCTAAAACCGACGACTCATTATCGTCTTATTCCGCTGCTAAAAGCTTTTCTAAGTTCCGCTGCAAAGAAAAAAAAAAGAAATTCATGAAAATTTTAACTTAGCTTTGTTTTGAAAAATCCGGGGCGTTACAGAATTGGTATCAGAGCATGAGTCTGAGAAACCTGGTTCAAGATCCGTCATGGTCCCGATATCGCACTGTAAGTATATGTTTTTATACTTTTTCTGATCTGGGTGCATCTTTGTATAGATGGCAACTCATGACTCGCGTGGATATTGCTATCGCTGCAAGGTCATGCACGATGAGTGGATATGCCCGTATGAAGTCCAAGACTGCCAATATTGTGGCGAAGATGGGCATTCCGCCAACGAATGCCAAAGGAAATATACCGCCGATATGGGTCGGCGGGCTTCAAAGGGTCTCAGGGATGAGACTTCGCGTGTCAGTGGACCGCATCACTCTAGTGTTGGGAGCAACCATACCCCAACATCTTTTGATGACTTACCAAGGCTGAGGGATTTTGATTTGAACTTCCCTGCGGAGGTCTATCACTCGCCAAGCTACCATCCGGCATCACATACGCCGAGCTTAAATGGCAGGAACAAAAGAGGGGATTCTTTCTGTTCGCCAATCATTATTCCAGACTCCCAGAGTCTTGATCTTGCTGACTGGGAAAGTGGACTGGAGTCTCTCATATATCCCCAGTATTCGCTTGCTAGTGCGGAAGTGCCGCCCAAGCCAAAGCTAGTAGTGCCTGCACCAAGGCCATGTGGCAATAGATGGACCTTTTGGAGTTCGTCTTCATCAAAGAAATCCAAGTCTTAAAAAGACTGGTGATGTTGTGGAGTCAATAGACTCATGTATATAGTTTCTCAACGCCTAAAGTCTGCCAGTGCGGCATGACGTTTTGTTTAAGGCGATGCTTGTGTAAATGTGATGTATATTAAGTAAATAAGGCTTTTACTTCCTCATATACATCGAGAAACTAAAAACAAGTGCTTGTGTGTGCATAGATAAATGGCTCCTACGACGAGGAGAACCATACCAAGCGAGGAGTCTCATACGCAAGGATTCCTGTTGGAGACACTCAACAACCTGGTTACCGCCATCCGTGAAACGAGGCCAGAACCAGTCGCACCACGAAACGAGCACCTGGGAGGAGTGACTTATGAGAAGTTCCTCAAGCTTGACCCGCCAGTTTTCATTGGCAGAGCCGATCCTGAGCTCGCGGAGAGTTGGATCGAAGAGACAGAACGTGCCTTCTCAGTACTGGGAGTACCAGAAGAGAAGAAGACCAACTTTGGCACGTATCGATTAAAAGATAATGCACGGAAGTGGTGGGATACCACTAAACTTATCCAGTTCTCACAAGTCGAAGTCATTCCTTGGACTGACTTTCGGAGGACTTTTATGGATAACTACTTCCCGTTGCATTCCAGAAACAAGAAAAAGATGGAGTTTCTGGAGTTGGAACAGGGCGGTATGAGTCTAATGGACTATACCACCAAATTTCAGAATCTAGAGCGCTACTGCTCTCGATTGTTCGAAACAGACCAAGAAAGGGCCGACAAATATGTGAATGGTCTACGCGAAGGGCTGCGATCTCGAGTGATAACAAGCATGCCTTCGACTTTTCAGGCTGCGGTAGCAGCAGCTTCAAAAATCCAAGAGGACTGGGCACGATCTAAAGTGATCGTAGCAAAGAAGCCCATAGTGAATGGTGGGAATCGTAAAAGGACGTTCCCAAGTGGCCAGGGTTCACGACAACCCTTTCAAAAGAAGAAGTTTCAAGGAGGGAACAACACTCAACAAGTAGTGAGGCCAAGACAGAACCCAACTCCGAATGGTCAGCAGTCCAACTTCAGCTGCTCAAGGTGTCGTATGAACCACCCTGGAAAGCCATGTCCTCGTGACATTGGTGGGTGCTTATATTGTGGCAAGATGGGCCACTTTATAAGGGATTGCGCCAAGAAGGCTGCAGATGAACAGAGGGGTAATGCCGGATCTGCCGGATCCTCTCGACCAGCACCACAACGTTCTCAGTTTCCACGACCTCCACCTAGAATAGAACAAAGGCCTGCTGCAGGTCGTGTATATGCTGTAACGACTGAACAAGTCGAAAATGGTGACCTGATTGAAGGCACCGTACCTGTTAATGGACATGCAGCTTACGTCTTGTTTGATTGTGGTGCTACTCATACGTTTATCTCTGACGATTTCACCGAACAACTCCACGCTTCGGTGCAACCGATTGATAAAATGATCGAAGTATATAACCCGTTGGGTTCACGCACCAAATGTATCCGGTGTGTGAAAAATTTGGATATTGAGATAGCAGGGCAACACTTGCCTACTGACGCCATCCTGATCGATATGATACAGTACGATGTCATTCTGGGAATGAATTGGTTGGCTCAGAATAATGCCAAGATTCTGTGCCGCGAGGGCAGAGTGATTCTATCTCGACCCGGATTGCCTAAGATGGAGTACCGATTATCCAAACCAGTTCCACAGAAAAGGCTCATATCAGCACTTAAGGTACAAAAATACCTTAGGAAGGGTTGTGTGGCCTTCCTGTTGAGTCTCTCGGTGGAAAAATCCAATGACCAAACCCTTGAGAGTTTGGAAGTGGTGCGGGAGTTTCCCGATGTGTTTCCTGAGGAATTGCCAGGACTTCCGCCACTTCGTGAGGTTGAATTTGGAATTCAATCCTTACCTGGAACAGCGCCGATATCCAAAGCCCCGTATCGAATGGCGCCAGCTGAACTCAGTGAGTTGAAGTGTCAGTTGGAAGAACTGATGGAACAAAGGTTCATCCGTCCTAGTGTGTCACCGTGGGGAGCCCCGGTACTGTTTGTAAAGAAGAAGGATGGATCCCTTCGGTTATGCATCGATTATCGGATGCTTAACCAGGCAACTGTTAAAAATAAGTACCCGTTGCCTCGGATTGAGGACTTATTCGATCAACTCAGAACAGCGAGGGTGTTCTCCAAGATCGACCTCAGGTCTGGGTACCATCAACTCAGAGTAAAGGAAGAGGATATACCCAAGACAGCCTTCAGAACGAGATACGGCCATTATGAGTTCGTAGTAATGCCCTTCGGACTCACTAATGCGCCTGCTGCCTTTATGGATCTAATGAACCGGATATTCAGACCATATTTGGACAGCTTTGTCATCGTCTTTATTGATGACATTCTCGTATATTCTGAGAACAAGGAACAACACGTGGAGCACTTGAAAATCGTCTTGAAAACCCTTCAAGATAACCAACTCTTTGCTAAGTTTTCAAAATGTGAATTCTGGCTAGATAAAGTGATGTTCCTTGGTCATGTGATCTCGAAAGATGGAATCGCAGTAGATCCTGCGAAGGTGGAAGCTGTGATGGACTGGAAGCAGCCAGAAAATATCACTGAGGTTCGTAGCTTCCTTGGACTTGCCGGATATTATCGGAAGTTCATACAAGACTTCTCCCGAATCGCCGTACCGATGACGAAATTACTTAAAAAGGGAGTCAAGTTTGAATGGACTGACCAGTGTAAGGAGTGCTTTGAGGTTCTCAAACAGAGGCTTACCACTGCCCCTGTCCTTACCTTACCTTCTGGTCAGGGAGGCTTCGTTGCTTATACCGATGCCTCAGGAACAGGTCTGGGTTGTGTGTTGATGCAGCATGGCAAAGTAATCGCCTATGCATCACGACAGTTGAGGGTCCATGAGAAAAACTATCCAACCCACGACTTGGAGCTGGCCGCGGTGGTGTTCGCACTTAAAATCTGGCGACACTACCTATATGGAGAGAAATTCGAGGTCATGTCGGACCATAAAAGCCTAAAATACCTCTTTTCTCAAAAAGAACTCAATATGCGGCAACGGCGATGGCTGGAATTCCTCAAAGACTATGAATTCACGCTTTCCTATCACCCTGGAAAGGCGAATGTTGTAGCAGATGCCCTTAGTCGCAAGACTGTTTGCACTCTGGCCAGCCTCACCGGACAATGGAAGTTGATGGAGGATTTCGTCAGTTGGAAGCCATTCTTGGCTAATCCAGGAAAGATCCAACTGTCATGTTTGACGATCCACATTGAGTTCCTCAATCGCATCGTAGCCGAACAGTTCAAGGATCCCCAGTACTTGGAATTGAAAGCTCGTGCTGAAAAAGATGACACTTTCTTCCATTTGAAAGAAGATGGCGGAATATGGATGGAAGAAAGAATTTGGGTTCCAAATAACCCTGAGCTAAGACAGGAGGTACTCCAGGAGGCCCATAGTAGCAAATATACTATCCACCCTGGGGGTACGAAGATGTTCCGAGATTTGCAGAGAAAGTACTGGTGGAAGGGTATGAAGCGTGATGTGGCTACGTTTGTCTCGAAGTGTTTGATCTGCCAGCAAGTTAAGATCGAACATCAGCGCCCTGGTGGAAAGATGCAACGGATCGAGATTCCAGAATGGAAATGGGAAGGCATTACGATGGATTTCATCGTTAGATTGCCTCGATCCAAGAGACAACATGACTCAATATGGGTGATCGTGGACAGACTCACCAAGTCTGCTCATTTTCTGCCAATCAACACTCGATACTCAACTGAACGATTGGCGGAGATCTACATTCGGGAAATCGTTAGACTCCATGGAGTGCCGATTTCGATCATATCAGATCGTGACCCGAAGTTCACCTCTCACTTTTGGGAGCAGCTTCAGAGAGCCCTGGGGACGAAACTCAAGTTCAGTACAGCATTCCATCCCCAAACAGATGGGCAATCAGAACGAACCATACAGACTCTTGAAGATATGCTCAGAGCCTGTATGCTGGAATGGAAAGGTGATTGGGATTCCCACCTAGCGTTGGCTGAATTTGCTTATAATAATAGCCACCACGCTAGCATTGGGATGGCGCCGTATGAAGCCTTGTATGGACGACCCTGTAGATCACCGATCCATTGGGGTGAAGTAGGTGAGCGAACCTTGGACTCGCCCATTGTGTTGCAGCATTATACTGAGCAAGTCCACATGATCAGAAAGAAGCTACTGACTGCTCAGAGTCGACAGAAGAGCTACGCCGATCAGCGGCGTAGGGAACTCACTTTTGCGGTTGGAGATAAGGTTTTTATCAAGGTCTCTCCAACCAAGAGTGTGTTTCGTTTTGGAAAGAAGGGGAAGCTCAGCCCCAGATTCGTTGGTCCTTTCGAGGTGTTGATTCGAATCGGAGAGACTGCCTACCGAGTAGCATTGCCACCACAATACGCGCAAATACATGATGTATTTCACGTATCAATGCTTCGTAAATACGTTCATGATTCTTCTCACGTCATTCAACATGAAGACATTGACATTCGAGAAGATATGACGGTAGAAGAAAGGCCAGTGGAGATCATGGACCGACGGGAGCAAGTGCTAAGAACGAAGGTCATTCCACTTGTTAAAGTGAGGTGGCAGCATCATGGAATCGATGATTGCACTTGGGAGCCCGAATCGGATATGCGGGATAAATATCCTGAACTCTTCACCTTGTACTCTTAGCTGAATTTCACGGACGAAATTCCTTTAAGGGGGTAATGATGTAAGACCCGCAATTTTTCAGAAAATATCTGAATAAAATTCATGAGGCATTTACCGGTAAAAATAGCATTTCTTCTCAGAATGCGAAACGAATCAATTCCTGCGAGCCAGTTATACTTAGGATATTCGTCGAATCACGAATATATGCTCAAATACTCTGGAAGCCATAACTTCCTACCTGAATAAAATCAAAGGATTCCTGCGAGCCAACTTTCTTAGTTACGTCAATACGAAGGGAATGGCGTACTCAGAATTTTTCGGAAAAAAAATGCCGAAAAGTCGACATTTTTGCGGGACCCACGAGAATCTTGGTGGGACCCACGAGAATCTTTTCTCAGAAAATATCTGGAATATTCCCAGAATATTCCCAGAATATTCCAAGGAATATTCCAAGGAATATTCCAAGCATATTCCAAAGAATATGCCAAAGCATATTCCTTTTTAAAAAGCATATTCCATGGAATATGCCTTTTAAAAAGCTATAAATAGGGGCCCTCCCCCTTTAAAAAAATCGACCCCCCCTCCCTTTGCCTCCTCTTTCTCTCTCCTGCTTTCTGAAACCTCCCCCAGTAGGCTTGAGCCCACTTGACCTAGCCTAGCCCACTTGACCTGGTCTTAGCCAGCCTAGCCTGGTCCAAACCCACCTGACCTGGGTCTGAACCCACTTGACCTGGTCCAAACCCAGTTGACTTGACTTGAACCTAGTTGGGTTTAAAGTCAAAGTCAAAGTCCTTTTTAGTCCAGATTCCGGTTTGGATTTCTGAACCCAGACTTAGCCTACTTGAGCTGAGTTCGAACCTGCTGAACCCAGTTGACTTGGACCGAACCCTGTTTGGTTCAAACCACTTAGGTTGAGTAGCTTGACCTACTCTACCTCTTTCTCAACTAAGTCAGCTTTATCTGACTTAGTCTGACCTCTCGAAGGAAGGCTCGAAGCCAAAGAAGCAACCCGGAGCCGTTTCTTCCACGATTTGAAGTAAGTTCGCTTCGTTGATCCATCTCTCTCAAGTAGTTGATTGTTTGTATATAGAATATACTTTCTGAAGTAGTATCTTGCTTTAGTTCTTGGTTGAGCCCTCTAGGACGCTTCGGTGTTCACGCGCTCGCCTCGTAACTATCGTCGGATATATCTATGTTCAAACACGCAGTATATGCGTTCTTCAAAATGGTATCTCGCTTTAGTTCTTGGTTGAGCCCTTTAGGACACTTCGGTGTTCACCCGCTCGCCTCGTAACTATCGTTGGATGCGGATCTAGGTGTATATCTGCTGATTTTGCCGACGCGTCTTATATCGCACAGGCTATGTAATTTACCTTTGCCGTCGCGTCGTATGATGCCAAGGCTCCCTGTTTTCTGCACTTCCGATTATGCATTTACTTACGCCGTCGCGTCGAACGATGCCAAGGCTCCTGCTTTCTGCAATGTCTTTACTTACGCCGTCGCGTCGAACGATGCCAAGGCTTCTGCTTTGTTATATATGTAGAATATTTCGTTCAGTTACACACCCTGAACAATAGTATATGCATTTCTTTACGCCGCCGCTGTATAAAGCACAGGCTTCTGCTTATACTACATATATAGCGCATAAATGAGCGTTCAAATGGAGATCAAACTCCAAATCGCCCATGCGATTCCTTGACCGCTCCTCGTTCAAGATTCTGCTTGACGAATGAAGCCCCTATTGGAAAGGCTTCGGTTTTTGGCAAAATGCTCTTTACGTAATGACTAAGTCAATTTCGTATGGCCTGGCTATGGCCAAGGGTTCCTACAACCTTGATGGATGCAAAGTACGCACAACGGTGCGCATCCATTTCCCGAATTAAGCGTGGCGATTTCCTACCAAAGAGGGGAGATGCCGCTGAAATGGATAAAAGAAACGCACGCTTTCTCCGTAAAAGAGAGGAAGTGCTGCTGAAATTTCTGAAGAAGCTAAGAATAGCTCAGAAAGAACGTAGCAGGATACTCTGACATATAGCAGAGTGCTACCCAGTTCATGGTTTGCCCTCTACAACGTAGAAGGGTTCGTCGCACCACTGCCGGTAGAGCAGGGGAGGTGCTGACGAAATGGTTGGCAGAAGAGCTGCCGGAACCAATGGAACGGCATAATGATGTCCGTTGATGGAACGATGCCAGATCGGCTCGTATCCTTGTGCCTGCAAGGGCACCTTGCTCGTAAGGGCCGCTGAGCCGGAGTAGAGGTTGCGCCTTGGCTAGGTTTGGACTCGTTGCGTAAAAATACGCCGAGTAGCCGATCTATTTAGATCGAGTCATATGCATGCTCATTGAGAACGATTACACAACCAGACTCGTAAGGGCCGAAGAGCCAGAGTGTGTTGTTTCCACCCAAAGAGGTGTGATGCTCGTGGTGGCCGAAGTGCCAAAGAGCGGTGTTCTGCATGCATATGAATAAGACTTAAGGTCGCACATACCCCGCGGTTGAAGATCGTGTTAGGGGTACCCCCTCAGTAATGACTGTGTTGGGGAAGACTGAATGGGGTCGGGTACATACTCCCGTAGTGCTGAAAGCACGGGCTGCCTAAATGGCATGCAGATTCTGTCCAAGTAATTGTAAGACTGGCAGACCCCTTCAGGAATTATGCTCACTGTGGAATGGCAGTGATGGTACAGCCTTGAGTGACACGTATTTTACTTTGGACCTGATAGAGTCCACGATGGCCTCAGTCACTCATGGGTTTTGGGGTCGTGGTTATCCTTAAGATCTAAGGATTGAACCCAACTACTGCAAGTAGAGGATGCATCCGAATATGGGCCTAGTAGGGACCTCCCAGTTGAAACACACTGCCCTACTATGGATAGGGTCAACAGGCCTCTGGGGTATCTAAAATACATAGAATAATCAACCCCCAGAACGTTGCGTTGATGCCCGGACAATAGCTCTACCTGCGTACCAAAGGCGGGAGCGGTTAATTATCGAAACAATGCATTAGTTCTAGGTTCAGCGATGCTTTGAATGTATGAGTGGATGACGTGTTGAGTCAGTCCTGCATAACCTTTGTGAAGGTGTCATGTTCGGTATACTACTGGACCGACTGGGCAAAGACCCGTGTTGTATCCGCACGACTAAGCGAAGCTCGAGGAGTTGTCCTTAGATGCGTGGGATACGGATGTGCCAAGTATGAAGACTTGAGCTAGACATCACTTTAAGACCCGGAAGAGGTCATGGCTAAGTCATGGAGACTTATGCGGCTATTCAAATCACAGCTATTGAAAAGGCTTGCTCTAAGTCATGAGGACTCGAGCGGATGTTCAACTCATAGCCCTGAGGAGGCTCTTGCGATATACGCTAAGTCTTGGAGGCTTGAGCGTCGTTATTGCGCATTGCGACCCTGAGTGGTCATTATCGTATTTGAGTTGAATGGATGTATGACTGCATACTTACCAGACCATCAGTGGTTCTGACCCCGTTTTATGGGGATTTCAGGTGTTGGACCTGCGTGGCGATATGCGGAGCAAGGCGGCATCGAGTTCCAGGGTTTCTCTAGACAGAGTTGTACTGCTTCCTTTTATTGAACCTACACTGCTTTTCTAAGCAGTAGTGTTGTAATAAACATGAGTTTTCGATAAAATGGAACACCTTGGTGGTCAATGAATTGCTTGGCCACATACCTGCAACGTGCTCGGAGTTTTCTAAAACCGACGACTCATTATCGTCTTATTCCGCTGCTAAAAGCTTTTCTAAGTTCCGCTGCAAAGAAAAAAAAAAGAAATTCATGAAAATTTTAACTTAGCTTTGTTTTGAAAAATCCGGGGCGTTACAGAATTGGTATCAGAGCATGAGTCTGAGAAACCTGGTTCAAGATCCGTCATGGTCCCGATATCGCACTGTAAGTATATGTTTTTATACTTTTTCTGATCTGGGTGCATCTTTGTATAGATGGCAACTCATGACTCGCGTGGATATTGCTATCGCTGCAAGGTCATGCACGATGAGTGGATATGCCCGTATGAAGTCCAAGACTGCCAATATTGTGGCGAAGATGGGCATTCCGCCAACGAATGCCAAAGGAAATATACCGCCGATATGGGTCGGCGGGCTTCAAAGGGTCTCAGGGATGAGACTTCGCGTGTCAGTGGACCGCATCACTCTAGTGTTGGGAGCAACCATACCCCAACATCTTTTGATGACTTACCAAGGCTGAGGGATTTTGATTTGAACTTCCCTGCGGAGGTCTATCACTCGCCAAGCTACCATCCGGCATCACATACGCCGAGCTTAAATGGCAGGAACAAAAGAGGGGATTCTTTCTGTTCGCCAATCATTATTCCAGACTCCCAGAGTCTTGATCTTGCTGACTGGGAAAGTGGACTGGAGTCTCTCATATATCCCCAGTATTCGCTTGCTAGTGCGGAAGTGCCGCCCAAGCCAAAGCTAGTAGTGCCTGCACCAAGGCCATGTGGCAATAGATGGACCTTTTGGAGTTCGTCTTCATCAAAGAAATCCAAGTCTTAAAAAGACTGGTGATGTTGTGGAGTCAATAGACTCATGTATATAGTTTCTCAACGCCTAAAGTCTGCCAGTGCGGCATGACGTTTTGTTTAAGGCGATGCTTGTGTAAATGTGATGTATATTAAGTAAATAAGGCTTTTACTTCCTCATATACATCGAGAAACTAAAAACAAGTGCTTGTGTGTGCATAGATAAATGGCTCCTACGACGAGGAGAACCATACCAAGCGAGGAGTCTCATACGCAAGGATTCCTGTTGGAGACACTCAACAACCTGGTTACCGCCATCCGTGAAACGAGGCCAGAACCAGTCGCACCACGAAACGAGCACCTGGGAGGAGTGACTTATGAGAAGTTCCTCAAGCTTGACCCGCCAGTTTTCATTGGCAGAGCCGATCCTGAGCTCGCGGAGAGTTGGATCGAAGAGACAGAACGTGCCTTCTCAGTACTGGGAGTACCAGAAGAGAAGAAGACCAACTTTGGCACGTATCGATTAAAAGATAATGCACGGAAGTGGTGGGATACCACTAAACTTATCCAGTTCTCACAAGTCGAAGTCATTCCTTGGACTGACTTTCGGAGGACTTTTATGGATAACTACTTCCCGTTGCATTCCAGAAACAAGAAAAAGATGGAGTTTCTGGAGTTGGAACAGGGCGGTATGAGTCTAATGGACTATACCACCAAATTTCAGAATCTAGAGCGCTACTGCTCTCGATTGTTCGAAACAGACCAAGAAAGGGCCGACAAATATGTGAATGGTCTACGCGAAGGGCTGCGATCTCGAGTGATAACAAGCATGCCTTCGACTTTTCAGGCTGCGGTAGCAGCAGCTTCAAAAATCCAAGAGGACTGGGCACGATCTAAAGTGATCGTAGCAAAGAAGCCCATAGTGAATGGTGGGAATCGTAAAAGGACGTTCCCAAGTGGCCAGGGTTCACGACAACCCTTTCAAAAGAAGAAGTTTCAAGGAGGGAACAACACTCAACAAGTAGTGAGGCCAAGACAGAACCCAACTCCGAATGGTCAGCAGTCCAACTTCAGCTGCTCAAGGTGTCGTATGAACCACCCTGGAAAGCCATGTCCTCGTGACATTGGTGGGTGCTTATATTGTGGCAAGATGGGCCACTTTATAAGGGATTGCGCCAAGAAGGCTGCAGATGAACAGAGGGGTAATGCCGGATCTTCCGGATCCTCTCGACCAGCACCACAACGTTCTCAGTTTCCACGACCTCCACCTAGAATAGAACAAAGGCCTGCTGCAGGTCGTGTATATGCTGTAACGACTGAACAAGTCGAAAATGGTGACCTGATTGAAGGCACCGTACCTGTTAATGGACATGCAGCTTACGTCTTGTTTGATTGTGGTGCCACTCATACGTTTATCTCTGACGATTTCACCGAACAACTCCACGCTTCGGTGCAACCGATTGATAAAATGATCGAAGTATATAACCCGTTGGGTTCACGCACCAAATGTATCCGGTGTGTGAAAAATTTGGATATTGAGATAGCAGGGCAACACTTGCCTACTGACGCCATCCTGATCGATATGATACAGTACGATGTCATTCTGGGAATGAATTGGTTGGCTCAGAATAATGCCAAGATTCTGTGCCGCGAGGGCAGAGTGATTCTATCTCGACCCGGATTGCCTAAGATGGAGTACCGATTATCCAAACCAGTTCCACAGAAAAGGCTCATATCAGCACTTAAGGTACAAAAATACCTTAGGAAGGGTTGTGTGGCCTTCCTGTTGAGTCTCTCGGTGGAAAAATCCAATGACCAAACCCTTGAGAGTTTGGAAGTGGTGCGGGAGTTTCCCGATGTGTTTCCTGAGGAATTGCCAGGACTTCCGCCACTTCGTGAGGTTGAATTTGGAATTCAATCCTTACCTGGAACAGCGCCGATATCCAAAGCCCCGTATCGAATGGCGCCAGCTGAACTCAGTGAGTTGAAGTGTCAGTTGGAAGAACTGATGGAACAAAGGTTCATCCGTCCTAGTGTGTCACCGTGGGGAGCCCCGGTACTGTTTGTAAAGAAGAAGGATGGATCCCTTCGGTTATGCATCGATTATCGGATGCTTAACCAGGCAACTGTTAAAAATAAGTACCCGTTGCCTCGGATTGAGGACTTATTCGATCAACTCAGAACAGCGAGGGTGTTCTCCAAGATCGACCTCAGGTCTGGGTACCATCAACTCAGAGTAAAGGAAGAGGATATACCCAAGACAGCCTTCAGAACGAGATACGGCCATTATGAGTTCGTAGTAATGCCCTTCGGACTCACTAATGCGCCTGCTGCCTTTATGGATCTAATGAACCGGATATTCAGACCATATTTGGACAGCTTTGTCATCGTCTTTATTGATGACATTCTCGTATATTCTGAGAACAAGGAACAACACGTGGAGCACTTGAAAATCGTCTTGAAAACCCTTCAAGATAACCAACTCTTTGCTAAGTTTTCAAAATGTGAATTCTGGCTAGATAAAGTGATGTTCCTTGGTCATGTGATCTCGAAAGATGGAATCGCAGTAGATCCTGCGAAGGTGGAAGCTGTGATGGACTGGAAGCAGCCAGAAAATATCACTGAGGTTCGTAGCTTCCTTGGACTTGCCGGATATTATCGGAAGTTCATACAAGACTTCTCCCGAATCGCCGTACCGATGACGAAATTACTTAAAAAGGGAGTCAAGTTTGAATGGACTGACCAGTGTAAGGAGTGCTTTGAGGTTCTCAAACAGAGGCTTACCACTGCCCCTGTCCTTACCTTACCTTCTGGTCAGGGAGGCTTCGTTGCTTATACCGATGCCTCAGGAACAGGTCTGGGTTGTGTGTTGATGCAGCATGGCAAAGTAATCGCCTATGCATCACGACAGTTGAGGGTCCATGAGAAAAACTATCCAACCCACGACTTGGAGCTGGCCGCGGTGGTGTTCGCACTTAAAATCTGGCGACACTACCTATATGGAGAGAAATTCGAGGTCATGTCGGACCATAAAAGCCTAAAATACCTCTTTTCTCAAAAAGAACTCAATATGCGGCAACGGCGATGGCTGGAATTCCTCAAAGACTATGAATTCACGCTTTCCTATCACCCTGGAAAGGCGAATGTTGTAGCAGATGCCCTTAGTCGCAAGACTGTTTGCACTCTGGCCAGCCTCACCGGACAATGGAAGTTGATGGAGGATTTCGTCAGTTGGAAGCCATTCTTGGCTAATCCAGGAAAGATCCAACTGTCATGTTTGACGATCCACATTGAGTTCCTCGATCGCATCGTAGCCGAACAGTTCAAGGATCCCCAGTACTTGGAATTGAAAGCTCGTGCTGAAAAAGATGACACTTTCTTCCATTTGAAAGAAGATGGCGGAATATGGATGGAAGAAAGAATTTGGGTTCCAAATAACCCTGAGCTAAGACAGTAGGTACTCCAGGAGGCCCATAGTAGCAAATATACTATCCACCCTGGGGGTACGAAGATGTTCCGAGATTTGCAGAGAAAGTACTGGTGGAAGGGTATGAAGCGTGATGTGGCTACGTTTGTCTCGAAGTGTTTGATCTGCCAGCAAGTTAAGATCGAACATCAGCGCCCTGGTGGAAAGATGCAACGGATCGAGATTCCAGAATGGAAATGGGAAGGCATTACGATGGATTTCATCGTTGGATTGCCTCGATCCAAGAGACAACATGACTCAATATGGGTGATCGTGGACAGACTCACCAAGTCTGCTCATTTTCTGCCAATCAACACTCGATACTCAACTGAACGATTGGCGGAGATCTATATTCGGGAAATCGTTAGACTCCATGGAGTGCCGATTTCGATCATATCAGATCGTGACCCGAAGTTCACCTCTGACTTTTGGGAGCAGCTTCAGAGAGCCCTGGGGACGAAACTCAAGTTCAGTACAGCATTCCATCCCCAAACAGATGGGCAATCAGAACGAACCATACAGACTCTTGAAGATATGCTCAGAGCCTGTATGCTGGAATGGAAAGGTGATTGGGATTCCCACCTAGCGTTGGCTGAATTTGCTTATAATAATAGCCACCACGCTAGCATTGGGATGGCGCCGTATGAAGCCTTGTATGGACGACCCTGTAGATCACCGATCCATTGGGGTGAAGTAGGTGAGCGAACCTTGGACTCGCCCATTGTGTTGCAGCATTATACTGAGCAAGTCCACATGATCAGAAAGAAGCTACTGACTGCTCAGAGTCGACAGAAGAGCTACGCCGATCAGCGGCGTAGGGAACTCACTTTTGCGGTTGGAGATAAGGTTTTTATCAAGGTCTCTCCAACCAAGAGTGTGTTTCGTTTTGGAAAGAAGGGGAAGCTCAGCCCCAGATTCGTTGGTCCTTTCGAGGTGTTGATTCGAATCGGAGAGACTGCCTACCGAGTAGCATTGCCACCACAATACGCGCAAATACATGATGTATTTCACGTATCAATGCTTCGTAAATACGTTCATGATTCTTCTCACGTCATTCAACATGAAGACATTGACATTCGAGAAGATATGACGGTAGAAGAAAGGCCAGTGGAGATCATGGACCGACGGGAGCAAGTGCTAAGAACGAAGGTCATTCCACTTGTTAAAGTGAGGTGGCAGCATCATGGAATCGATGATTGCACTTGGGAGCCCGAATCGGATATGCGGGATAAATATCCTGAACTCTTCACCTTGTACTCTTAGCTGAATTTCGCGGACGAAATTCCTTTAAGGGGGTAATGATGTAAGACCCGCAATTTTTCAGAAAATATCTGAATAAAATTCATGAGGCATTTACCGGTAAAAATAGCATTTCTTCTCAGAATGCGAAACGAATCAATTCCTGCGAGCCAGTTATACTTAGGATATTCGTCGAATCACGAATATATGCTCAAATACTCTGGAAGCCATAACTTCCTACCTGAATAAAATCAAAGGATTCCTGCGAGCCAACTTTCTTAGTTACGTCAATACGAAGGGAATGGCGTACTCAGAATTTTTCGGAAAAAAAATGCCGAAAAGTCGACATTTTTGCGGGACCCACGAGAATCTTGGTGGGACCCACGAGAATCTTTTCTCAGAAAATATCTGGAATATTCCCAGAATATTCCCAGAATATTCCAAGGAATATTCCAAGGAATATTCCAAGCATATTCCAAAGAATATGCCAAAGCATATTCCTTTTTAAAAAGCATATTCCATGGAATATGCCTTTTAAAAAGCTATAAATAGGGGCCCTCCCCCTTTAAAAAAATCGACCCCCCCTCCCTTTGCCTCCTCTTTCTCTCTCCTGCTTTCTGAAACCTCCCCCAGTAGGCTTGAGCCCACTTGACCTAGCCTAGCCCACTTGACCTGGTCTTAGCCAGCCTAGCCTGGTCCAAACCCACCTGACCTGGGTCTGAACCCACTTGACCTGGTCCAAACCCAGTTGACTTGACTTGAACCTAGTTGGGTTTAAAGTCAAAGTCAAAGTCCTTTTTAGTCCAGATTCCGGTTTGGATTTCTGAACCCAGACTTAGCCTACTTGAGCTGAGTTCGAACCTGCTGAACCCAGTTGACTTGGACCGAACCCTGTTTGGTTCAAACCACTTAGGTTGAGTAGCTTGACCTACTCTACCTCTTTCTCAACTAAGTCAGCTTTATCTGACTTAGTCTGACCTCTCGAAGGAAGGCTCGAAGCCAAAGAAGCAACCCGGAGCCGTTTCTTCCACGATTTGAAGTAAGTTCGCTTCGTTGATCCATCTCTCTCAAGTAGTTGATTGTTTGTATATAGAATATACTTTCTGAAGTAGTATCTTGCTTTAGTTCTTGGTTGAGCCCTCTAGGACGCTTCGGTGTTCACGCGCTCGCCTCGTAACTATCGTCGGATATATCTATGTTCAAACACGCAGTATATGCGTTCTTCAAAATGGTATCTCGCTTTAGTTCTTGGTTGAGCCCTTTAGGACACTTCGGTGTTCACCCGCTCGCCTCGTAACTATCGTTGGATGCGGATCTAGGTGTATATCTGCTGATTCTGCCGACGCGTCTTATATCGCACAGGCTATGTAATTTACCTTTGCCGTCGCGTCGTATGATGCCAAGGCTCCCTGTTTTCTGCACTTCCGATTATGCATTTACTTACGCCGTCGCGTCGAACGATGCCAAGGCTCTTGCTTTCTGCAATGTCTTTACTTACGCCGTCGCGTCGAACGATGCCAAGGCTTCTGCTTTGTTATATATGTAGAATATTTCATTCAGTTACACACCCTGAACAATAGTATATGCATTTCTTTACGCCGCCGCTGTATAAAGCACAGGCTTCTGCTTATACTACATATATAGCGCATAAATGAGCGTTCAAATGGAGATCAAACTCCAAATCGCCCATGCGATTCCTTGACCGCTCCTCGTTCAAGATTCTGCTTGACGAATGAAGCCCCTATTGGAAAGGCTTCGGTTTTTGGCAAAATGCTCTTTACGTAATGACTAAGTCAATTTCGTATGGCCTGGCTATGGCCAAGGGTTCCTACAACCTTGATGGATGCAAAGTACGCACAACGGTGCGCATCCATTTCCCGAATTAAGCGTGGCGATTTCCTACCAAAGAGGGGAGATGCCGCTGAAATGGATAAAAGAAACGCACGCTTTCTCCGTAAAAGAGAGGAAGTGCTGCTGAAATTTCTGAAGAAGCTAAGAATAGCTCAGAAAGAACGTAGCAGGATACTCTGACATATAGCAGAGTGCTACCCAGTTCATGGTTTGCCCTCTACAACGTAGAAGGGTTCGTCGCACCACTGCCGGTAGAGCAGGGGAGGTGCTGACGAAATGGTTGGCAGAAGAGCTGCCGGAACCAATGGAACGGCATAATGATGTCCGTTGATGGAAGGATGCCAGATCGGCTCGTATCCTTGTGCCTGCAAGGGCACCTTGCTCGTAAGGGCCGCTGAGCCGGAGTAGAGGTTGCGCCTTGGCTAGGTTTGGACTCGTTGCGTAAAAATACGCCGAGTAGCCGATCTATTTAGATCGAGTCATATGCATGCTCATTGAGAACGGTTACACAACCAGACTCGTAAGGGCCGAAGAGCCAGAGTGTGTTGTTTCCACCCAAAGAGGTGTGATGCTCGTGGTGGCCGAAGTGCCAAAGAGCGGTGTTCTGCATGCATATGAATAAGACTTAAGGTCGCACATACCCCGCGGTTGAAGATCGTGTTAGGGGTACCCCCTCAGTAATGACTGTGTTGGGGAAGACTGAATGGGGTCGGGTACATACTCCCGTAGTGCTGAAAGCACGGGCTGCCTAAATGGCATGCAGATTCTGTCCAAGTAATTGTAAGACTGGCAGACCCCTTCAGGAATTATGCTCACTGTGGAATGGCAGTGATGGTACAGCCTTGAGTGACACGTATTTTACTTTGGACCTGATAGAGTCCACGATGGCCTCAGTCACTCATGGGTTTTGGGGTCGTGGTTATCCTTAAGATCTAAGGATTGAACCCAACTACTGCAAGTAGAGGATGCATCCGAATATGGGCCTAGTAGGGACCTCTCAGTTGAAACACACTGCCCTACTATGGATAGGGTAAACAGGCCTCTGGGGTATCTAAAATACATAGAATAATCAACCCCCAGAACGTCGCGTTGATGCCCGGACAATAGCTCTACCTGCGTACCAAAGGCGGGAGCGGTTAATTATCGAAACAATGCATTAGTTCTAGGTTCAGCGATGCTTTGAATGTATGAGTGGATGACGTGTTGAGTCAGTCCTGCATAACCTTTGTGAAGGTGTCATGTTCGGTATACTACTGGACCGACTGGGCAAAGACCCGTGTTGTATCCGCACGACTAAGCGAAGCTCGAGGAGTTGTCCTTAGATGCGTGGGATACGGATGTGCCAAGTATGAAGACTTGAGCTAGACATCACTTTAAGACCCGGAAGAGGTCATGGCTAAGTCATGGAGACTTATGCGGCTATTCAAATCACAGCTATTAAAAAGGCTTGCTCTAAGTCATGAGGACTCGAGCGGATGTTCAACTCATAGCCCTGAGGAGGCTCTTGCGATATACGCTAAGTCTTGGAGGCTTGAGCGTCGTTATTGCGCATTGCGACCCTGAGTGGTCATTATCGTATTTGAGTTGAATGGATGTATGACTGCATACTTACCAGACCATCAGTGGTTCTGACCCCGTTTTATGGGGATTTCAGGTGTTGGACCTGCGTGGCGATATGCGGAGCAAGGCGGCATCGAGTTTCAGGGTTTCTCTAGACAGAGTTGTACTGCTTCCTTTTATTGAACCTACACTGCTTTTCTAAGCAGTAGTGTTGTAATAAACATGAGTTTTCGATAAAATGGAACACCTTGGTGGTCAATGAATTGCTTGGCCACATACCTGCAACGTGCTCGGAGTTTTCTAAAACCGACGACTCATTATCGTCTTATTCCGCTGCTAAAAGCTTTTCTAAGTTCCGCTGCAAAGAAAAAAAAAAGAAATTCATGAAAATTTTAACTTAGCTTTGTTTTGAAAAATCCGGGGCGTTACAGAATCGGTATCAGAGCATGAGTCTGAGAAACCTGGTTCAAGATCCGTCATGGTCCCGATATCGCACTGTAAGTATATGTTTTTATACTTTTTCTGATCTGGGTGCATCTTTGTATAGATGGCAACTCATGACTCGCGTGGATATTGCTATCGCTGCAAGGTCATGCACGATGAGTGGATATGCCCGTATGAAGTCCAAGACTGCCAATATTGTGGCGAAGATGGGCATTCCGCCAACGAATGACAAAGGAAATATACCGCCGATATGGGTCGGCGGGCTTCAAAGGGTCTCAGGGATGAGACTTCGCGTGTCAGTGGACCGCATCACTCTAGTGTTGGGAGCAACCATACCCCAACATCTTTTGATGACTTACCAAGGCTGAGGGATTTTGATTTGAACTTCCCTGCGGAGGTCTATCACTCGCCAAGCTACCATCCGGCATCACATACGCCGAGCTTAAATGGCAGGAACAAAAGAGGGGATTCTTTCTGTTCGCCAATCATTATTCCAGACTCCCAGAGTCTTGATCTTGCTGACTGGGAAAGTGGACTGGAGTCTCTCATATATCCCCAGTATTCGCTTGCTAGTGCGGAAGTGCCGCCCAAGCCAAAGCTAGTAGTGCCTGCACCAAGGCCATGTGGCAATAGATGGACCTTTTGGAGTTCGTCTTCATCAAAGAAATCCAAGTCTTAAAAAGACTGGTGATGTTGTGGAGTCAATAGACTCATGTATATAGTTTCTCAACGCCTAAAGTCTGCCAGTGCGGCATGACGTTTTGTTTAAGGCGATGCTTGTGTAAATGTGATGTATATTAAGTAAATAAGGCTTTTACTTCCTCATATACATCGAGAAACTAAAAACAAGTGCTTGTGTGTGCATAGATAAATGGCTCCTACGACGAGGAGAACCATACCAAGCGAGGAGTCTCATACGCAAGGATTCCTGTTGGAGACACTCAACAACCTGGTTACCGCCATCCGTGAAACGAGGCCAGAACCAGTCGCACCACGAAACGAGCACCTGGGAGGAGTGACTTATGAGAAGTTCCTCAAGCTTGACCCGCCAGTTTTCATTGGCAGAGCCGATCCTGAGCTCGCGGAGAGTTGGATCGAAGAGACAGAACGTGCCTTCTCAGTACTGGGAGTACCAGAAGAGAAGAAGACCAACTTTGGCACGTATCGATTAAAAGATAATGCACGGAAGTGGTGGGATACCACTAAACTTATCCAGTTCTCACAAGTCGAAGTCATTCCTTGGACTGACTTTCGGAGGACTTTTATGGATAACTACTTCCCGTTGCATTCCAGAAACAAGAAAAAGATGGAGTTTCTGGAGTTGGAACAGGGCGGTATGAGTCTAATGGACTATACCACCAAATTTCAGAATCTAGAGCGCTACTGCTCTCGATTGTTCGAAACAGACCAAGAAAGGGCCGACAAATATGTGAATGGTCTGCGCGAAGGGCTGCGATCTCGAGTGATAACAAGCATGCCTTCGACTTTTCAGGCTGCGGTAGCAGCAGCTTCAAAAATCCAAGAGGACTGGGCACGATCTAAAGTGATCGTAGCAAAGAAGCCCATAGTGAATGGTGGGAATCGTAAAAGGACGTTTCCAAGTGGCCAGGGTTCACGACAACCCTTTCAAAAGAAGAAGTTTCAAGGAGGGAACAACACTCAACAAGTAGTGAGGCCAAGACAGAACCCAACTCCGAATGGTCAGCAGTCCAACTTCAGCTGCCCAAGGTGTCGTATGAACCACCCTGGAAAGCCATGTCCTCGTGACATTGGTGGGTGCTTATATTGTGGCAAGATGGGCCACTTTATAAGGGATTGCGCCAAGAAGGCTGCAGATGAACAGAGGGGTAATGCCGGATCTGCCGGATCCTCTCGACCAGCACCACAACGTTCTCAGTTTCCACGACCTCCACCTAGAATAGAACAAAGCCTGCTGCAGGTCGTGTATATGCTGTAACGACTGAACAAGTCGAAAATGGTGACCTGATTGAAGGCACCGTACCTGTTAATGGACATGCAGCTTACGTCTTGTTTGATTGTGGTGCTACTCATACGTTTATCTCTGACGATTTCACCGAACAACTCCACGCTTCGGTGCAACCGATTGATAAAATGATCGAAGTATATAACCCGTTGGGTTCACGCACCAAATGTATCCGGTGTGTGAAAAATTTGGATATTGAGATAGCAGGGCAACACTTGCCTACTGACGCCATCCTGATCGATATGATACAGTACGATGTCATTCTGGGAATGAATTGGTTGGCTCAGAATAATGCCAAGATTCTGTGCCGCGAGGGCAGAGTGATTCTATCTCGACCCGGATTGCCTAAGATGGAGTACCGATTATCCAAACCAGTTCCACAGAAAAGGCTCATATCAGCACTTAAGGTACAAAAATACCTTAGGAAGGGTTGTGTGGCCTTCCTGTTGAGTCTCTCGGTGGAAAAATCCAATGACCAAACCCTTGAGAGTTTGGAAGTGGTGCGGGAGTTTCCCGATGTGTTTCCTGAGGAATTGCCAGGACTTCCGCCACTTCGTGAGGTTGAATTTGGAATTCAATCCTTACCTGGAACAGCGCCGATATCCAAAGCCTCGTATCGAATGGCGCCAGCTGAACTCAGTGAGTTGAAGTGTCAGTTGGAAGAACTGATGGAACAAAGGTTCATCCGTCCTAGTGTGTCACCGTGGGGAGCCCCGGTACTGTTTGTAAAGAAGAAGGATGGATCCCTTCGGTTATGCATCGATTATCGGATGCTTAACCAGGCAACTGTTAAAAATAAGTACCCGTTGCCTCGGATTGAGGACTTATTCGATCAACTCAGAACAGCGAGGGTGTTCTCCAAGATCGACCTCAGGTCTGGGTACCATCAACTCAGAGTAAAGGAAGAGGATATACCCAAGACAGCCTTCAGAACGAGATACGGCCATTATGAGTTCGTAGTAATGCCCTTCGGACTCACTAATGCGCCTGCTGCCTTTATGGATCTAATGAACCGGATATTCAGACCATATTTGGATAGCTTTGTCATCGTCTTTATTGATGACATTCTCGTATATTCTGAGAACAAGGAACAACACGTGGAGCACTTGAAAATCGTCTTGAAAACCCTTCAAGATAACCAACTCTATGCTAAGTTTTCAAAATGTGAATTCTGGCTAGATAAAGTGATGTTCCTTGGTCATGTGATCTCGAAAGATGGAATCGCAGTAGATCCTGCGAAGGTGGAAGCTGTGATGGACTGGAAGCAGCCAGAAAATATCACTGAGGTTCGTAGCTTCCTTGGACTTGCCGGATATTATCGGAAGTTCATACAAGACTTCTCCCGAATCGCCGTACCGATGACGAAATTACTTAAAAAGGGAGTCAAGTTTGAATGGACTGACCAGTGTAAGGAGTGCTTTGAGGTTCTCAAACAGAGGCTTACCACTGCCCCTGTCCTTACCTTACCTTCTGGTCAGGGAGGCTTCGTTGCTTATACCGATGCCTCAAGAACAGGTCTGGGTTGTGTGTTGATGCAGCATGGCAAAGTAATCGCCTATGCATCACGACAGTTGAGGGTCCATGAGAAAAACTATCCAACCCACGACTTGGAGCTGGCCGTGGTGGTGTTCGCACTTAAAATCTGGCGACACTACCTATATGGAGAGAAATTCGAGGTCATGTCGGACCATAAAAGCCTAAAATACCTCTTTTCTCAAAAAGAACTCAATATGTGGCAACGGCGATGGCTGGAATTCCTCAAAGACTATGAATTCACGCTTTCCTATCACCCTGGAAAGGCGAATGTTGTAGCAGATGCCCTTAGTCGCAAGACTGTTTGCACTCTGGCCAGCCTCACCGGACAATGGAAGTTGATGGAGGATTTCGTCAGTTGGAAGCCATTCTTGGCTAATCCAGGAAAGATCCAACTGTCATGTTTGACGATCCACATTGAGTTCCTCGATCGCATCGTAGCCGAACAGTTCAAGGATCCCCAGTACTTGGAATTGAAAGCTCGTGCTGAAAAAGATGACACTTTCTTCCATTTGAAAGAAGATGGCGGAATATGGATAGAAGAAAGAATTTGGGTTCCAAATAACCCTGAGCTAAGACAGGAGGTACTCCAGGAGGCCCATAGTAGCAAATATACTATCCACCCTGGGGGTACGAAGATGTTCCGAGATTTGCAGAGAAAGTACTGGTGGAAGGGTATGAAGCGTGATGTGGCTACGTTTGTCTCGAAGTGTTTGATCTGCCAGCAAGTTAAGATCGAACATCAGCGCCCTGGTGGAAAGATGCAACGGATCGAGATTCCAGAATGGAAATGGGAAGGCATTACGATGGATTTCATCGTTGGATTGCCTCGATCCAAGAGACAACATGACTCAATATGGGTGATCGTGGACAGACTCACCAAGTCTGCTCATTTTCTGCCAATCAACACTCGATACTCAACTGAACGATTGGCGGAGATCTATATTCGGGAAATCGTTAGACTCCATGGAGTGCCGATTTCGATCATATCAGATCGTGACCCGAAGTTCACCTCTGACTTTTGGGAGCAGCTTCAGAGAGCCCTGGGGACGAAACTCAAGTTCAGTACAGCATTCCATCCCCAAACAGATGGGCAATCAGAACGAACCATACAGACTCTTGAAGATATGCTCAGAGCCTGTATGCTGGAATGGAAAGGTGATTGGGATTCCCACCTAGCGTTGGCTGAATTTGCTTATAATAATAGCCACCACGCTAGCATTGGGATGGCGCCGTATGAAGCCTTGTATGGACGACCCTGTAGATCACCGATCCATTGGGGTGAAGTAGGTGAGCGAACGTTGGACTCGCCCATTGTGTTGCAGCATTATACTGAGCAAGTCCACATGATCAGAAAGAAGCTACTGACTGCTCAGAGTCGACAGAAGAGCTACGCCGATCAGCGGCGTAGGGAACTCACTTTTGCGGTTGGAGATAAGGTTTTTATCAAGGTCTCTCCAACCAAGAGTGTGTTTCGTTTTGGAAAGAAGGGGAAGCTCAGCCCCAGATTCGTTGGTCCTTTCGAGGTGTTGATTCGAATCGGAGAGACTGCCTACCGAGTAGCATTGCCACCACAATACGCGCAAATACATGATGTATTTCACGTATCAATGCTTCGTAAATACGTTCATGATTCTTCTCACGTCATTCAACATGAAGACATTGACATTCGAGAAGATATGACGGTAGAAGAAAGGCCAGTGGAGATCATGGACCGACGGGAGCAAGTGCTAAGAACGAAGGTCATTCCACTTGTTAAAGTGAGGTGGCAGCATCATGGAATCGATGATTGCACTTGGGAGCCCGAATCGGATATGCGGGATAAATATCCTGAACTCTTCACCTTGTACTCTTAGCTGAATTTCGCGGACGAAATTCCTTTAAGGGGGTAATGATGTAAGACCCGCAATTTTTCAGAAAATATCTGAATAAAATTCATGAGGCAATTACCGGTAAAAATAGCATTTCTTCTCAGAATGCGAAACGAATCAATTCCTGCGAGTCAGTTATACTTAGGATATTCGTCGAATCACGAATATATGCTCAAATACTCTGGAAGCCATAACTTCCTACCTGAATAAAATCAAAGGATTCCTGCGAGCCAACTTTCTTAGTTACGTCAATACGAAGGGAATGGCGTACTCAGAATTTTTCGGAAAAAAAATGCCGAAAAGTCGACATTTTTGCGGGACCCACGAGAATCTTGGTGGGACCCACGAGAATCTTTTCTCAGAAAATATCTGGAATATTCCCAGAATATTCCCAGAATATTCCAAGGAATATTCCAAGGAATATTCCAAGCATATTCCAAAGAATATGCCAAAGCATATTCCTTTTTAAAAAGCATATTCCATGGAATATGCCTTTTAAAAAGCTATAAATAGGGGCCCTCCCCCTTTAAAAAAATCGACCCCCCCTCCCTTTGCCTCCTCTTTCTCTCTCCTGCTTTCTGAAACCTCCCCCAGTAGGCTTGAGCCCACTTGACCTAGCCTAGCCCACTTGACCTGGTCTTAGCCAGCCTAGCCTGGTCCAAACCCACCTGACCTGGGTCTGAACCCACTTGACCTGGTCCAAACCCAGTTGACTTGACTTGAACCTAGTTGGGTTTAAAGTCAAAGTCAAAGTCCTTTTTAGTCCAGATTCCGGTTTGGATTTCTGAACCCAGACTTAGCCTACTTGAGCTGAGTTCGAACCTGCTGAACCCAGTTGACTTGGACCGAACCCTGTTTGGTTCAAACCACTTAGGTTGAGTAGCTTGACCTACTCTACCTCTTTCTCAACTAAGTCAGCTTTATCTGACTTAGTCTGACCTCTCGAAGGAAGGCTCGAAGCCAAAGAAGCAACCCGGAGCCGTTTCTTCCACGATTTGAAGTAAGTTCGCTTCGTTGATCCATCTCTCTCAAGTAGTTGATTGTTTGTATATAGAATATACTTTCTGAAGTAGTATCTTGCTTTAGTTCTTGGTTGAGCCCTCTAGGACGCTTCGGTGTTCACGCGCTCGCCTCGTAACTATCGTCGGATATATCTATGTTCAAACACGCAGTATATGCGTTCTTCAAAATGGTATCTCGCTTTAGTTCTTGGTTGAGCCCTTTAGGACACTTCGGTGTTCACCCGCTCGCCTCGTAACTATCGTTGGATGCGGATCTAGGTGTATATCTGCTGATTCTGCCGACGCGTCTTATATCGCACAGGCTATGTAATTTACCTTTGCCGTCGCGTCGTATGATGCCAAGGCTCCCTGTTTTCTGCACTTCCGAT
Source organism: Nuphar pumila (assembly GCF_984573655.1). Taxonomy (NCBI): domain Eukaryota; kingdom Viridiplantae; phylum Streptophyta; class Magnoliopsida; order Nymphaeales; family Nymphaeaceae; genus Nuphar; species Nuphar pumila. The sequence continues at coordinate 75,105,030 of NC_143252.1, read as the reverse complement.
TATGCATTTACTTACGCCGTCGCGTCGAACGATGCCAAGGCTCCTGCTTTCTGCAATGTCTTTACTTACGCCGTCGCGTCGAACGATGCCAAGGCTTCTGCTTTGTTATATATGTAGAATATTTCGTTCAGTTACACACCCTGAACAATAGTATATGCATTTCTTTACGCCGCCGCTGTATAAAGCACAGGCTTCTGCTTATACTACATATATAGCGCATAAATGAGCGTTCAAATGGAGATCAAACTCCAAATCGCCCATGCGATTCCTTGACCGCTCCTCGTTCAAGATTCTGCTTGACGAATGAAGCCCCTATTGGAAAGGCTTCGGTTTTTGGCAAAATGCTCTTTACGTAATGACTAAGTCAATTTCGTATGGCCTGGCTATGGCCAAGGGTTCCTACAACCTTGATGGATGCAAAGTACGCACAACGGTGCGCATCCATTTCCCGAATTAAGCGTGGCGATTTCCTACCAAAGAGGGGAGATGTCGCTGAAATGGATAAAAGAAACGCACGCTTTCTCCGTAAAAGAGAGGAAGTGCTGCTGAAATTTCTGAAGAAGCTAAGAATAGCTCAGAAAGAACGTAGCAGGATACTCTGACATATAGCAGAGTGCTACCCAGTTCATGGTTTGCCCTCTACAACGTAGAAGGGTTCGTCGCACCACTGCCGGTAGAGCAGGGGAGGTGCTGACGAAATGGTTGGCAGAAGAGCTGCCGGAACCAATGGAACGGCATAATGATGTCCGTTGATGGAACGATGCCAGATCGGCTCGTATCCTTGTGCCTGCAAGGGCACCTTGCTCGTAAGGGCCGCTGAGCCGGAGTAGAGGTTGCGCCTTGGCTAGGTTTGGACTCGTTGCGTAAAAATACGCCGAGTAGCCGATCTATTTAGATCGAGTCATATGCATGCTCATTGAGAACGGTTACACAACCAGACTCGTAAGGGCCGAAGAGCCAGAGTGTGTTGTTTCCACCCAAAGAGGTGTGATGCTCGTGGTGGCCGAAGTGCCAAAGAGCGGTGTTCTGCATGCATATGAATAAGACTTAAGGTCACACATACCCCGCGGTTGAAGATCGTGTTAGGGGTACCCCCTCAGTAATGACTGTGTTGGGGAAGACTGAATGGGGTCGGGTACATACTCCCGTAGTGCTGAAAGCACGGGCTGCCTAAATGGCATGCAGATTCTGTCCAAGTAATTGTAAGACTGGCAGACCCCTTCAGGAATTATGCTCACTGTGGAATGGCAGTGATGGTACAGCCTTGAGTGACACGTATTTTACTTTGGACCTGATAGAGTCCACGATGGCCTCAGTCACTCATGGGTTTTGGGGTCGTGGTTATCCTTAAGATCTAAGGATTGAACCCAACTACTGCAAGTAGAGGATGCATCCGAATATGGGCCTAGTAGGGACCTCCCAGTTGAAACACACTGCCCTACTATGGATAGGGTCAACAGGCCTCTGGGGTATCTAAAATACATAGAATAATCAACCCCCAGAACGTCGCGTTGATGCCCGGACAATAGCTCTACCTGCGTACCAAAGGCGGGAGCGGTTAATTATCGAAACAATGCATTAGTTCTAGGTTCAGCGATGCTTTGAATGTATGAGTGGATGACGTGTTGAGTCAGTCCTGCATAACCTTTGTGAAGGTGTCATGTTCGGTATACTACTGGACCGACTGGGCAAAGTCCCGTGTTGTATCCGCACGACTAAGCGAAGCTCGAGGAGTTGTCCTTAGATGCGTGGGATACGGATGTGCCAAGTATGAAGACTTGAGCTAGACATCACTTTAAGACCCGGAAGAGGTCATGGCTAAGTCATGGAGACTTATGCGGCTATTCAAATCACAGCTATTGAAAAGGCTTGCTCTAAGTCATGAGGACTCGAGCGGATGTTCAACTCATAGCCCTGAGGAGGCTCTTGCGATATACGCTAAGTCTTGGAGGCTTGAGCGTCGTTATTGCGCATTGCGACCCTGAGTGGTCATTATCGTATTTGAGTTGAATGGATGTATGACTGCATACTTACCAGACCATCAGTGGTTCTGACCCCGTTTTATGGGGATTTCAGGTGTTGGACCTGCGTGGCGATATGCGGAGCAAGGCGGCATCGAGTTCCAGGGTTTCTCTAGACAGAGTTGTACTGCTTCCTTTTATTGAACCTACACTGCTTTTCTAAGCAGTAGTGTTGTAATAAACATGAGTTTTCGATAAAATGGAACACCTTGGTGGTCAATGAATTGCTTGGCCACATACCTGCAACGTGCTCGGAGTTTTCTAAAACCGACGACTCATTATCGTCTTATTCCGCTGCTAAAAGCTTTTCTAAGTTCCGCTGCAAAGAAAAAAAAAAGAAATTCATGAAAATTTTAACTTAGCTTTGTTTTGAAAAATCCGGGGCGTTACACCCACTGTTCTGTGAAATTTACAGAACTGATCTTTGAATTTTCCCATGAGAACAGGGGGATCTGCCAGCCTAGGCAGTTTGACCATCTCCTTGGTCAACATATACTCGAGTACAGTCTCGAGTGATTGATCCAGCGGAGTGAATTTCCTGTCATAACTCCACCCTTCATGCTTTACTTTTTCTCGGGGCTTTAGTCCCTGCTCTAGTTGAAGTGGCTTATTGAATTGAGGAACTGACTTGCCTTTTTGGTCATTCTTGTTGGAACTTCCTGCCCCATAACAAAAATCTTTGTTCTGCCCCTTACGGTGGTTCTAATTATTATTTTTGACAGAATAAGTGAAGTGAGTCTTCTTCTTCTACTCAGTTTGGTCGTTGTTTTTAGTGAAGGTGAAACCTTCATAGAAACCATTTTCCATACTCAATTCGAGCCATTCGTCTCGCTCTGTCAAATCAATGAATGTCCTCGATGGTGTAGTAGAAATGAGACCTCTTAGAGGTTGTGAGAAGTTACTCAGAATTAGGGACAGAGCATGTCCCTCTGATATGGGGTCTCTCATCTTGTTGCAAGCTGACCTCCAACGGTGAATGAAATCTCTGGCCTTCTCATTTTCTCTCTGTTTGAGGCCGCATAGGTGACTGAGGGTGGGAAGCGCCTCGGCATTGAAGAGGAATCGCTCGATGAACATGTTCACCACTTTGTTAAATTCTTTCAGCTCGATAGGATTGACATGTTCTGAATACCATTTTGCTGTTGTTCCCTCCAGACTGCGAGGAAAACAAAGGAAAAGTGCCCGGTTGTCTCGCTTGAATTTGGAGCATTCAGCGAAGAACATGGCGAGATGAGCTTTAGGATCGCCAGAACCATTAAATTTGATAAACTTTCTGGGGAGATTCTCGAGATTGTCATCCCCATCCAAACCATCATAGAAGTCTTCGCTCGTGAAGACTTTCTTGCCCTTGTCGCGGGCCTGTAGGTCTCGAAGCATTCTGACCACATCTTTGAACTGCGGCTGGTCAGAGTCATTGACGGACTGCTCTTTGAATCTGTGGGCTGACCCCTGCCCCTGAGTAGATTTGCGGAATGCCTGATGAGTCTCAAACTCTTCATCTGAATCCTTTGTTGATCCCTCTTCATCAGTTGTATCAATATTCTGGGTAGGCTTTTTAGATATCTTCGCGACTTTCTTGACTGTCCGACCTTTTGTCTTTTGCTTTACATGTGTTTTCTCTGTACTGGCTTCAGCTTGCTCTGCCAGCATCTTGGTCATCATCTTCTTGAACATGACATACATCTGAGAATCAATGTCATCCTCAACCTGCTGCCCTTGATTTTTGCCCGAGCGTGGGGAATCCATCTCTTCGTCCGAAGCTGTTGAATATGCAATGCCTTCAACTAGTGCAGTTTTCTTCCCTGACCTTGTCTGAACCATTGAATGCCACGAATGCTCTCTGCAGGGCAAGATTGAGGGTTAAGCTTTCGAAAGAGATTTTGACTGGAAGAAAGATATTTGCTGAGAATTTTGGTAGACAATTGAAAGAATATCCCATTACTAGGGATTGAGTCGTCGCTGGGATTACGACAATTGTGTTGTCATTCCTTTGCAAAGAAAATAAACAACTGAAAATCATGCCTTGTTACCTAGGCGAGGTCGTCAAACCAAGAATTGAAGAATTTGCAAGATTTTTATTTATTGAAAGAAAACATGATTGCATCAATAATAAACTTGGGAAAGAGGGCGGACAGACAATTCGCCACCACTCTTTATAACTAGCAGAGACACGAGGACTGGGAAAAAGCAGAAGAGCAACAAAAGAGTCCCAGCCATATCTTGCAGAATGGTATGCTTCAGACCACTGTGCTGACGTAAGGTCGAACTTTGGCACGACTCCTGATAGCATCCGCATCTCTATGTGCTTCTGTCTCTGAGAAAACTGTCGAACACACCGCTCCAGATGATAGTAAGCACAGAAGAATGAACCAAGCAACTTGAATCTCTTGCCATATGCATAGGTGTATTTGGGAGGCGATAATTCTTGATCAAAATAGTCCCACACCACTTCTTCCTGCAGATAGTCGATCATGAATCGGTATCGCGCAACTGGAAGAAGTATCTTGCCATTGTATCTGAACGAACTAGCTCTGGTCGGTACATGCTGAAGGAACCAAGACTGAAGAGCATAAGTACATCCCTCGACTAAGATGGACTCTCCAAGTGTGAAGCGGGTCAGTCCTCTGTATAGAAAAGCAAGCACGGCCATGGCTATCGAAAGACGGCTGGTCTGTCGACTTCCCCATCTCCTCAGAAGCTGAACTATTCTGACATCCACATAGTTTTGTCCGTCTGGAAAGAAAGCAAGTCCCATAGTGCACAAAACCATCGCATGCTGAATTCTCTCTCGAGCTGTTCTGGACAGCGAGTTGACTTCTGCAAATTCTCCATACTGTCGGTAGATCTCGATCAGGCTCACGTACTCATTCTCATTTTCTTCAATCAGTGGCCAAGACTTGCGCCCTGTCATGCGAGCTACGGCATCTTTGGGGTCCAGACCCTTGACATTGATCAGAAACTGCTACTCTAACGGATCTCCAGGCTGACCGGCTGGCTCAGGCAGTCCCATAATCTCTGAAAATTCATCTATCAGTAGTGTCATCTCGCCCCACGGGAACCAGAACGTGCAAGTATGCGGATTCCACCACTCTGCCAGTGCATGAATCAGATTGCCGTTGACTGTCAACTTTCCCACTGCAGATGTGTAAACACCCCAAATTTTCACCCTCATCCAGTGTTTGTCCATTTCATGAGTCATTACAGATCATTGCATGTATTCTGCATAGCATTGCATGTCATTGCATAGCCTTGCGTGTCATTGCATCTCATTTTCGAGATCCAGCACTCCTATTTCAAAACATTCAATCCAGATTTGAATTTTAAAGCTTTATTTCAAAATCAATTTCAAAACCTGGGTTTTTATTCAATACTCTGTCATTTTCCAACCCCAGGACTTTATATTTCGAAATATTTTCTCAAGGAAACAATCTGGATTCATTTCAAATTCAAATTTTAATCGATTTCAATTCACAGATGAGACCCATTGAGGTGGTGTCGCTTCTGAACTCCTTTATTCATCAAATTTCTCAAAATTTTGAAAGTTTCAGCCCGATCAGGACTCTGTCTCAGAGTCCTGATCCGGTCAGGAGTCTGTTTTGAAGTCTGTTTTACTTCCATTTTCAGTCTTTTTTTCGATTATTTTCAAAATTTAGGTCATTATACAGAGTCCAGTTAGTTCAGGACTGTATTTTAGAGTTCGGTCGAGTTAGGAGTCTAACCCTGACTGTGTTTTCTGACTTATTTCATCATTTCTTGATAAAATATTTTGAAAATTCTTTCATTTGGCTTTTAAAATCTAAAATCTCAGAGTCCTAAGAGTTCAGGACTCTAACCCGGAGTTCCAGTTCGCATGAGACCCTATTTTCAAAAATCTTGAATTTCAAATGTCGATTTTAACCCTTTTTCAAAGCCATTTTCAGTGTTTATTTCAAAATTTCCAAAACTCGATGTGGGCCCACTCAGTTGGCACCATATCCAGAGGAATTCTAATTCAGTTAGGATCCTATATCATTTCAAAAATCCTAATTTCAAAGTTTGCTTTTGAAAAGCTTTTGAAAACTCCTTCAATTTCAAGTTTTAAAATCACTTTTTGAAAAAAACTCAAGTAGGGCCCACTCGGGGTGGCGCCATATTCGAGTAAGTCAGGGCTAGACTAGGGTTAGTTGATGTCTTGGTTAGTGTTAGAGGTTTAGAAGAGTCAAAACCATTTTGAAAAACTCATTTTTGAAAGTTAGTTTTTAAAACTAGTATTTTTAAAAGGTTTTTAAAGGTGTTTTAAAAACCCAATGTGAGAAAATGCCAAGTGGCATTACATTTGGGGATTTTTTAGGAGAGTCTAGGGGTTAATTAGGCATTATTTAGGATAATTTAGACTAGGGGTAGTTAGGTAACTCCACCCCAAAATCGCCCCCCCTTTAGAGTCCAAAATTTTCAAAATTGTCAATTTTTAAACCTAAAAAATTTTCTATAAATAGAGGCCATAAGGGGGTCGATTTTCCCAATTGGTTTTCCTTTGAATTCTTGGAGCTTCTCTCTCCTCTCCAGCCCTTCCTCCATTGCAGCAACCTCAAGGTAACTATTTTCTCTAATTTTTAGTTTTTATTTAATGTTTTTCATTGTTTTAAACATGATTTAGCCATTGGTGCCATCATCTTCATGGATTAAACCATGGATTCAACCTCAAGAATCAGCAAGAACAATCCAAGAAGGTGATCCAACCCTGTTTTGGATGATTTACAGAGATTTTAATCCATTAGAATTGATTTTAATATGATTCTTTACATTATTAACCAATAAAATATATGATTTACCCTTTTTAATGGGTTAAATCTATGTTTTAAAGGTGATATCAAATTTCAGCCATTGATTCCCTGTTTTTATTTTATTTTCATGGTTTATTCATGTTTGTTTTACGTTCTATAGCATAGAAATAATTTTTATTTATTGTTTTATGGTTTATTTTATTTATTTACATTAGTTAATGCATGGTTTTTCAAGTTTCTTAAATTTCTGTGTGTTCTAGGTTTAGAACAGTAAAGATGATGTTATTTCGGATAGAAACACTCATTGTTTATTTTTGATTTTTTTATATGTGATGCATGCATGAGTTATTGAGTTACTGTAGAAAAATCAGAGGTTTTGGATCTCGGGAACCCTGTCAAAAAAATCAGACATCAAATCGGGTTTTTAAAGTTTTAAAATCGTGGTTAAAATCAAGAAGGTAACTTGCTATGATGATATTTCTCTCATCTTATATCCGATTTTAGATCTGTAAAGTTCTATGGATTCACATTGAGTAGATCTGTCTTCTGTGAAATTTTCGGATTTTTTGATCACTGTTTAGTATTTTTCCCTTTTTAGAGAATCTGTTTTTAAATTTAAAACTTGTTAGGGTTTACCAAAACCCTAATCAGACTTGTGTCAGTCATAAATCCCAAACCACAGATCCGATTTTAGATCTGTAAAACGTGAGTATTGTTATTTTTCTGTCTACTGTTCACCCCTAAAATTTCAGAGATTTTTGTTTAGAATTGATATTTATGTCTGTATTTTCAATCTGGAATAGCTGTTTTAATCCCTGTTAAGAGTGATATATTTTAGCTCAGATTGCCGGAAGGGTTTCTCCCTAACCGGAGATGATTTTTCCGATCTATAAATTGGGAAATCTCTGTTTTTTATCTTAGTTAGTCTCTGTAAAATTTCATAAATTTCCATGGAGATTTGACCCCTGGTTCAGGTCTTGGATTGAGACTGGTTGGTGAATTAGGTCAAAAATAGCATATTTTTAGGGTTTAATGCAATTTTTGGATTAATTTAATTTTAAAAAATTCTTTTTATAATTCCAATTCGACATTAGGGTTATAACAAGTGCAGGTACCAATTTTTATGGATTTTGGAATCCATTTGATGGCTGAATTAAGCAAATTGCAAAACCGGGTTCCTGAAAGATCCAAAAACACTGCAAAAATCACAAAATTTGTGATATTATTGGATTTTCATGCATAAGCATATATTTTTAGGGTTTAATCATGTTCATAATCATATTAGGATGCTTTAGGTTTAATTTTGTGCTCATTTGATTTCATTTAGTGCATAAAACCTAAGTTTTTACCAAAATCTATTTCTAAAAACCCTGATTTCAAGGCCATAGTCTTGCTATCGGGGGCAATTTGGTCATTTGACCTAAATTTCGAAATCCCTAACCCTAATTTCATATTTTTAATCATGTCATAGCATATTTGGTTTGAGTTTATTCCATTCAAATTTCAAAACTTGCATTTTATCAAAATAACTTTCTAAAAACCCTAATTTCAAGGCCGTAGTCTTGTTATGAGGGGTATTTTGGTCATTTTGACCCCAATTTCGAAATTTCATATCTTCTCTTTCATATTTATTCAATTTTATTTCATACTTTATCATTTTTATTTAAGGGAATCAAGGAAGAGGCTTATATCTAGCAAAATCCAACAATTTCCTGATATTGTTGGATTAATCTAGAAAAGCCAACATATATTCATTAACCAAGTTCTCTAGTTTTGCAGGTACATTGAAGACTTTATTTTTCATGTATTTAAATTTCAATAGTGATGTAATTTGTAATTAAACTTTGGAATAAGAATTTACATTTCTTGCTTAGCTTAGGTTGCATTGCATATAGTTTATTTTTATAATTTTAATGTGTGATGGATGATGATTCATGCATATTTTTACAAATTCACCATGGTCTACACGAATGGCACATGCACTAGCTTCTATGAAGTTTATAAACTTGGTGGAATTTGTATTTATGGCCATAGTCAGAATACGAATGATACTCAGATTTATAATCTTCACATTAGCCACATTCAGCCTACACTCTTAGGCTAACTTCAAAATGCACTGCATTTCTCAAAAATACAAAAAGTATTTCTCAATTCCTCAAATCCATATTCATTTATTTCATGCATTTGCCAACTCCAATTCAAAATCCAAGTCAAGGAAATTGAATTCCTCAAAATCTCCTAAGTCTTATAGCAAAAATCGATTTTCCTAAAAGCATTGAATTTCAAAGAATATTTCAAGTATTTCCCAAGTTCCAAATTCAAATTTTCTAAGTTAGAATTTCAATTTCCAAGTTTGAATTCAGAGAAACCAAGTCTCTCAGAATCGATTTTCACCAAATGTCAAGGATTCCTCAAAATCGATTTTTATTTCTTTCAAAAGTATATTTGAAATCCCAATTCACGATTTTCCAAGATTTACATTTTATATTTCAATCATTCAAAGCAAAATCATGTTTTCAAATATGCATTTTTCTGAAAATTCATAGCACATGCCTGATTCTTTGTGCATTTAGAAATTAGAATATGATTTAGACAAGTTGAATAGAGTAGAGCATAAGATTGATCCTTGGTTCAATTACCCCTGTTAAAGGTGGCAGGAACGGTTGAACCTCGTACCGACAGGCGAGTCCCATTCTACGGAATTTTCCCGCATTTTAAAACGGAGGCGAGTTATTTTCAAAAAAAATTTTCAAAGGTCAGTTTGATTCGCAAAAAAGTAAAAATTTTGCGATGATAACAAGATGCCAATTCCAACCCGCAATCGCTCAAGTGGTCCGGAAACATACGAGAGAAGTTTTTGAACCAGACATAGTACCACCGGGGGAAGAAGGGTCCGGTGCTAAGAGATCGATGCTCAGGAAGACTTTGTTGCACCTCGTAGGAGATGTGACCCTCAGGAAAAACAGAATCGAGCTGACTGGATGCCATTGGACTGAAAGACAAGAAGACTGGAATTAGACTTTGGAAAAATACAAGAATTTTGAAAATTGCAGGCAGGATAAAATGAAAGCTGGAAATTCGAAGTCCAGAGGAACGAAAGAATGGAAAATCTCCTGGAGTTTTGAAGGAAAAGGTGGATAATTTAGAAAAATCGTCCAGGGTTTTTGAGAAAAATGAGATATTTCATAAAAGATGGAAAATAAGGTATTTTAAAAAAATTGTCCGATATTTTGGAAAAATTAGAAAAATATGAGAAAATAAGACGAAAATGAATACATTCAATCACAAACAATTATGCACATACAACAATCCCTAAGAAGCCAACTCTAAATGCATTGATTTTGAAAGAGCTTTAGGACCCTAATCCTGACTCTAGGCTCAAATCAACTGTGTCCAATCATTCTATGCCGATATACTCGAGCCGAGGCTCGATGTACGTGGCATAAAACTCATCTCTGGGTCTAGGCTTGTGTTTTCCCAACACCCTTGAGCGCCTGCCGATATACGTTGGACTATGACCCTTGGTACGTGGCAGCAGGGCGTTAGCCCAAATAAGTGGCCCAGTTGTGAGGCTCTGTCCCGAACTATGGTTCTGGAAGGGAGCCCAGCAACGTGAAGACCGGGTAGACATAGGTGGGGTGGTTTTTGAAATATGATCACATGCATGCAAACAGAGGGCTCTAAGTCCTAAAGAGATAGAATTTTGAAAACTTTTGAAGAAGCAAACATTGTTTTCATACAAGTCCTAGATTGAGGAGTGTTGTATTTCAGACCTAAGTCTAAGTGAGCATTTATAATTCTCCTCAATATGGTCCTACCAAACCATGCCTAGTCTACATGCAATCCATGTCAGCTGGGTTCAAGTCTAGGCTAGGTTCACATGATATCTGGAATTAAAGCTGACATTCCATAGAACATAATTTTGATAATTGAGCTAAGTCAAAGCACATAATTGATCAGGCGAGGACAGGTCCCATCACGGTCGCCAAACCTGTTATCATCTCAAAATTTTTCCCCTCCCTTGCGAGAGAGAAACGAATTTCGCGAGTCAAACTCGACCAAAGTTTTGAAAATGGTTTTGAAAATTACTCGCCTCCGTTTTGAAAATTTGCGGGAAAATTCTGTGGAATGGGATTTGCTTGTCGGTACGAGATTCAACCGTTCCTGTCGCCTTTACCAGGGGTAATTGAACCAAGGATCAATTACGTGCTTTAACTTGACTCAAATATCTAAATTATGCTCTATTTTTCCTAGAATGCACAAAGAATCAGGCTTGTGCTATGAAATTTTGAAAATAATGCAAGTTTTGAAAGAATGATGTTTGCTTTGGAAAATTAAAATATGCTTGAAAAAGTGTTTGAAATTGGAATTCCTGGGAAAACCATTGAATTTCATTGGAAATCAGAAATTTGCATTAGAAAGTGATTTCTCAGGAAAACTTGAACTTTTGAAAATCAATTTTGAGATTTGGAATTGATTTTTTGAGAAAATGGATTTGAGAATCTTAAGAAAATCAGAAAATTCATTGGAAAATGATTCTTTGAAATGGAAAATGGATTCTCAAGAAAATGGGAACTCTGAGAAAATCAATTTCTGAACACTTGGGATTTTGAAATTTGAGAATTTGAAAACATAGGAAAATCTTGATTTGAACTTGGGAAATGCTTTGAAATGTCATTTGAAAACTTAGGATTTTGAGAAAATCAGATCCTGAGAAAGACTTGAAAATTCTTGAGAAAACTGAGTTTTTTTTTTTTGAAATTGAAATTGGAAAATGAATTTGAAAACAATGCAATTTGAATAATATGAATCAATGAATATGAATTTGAAAAGGGAATTTCATTAAGGAATTGAGAAATCCTTTTGAAGTTTTGAAAAAATGCAGTGCATTTTTGAAGTTAGCTTAAGTGTGTAGGCTGAATGTGGCTAATATGAAGATCATAAATCTTGGTTTTCTTCGTATTCGTGTAAACCATAGTGAATTTGAAATACTGTGCATGAATCATACATCACATATTGAAATTTGCATAAATTAAACGATATGCAATGCAACCCTATTCTAAGCAGAAAAGTAACTCTTATTCCAAATTATTACATTTGAGGTTACATTGAATTGAAATAAAAAAAATAAAAGCTAAGTCTTCTTATTGAATGTTCCTGCAAAACTAGAAAATAAGGTTAGCACAAAAATGTAGGTTTTTCTGAATTTATCCGAAAATATGGGAAATTATTGGATATTATTCAGATATAAACCCAAATTCATACCCCCTTTGATATAAACATGATAAATAATGAATAAATTTCGAAAATAAACTTGAAAATTTGAAATTGGGGCAAAATGGCCAAAATACCCCTGATGACATTGAAATCAGGGTTTTCTGAAAGAATTTTTATAAATTTTGGAATTTTGAAAATCAAATGAAATAAATCAAACATAATATGATAAAATATGATGATATGCATGAAAACTTATGAAATTGGAATTTGAAATTTCGAAATTTAGGTCCCCGATAACAAGACTATGGCCTTGAAACCAGGGTTTTCTGAAATAAATTTTGTAAATTTGGAAAATGTGAAATGAAAATGACATTGAAATTAACCCTAATATGATTCTACATGCTTATGTACATGATAAAAACCCTAAAATGGCGAAAATATCATAAATATCAAATTTAACCTGATTTTTGCTTCTGAATTTAAAGATAAACTAACACATGGAGCAAATGAACTTGGAATTAAACCAAATTTGGCATGGACACCTAAAATAACCCTAAAAACATAATGGAGCTTGAAAATCTAATTTTTTTGTATCTGTGAATATGGAAATTAAAATAAAAACCCTAAATTTTGTGATTTTTGCCTAAAATGTTGATTCTAAAGGGGATTTAGGATATCCAAATTCCATAAAAATTTCTCAAATTTTATGGGGTGACAGAGGACAGTTAGGAAAGGATTTTTTCCTTTTACACTTTCTGGTTTTGACCTATGGTCGGAGTTGTGCCACTCCGGCAAGTCGGATCGGAATCCGACGACTCTAGGATTTAGTGGAAACAGAAAGGTTTCGGTAGCAAGCATGGGAAAAATGGAAGACGGATGGGAAAAAGGCTGAAATTGTGGGAACATTTAACTGACAAACATAGGAATATTTTATCTTTTGACACCATTGGGATTCGGGTTATGGTTTGGAAAAGGCCATACTGTTATCAGAGACCTAAATCTCTGAGATTTCTGGACATTGGAATCTGTTAGACAGAAAGAGAAAATCCGGGAAAAATAATGAAACAGATTAAAAAATTCCCACATTTTGGGAAATGATAGTAAATTGTGTTAGGAACAACTTTCATGTTGAAAGTTTTTGCCGACGGGTTACAGATTGGATAGACTTGGTGCATTAAGGTCTGTCTATACCCTGACAAAAGAAAATCAATATTTTCCCAGAGGTCTGAGAAATCTGATTTTTTACAGAGATCAAAACTATATAGAAAAACCTCACAATTTCCAGATCATTAGTATATTCAATCATAAATCTACTGTGATTTTTAGGAGAAAATCCAGATCTCCCACAAGGGTGATTTTAGAGGCTCTTGTCTGCTAAATTAAATTTGGATTTTCCAGGAGGCAGAAAACCCGATTTTGAGATTTGATTTGTTTAGAAGGATTCCAAAATCCCAATTGAACCAAGATTTCGACAGAATATCAAAAATAAATAAAGATGTTTCATAATAAATTTTTCAAGACTTATTGACACAAAATCAAACATAGCATCATAACTGGAATACGCAAAAAATCAAAGCTTAAGAAATTTTAGACGAAATTAGTAAAACCTATGCTATATGAAAATAATAACTACTTAAGACATGCAATGAGCCTAAATGTAATGCTAAAACATGCAACTTACATGAATTTAATAAAAAGAAAAGAAATATCCAAGGGGAGGGGGTATGGTTTACATTTGATATGGGCCATTGAAATGAGAGGGATCCGATCCATTTATCGGATGAATCCCTTCTCTCACATGGCCAAAACACAAATTCCACAAAACTGTTTTAACTTGTACAAACCCAATTTGGGTTTCCCACAGCAACCATACAACGTGGACTCATTCTAAACTCATGTAAGAAAAATAAATAAAAGAGACTTTACCTTGAGAAGAATAGCTCTGCTTGATCCGGTTGAAGGAGGGGTTGTGGGAGTCGTGGAAACTATGGTACCGGCTGGAATGGTGCAGGTGGCTGCTATGGCTGCAAAGGAAGCTGGACCGGTGGTTGGAAGTTGAGGTAGCACCAGTTGCTACCACAGCATGGCGGGTACCTATTGGCTTGCTTGAAGTTGAAGAAGAGTTGAGAGTTGTGGCTGTGTGTTGCTGCAGTGAGAGGTGGCTGCCGGCTGGTGCTCCCCTTTGGTGGCCGGAAGTGGTAGTGTTGAAGGAGCTGCTACAAGGAAGGAGTTGCTGTGTGAGGAAGGGCTGCTGCTTTGCTGCCAGGAGGTGCGGGCTGGAGTGGATGGTGGTGCGCCGGCTGAAACTACGGCTTGAGGAAGTGGCTGCCGACTGGTGCTTCAAGGTGGAGCAATGGCTGCTACAAAAAAAAGAGTTGCTGTGGGGCTGTTTCAATGGCTGGAAGCTGAGAGAGGCTGCAGCAGCCAAGGGGAGAGAGAGAGAGAGAGAGAGAGAGAGAGAGAGAGAGAGAGAGAGAGAGAGAATGGTTAGAGAAGAGGCCGTCGTTCTCCCCCTTTCTTTTTTTTTCTTTTTTTTTCTTTTTTTTTGGTTTTTAAACTTAGGTTTTAATTGTCCTCTAACCTAGGTCTTAATGACCTAATGAAAAAGGAAATCCCCCCTTTACGTGAATGGGTTGGAGGTTGGGGAAAAAGAAAGAAAGAAGGAAGGGAAGAAGGAAAAGGGAAATAAGAGGAAGAAGAAAAGGAAGAAAAAGAAAGAAAAGGGAAAAAGAAAGGAAAGAAAGAAAAGGAGGGAAAAAGGAAAAGGGAAAGAAAAATGAGGAAAAAAATGGAAAGTGGGGCTGGATGCTTAGGTGACCACCTTGTGGGTCCCACCTCCTCTCTAAAATAAAAAAAAATAAAAATCAATAAAAACAAAACAAACAAATAAAAAGAAACATTTTTTTTAATAAAGTAGAAATGTAAATGAATGGGTCATCTCAGAGCGGGTCCAAATTCTGATTTTGAAATTCATTTTGACGATTAGAGGGGTAAAATAGTCTTTTAAGAAAGTTTCCAGACGAAACGAGCTATTTTTGGCAGTTTTTGAAACGAGCTCGGATTTTGAAGTTCAATACCTCATTGCGAAGCAAATCCAATGTAGAATTTAAAAATTTAATTTTGGAAGAAATCCAGATTGTTTTTCTCGAGAAAATACTTCCAAATTTATTTCCATTCGAAACGAGCTATTTTTGGCAGTTTTTGAAACGAGCTTGGATTTTGAAGTTCAATACCCCGTTGCGAAGCAAATCCAGTGTAGAATTCAAAATTTTGAGTTTGAAATAAATCCAGATTATTTCTCTTGAGAAAATATTTCTAAATTTAGACTCCTAGGGGTAAAAATATCAATTTTGGAAACCCGGGGTTTGAAATTGATTTCTGAAAGCTTTTAAAACTCGATCTGGATTAAAATTTATAAAACTGGAGTTCTAGACTTCGAAAATGAAATGAAATGTGATGAAATGTTATGAAATGCTGAGAAATGATATGAAATGATGAGAAATGACATGAAATGCTATGCGAAATGCTAACCCTGAATGAAGAATTTTGGATTTTAAACCCTGATTGGCACTTGTACCAGTTCAAAAAGTGTTAAAATTGACAAAATTTGCAAAAATGGTTGAAGAAATAATTTTCGAGCTCTGCCAAGCTAGAGTGTAACGCCCCGGATTTCCAAAACAAAGCTAAGTTAAAATTTTCATGAATTTCTTCTTTTTTTTTTTCTTTGCAGCGAAATTTAGAAAAGCTTTTAGCAGCGGAATCAGACGATAATGAGTCGTCAGTTTTAGAAAACTCCGAGTACGTTGCAGGTATGTGGCCAAGCAACTCATTGACCACCAAAGTGTTCCATTTTATCGAAAACCACATGTTTATTACAACACTACTGCTTAGAAAAGCAGTGTAGGTTCAATAAAAAGGAAGCAGTACAACTCTATCTAGAGAAACCCTGGAACTCGATGCCGCCTTGCTCCGCATATCGCCACGCAGGTACAACACCTGAAATCCACATAAAACGGGGTCAAAACCACTGATGGTCTGGTAAGCATGCAGTCATACATCCATTCAACTCAAGTACGATAATGACCACTCAGGGTCGCAATGCGCAATAACAACGCTCAAGCCTCCAAGACTTAGCGTATATCGCAAGAGCCTCCGCAGGGCTATGAGTTGAACATCCGCTCAAGTCTTCATGACTTAGAGCAAGCCTTTTCAGAGCTATGATTTGAATAACCGCTTAAGTCTCCACGACTTAGCCATGACCTCTTTCGGGTCTCAAGTGATGTTTAGCTCAAGTCTTCATACTTGGCACATCCGTATCCCACGCATCTAAGGACAACTCCTCGAGCTTCGCTTAGTCGTGCGGATACAACACGGGTTTTTGCCCAGTCGGTCCAGTAGTATACCGAACATGACACCTTCACAAAGGTTATGCAGGACTGACTCAACACGTCATCCACTCATACATTCAAAGCATCGCTGAACCTAAGCTAATGCATTGTTTCGATAATTAACCGCTCCCGCCTTTGGTACGCAGGTAGAGTTATTGTCCGGGCATCAACGCGACGTTCTGGGGGTTGATTATTCTATGTATTTTAGATACCCCAGAGGCCTGTTGACCCTATCCATAGTAGGGCAGTGTGTTTCAACTGAAAGAACCCTACTAGGCCCATATTCGGATGCATCCTCTACTTGCAGTAGTTGGGTTCAAACCTTAGATCTTAAGGATAACCACGACCCCAAAACCCATGAGTGACTGAGGTCATCGTGGACTCTATCAGGTCCAAAGTAAAATACATGTCACTCAAGGTTGTACCATCACTGTCATTCCACAGTGAGCATAATTCCTGAAGGGGTCTGCCAGTCTTACAATTACTTGGACAGAATCTGCATGCCATTTAGGCAGCCCGTGCTTTTAGCACTACAGGAGTATGTACCCGACCCCATTCAGTCTGCCCCAACACAGTCATTACTGAGGGGGTACCCCTAACACGATTTTCAACCGCGGGGTATGTGCGACCTTAAGTCTTATTCATATGCATGCAGAACACCGCTCTTGGCACTTCGACCACCGCGAGCATCACACCTCTTTGGGTGGAAACAACACACTCTGGCTCTTCGGCCCTTACGAGGCTGGTTGCGTAACCGTTCTCAATGAGCATGCATATGACTCGATCTAAATAGATCGGCTACTCGTCGTATTTTTATGCAACGAGTCCAAACCTAGCCAAGGCGCAACCTCAACTCCGGCTCAGTGGCCCTTACGAGCAAGGTGCCCTTGCAGGCACAAGGATACGAGCCGATCTGGCATCGTTCCATCAACGGACATCATTATGCCGTTCCATTGGTTCTGACAGCTCTTCTGCCGACCATTTCGTCAGCACCTCCCCTGCTCTACCGGCAGTGGTGCGACGAACCCTTCTACGTTGTAGAGGGCAAACCATGAACTGGGTAGCACTCTACTATATGTCAGAGTATCCTGCTACGTTCTTTCTGAGCTATTCTTAGCTTCTTCAAAAATTTCAGCAGCACTTCCTCTCTTTTACGGAGAAAGCGTGTGTTTCTTTTATCCATTTCAGCGGCATCTCCCCTCTTTGGTAGGAAATCGCCACGCTTAATTCGGGGAAATGGATGCGCACCGTTGTGCGTACCTTGCATCCATCAAGGTTGCAGGAACCCTGGACCATAGCCAGGCCATACGTAATTGACTTAGTCTTTACGTAAAGAGCATTTTGCCAAAAAGCGAAGCCTTTCCAATAGGGGCTTCATTCATCAAGCAGAATCTTGAACGAGGAGCGGTCAGGGAATCGCATTGGCAATTTGGAGTTTGATCTCCATTTGAACGCTCATTTATGCGCTATATATGTAGTATAAGCAGAAGCCTGTGCTTTATACAGCGGCGGCGTAAAGAAATGCATATACTATTGTTCAGGGTGTGTAACTGAACGAAATATTCTACATATATAACAAAACAGAAGCCTTGGCATCGTTCGACGCGATGACGTAAGTAAATACATTGCAGAAATTAGGAGCCTTGGCATCGTTCGACGCGACGGCGTAAGTAAATGCATAATCGGAAGTGCAGAAAACAGGGAGCCTTGGCATCATACGACGCGATGGCAAAGGTAAATTACATAGCATGTGCGATATAGGACGCGTCGACAGAATCAGCAGATATACACCTAGATCCGTATCCAACGATAGTTACGAGGTGAGCGGGTGAACACCGAAGTGTTCTGAAGGGCTCAACCAAGAACTAGGGCGAGATACCATTTTAAAAATACATATACTGCGTATTTGAACATAGATATATTCGACGATAGTTCTGAGACGAGCGGGTGAACACCGAAGTGTCCAAAAAGGGCTCAATCAAGAACTAAAGCAAGATACTACTTCAGAAAGTATATTCTATATACAAACAATCAAATACTTGAGAGAGATGGATCAACGAAGCGAACTTACATCAAATCATGCAAGAAACGGCTCTGGGTTGCTTCTTTGGCTTCGAGCCTTCCTTCGAGAGGTCAGACTAAGTCAGATGAAGCTGACTTAGTTGAGAAAGAGGTAGAGCAGGTCAAGCTACTCAACCTAAGTGGTTTGAACCAAACACGGTTCGATCCAAGTCAACTGGGTTCAGCAGGTTCGAACTCAGCTCAAGTAGGCTAAGTCTGGGTTCAGAAACCCAAACCGGAATCAGGACCAAAAAGGACTTTGACTTTGACTTTAAACCCAACTAGGTTCAAGTCAAGTCAACTGGGTTTAGACCAGGTCAAGTGGGTTCAGACCCAGGTCAGGTGGGTTAGGACCAGGTCAGGCAGGCTCAGGCTAAGTCAGGCAGGCTCAGACCAGGTCAGGTGGGCTCAGGTGGGCTAGGCTAGGTAGGGGAGGTTTAGGAGAGAGAGAGAAGGCAAGAGAGAGAGGGGGGGTCGATTTTTAGGAGAAGAGAGAGAGTGGGGAGGGCTATTTATAGCCCAAGCCCACCTCCTCTTGGGTTTTTCCATGCCCCTTCTACCCCCTTGGCTTCTTTTTAATTCCAAGAGGTTCCTTGGTGTGGGGCCCACTTGGATATTCCATGGGATATTTTTGTGGGTCCCACCAGATATTTTCTGAGGAATATTTCTGTGGGTCCCACCAATATTTCCGTGGGTCCCGCAAGAATTTCGGGTTTTCGGCGATTTTTTTTCCGAAAAATTCTGAGTACGCTATTCTCTTCGTATTGACGTAACTATGAAAGTTGGCTCGAGGAAATCCTTTGATTTCGTTTAGGTAGGAAGTTATGACTTCTAGAGTGTTTGAGCATATATTCGCAAAGCGACGAATATCTTAAGTATAACTGGCTCGTACAAATCGATCTGATTCGTATTTCGGGTTCAGATGCTATTTTTACTTGAAAATGCCTCGTGAATTTCTTCAGAAAGATACTGAAAAATTATGGGTCTTACATAGAGTGACACTGGAAATTAGGGTTTGAGCTTAATCAAACTGAAATGAGCTGGATTGAGCTGGGTTTTAGAGTATCAGAACTCAAGTGAACTGACCAGATACTGACTCAACTGAACTTTCCGGCTAAATTTTCAAGAAAAACTGCTATTTTTAGAGAAATGGTACGGAATGGTCACTGAAACGAAGTGAATTACGAACCTGAGCTGGGTTTTAGCTAGAACAAAGGTCAGTAATACTGACATGAACTAAAATCGAAGCTCGAACACTGGCTCAATTGACTGAACTCAGCTCAATTTCAGCTAAAAGAGCTGAAATGGACTAAAATGGGCTCCTGGACACTTAGAAATGGTTTTGAACTGAGACCGAAGTGCTTGAACTCCTAGTGAGCTCAAGTTAGACTCTGGGGAATATGACTGACTGTGAATGACTGACTCAGAGACAATTGGCTTGGATTTGAGTGAGAAATGAGCTCATTTCTGAAGAAATGATCCCACTTTGGCAAGAATGGTCAGAAATGAAAATGGCCTTCTCTCTGTGAGCTCAGATGAGCTTGAAATGATTGATATTCTAAATGTTCTGAACTGACCAGTGAGCTTTGTTGACTCCGACTGACTGGGGTCCGGGATGACCTATGGGTAAAATGATAATTTTCCTAATGAAAATCGGTAAAGTGGTGATTTTCTGAAACTGACTCGGGGTTTGACTCCTACACTGACCTAACAGGGTTGACACTGCACGAGGAGGGTTGTTTGAGAATGGATGTGAAAAATTTAGGGTGTTTACACACATGACCCAAAAACAATACTCGTCGAAGCCAAAACTCGCACTTGGAGAACTTGGCAAACAATCTGTGCTGTCGAAGTACTCCCAACACAATACACAGATGCTCTCGGTGCTGCTCAGGGGTCTCTGAGTAGATCAAGATATCATCGATAAATACGATCACAAACGTATCCACGAACGAACGGAAAATGCGATTCATCAAATCCATGAATGTTGTTGGTGCATTTGTGAGCCCAAAAGGCATCACAACGAACTCGTACAACCCGTACCTAGTTCGAAAAGCCGTCTTTGAGACATCTTCTTTTTTGATCCGCAGTTGATGATAACCCAATCTGAGGTCGATCTTCGAGAATATCTTCGTTCTCTGTAATTGATCAAAGAGATCTTCTATTGTCGGCAACAGATACTTATTCTTAATCGTCGCTTGGTTGAGCATTCTGTAGTCAATGCACAACCTCAGGGATCCATCTTTCTTCTTCATGAACAAAACAGGTGCACCCCACGGCGATGCACTGTTTTTTATAAACCCTCGCTCCATCAACTCTTTCAACTGACGCTTCAGTTCTTCGAGTTCTGCCGGAGCCATAGGATACGGTGCCTTTGAGATCGGAGTCGTTCCAGGTAATGACTCAATACAAAACTCGATCTCACGCTTCAGAGGTAATCCAGGCAGTTCCTCAGGGAACACATCGGGGAACTCCCGAACTACTTCAAGATCCTCGATAGGGGTTATTACCGATTCAACTAGGGCAATACTGACCAAGAAAACAGTACCCCCATTCCGCAGATATTTCTGAACTTTAAATGATGAAATCATACGACTGTCTCGAATAGGTCGAGCAAGGCTGATCTCCAAAACTGGACGATCAGGAGGGTACACCACCACCTTGCCTTCTCTGCACAGAACTTGGGCATGATACTCAAATAACCAATCCATGCCTATAATGACATCAAACTCCATAATATCTAGCAAGATTAAGTCAGCTGGCAAGTTCTGACTTGCCACTGACACCTCTACGCTCGGAATGTACAAAGTACATAAAGATTGATCACCAGTCGGTGTACGAACTTCCAAAGGATAATTCAACAATACAGCAGATATAGGCAAAGAACTAGCAAATCTCGAAGCTATGAAGGAATGCGAAGCACCATAGTCAAACAAGGTAAAAGCTACATGACCAGCGACTGGAATAGTACCTTGGACCAACTCTCCCTTGGTCACTTGCTCGATAGTGGCTGCGTAGGCACGCCCTGCCACCGTCCTCTGGTTACCCGTTTTCTGCTGGGAAGATTGCTAGGGCAAGTATGACTGCGGGTGCTGCGGCTGCTGCTGCTGCTGAGGAAGTCGTTGAGGTGCCGACTGTGATGTTCCTGGCGTGTTCCTCCTTAGATTATTGGACTGCTTTTTCCGACAATCCTTGATGTAGTGGGCCATCTTGCCACAGTAGATGCATCCTCCGAGGTCCCGTGGACACGGTCGGCCAGGATGATCCATCCGACATTTTGGGCAACCCGATGCTGCCACCATCTGTCTTTGTTGCTGCTGCTGCTGGGGCTGGCGATTCTGTCACTGCCGGTTGTTGTTGTGATAACTCTTTGCTGGCGGGGCAGACTTCTTTCCACCCGAATTCTGCTGAAATGGACGCTTCTTAGGCCAACTCTTTTGGCCTTGCTGCTGCTGGTTACCCTTGGACTGCGGAGTCTTCTGGGATTCGGTCCATTCCTGCTCCAGAAGTGTAAGACCCACAATTTTTCAGAAAATATCTGAATAAAATTCATGAGGCATTTATCAGTAAAAATAGCATTTTTTCTCAGAATGGGAAACGAATCAATTCCTGCGAGCCAGTTATACTTAGGATATTCGTCGAATCGCGAATATATGCTCAAACACTCTGGAAGCCATAACTTCCTACCTGAATGAAATCAAAGGATTCCTGCGAGCCAACTTTCTTAGTTACGTCAATACGAAGGGAATGGCGTACTCAGAATTTTTCGAAAAAAATCGCTGAAAATCCGAAATTCTTGCGGGACCCACAAAAATATTGGTGGGACCCACAAAAATATTCCTCAGAAAATATCTGGTGGGACCCACAAAAATATCCCATGGAATATCCAAGTGGGCCCCACACCAAGGAACCTCTTGGAATTAAAAAGAAGCCAAGGGGGTAGAAGGGGCATGGAAAAACCCAAGAGGAGGTGGGCTTGGGCTATAAATAGCCCTCCCCACTCTCTCTCTCTCTTCTCATAAAAATCGACCCCCCCTCTCTCTCTTGCCTTCTCTCTCTCTCCTAAACCTCCCCTACCTAGCCTAGCCCACCTGAGCCCACCTGACCTGGTCTGAGCCTGCCTGACTTAGCCTGAGCCTGCCTGACCTGGTCCTAACCCACCTGACCTGGGTCTGAACCCACTTGACCTGGTCCAAACCCAGTTGACTTGACTTGAACCTAGTTGGGTTTAAAGTCAAAGTCAATGTCCTTTTTGGTCCTGATTCCGGTTTGGGTTTCTGAACCCAGACTTAGCCTACTTGAGCTGAGTTCGAACCTGCTGAACCCAATTGACTTGGATCGAACCCTGTTTGGTTCAAACCACTTAGGTTGAGTAGCTTGACCTGCTCTACCTCTTTCTCAACTAAGTCAGCTTCATCTGACTTAGTCTGACCTCTTGAAGGAAGGCTCGAAGCCAAAGAAGCAACCCGGAGCCGTTTCTTCCACGATTTGAAGTAAGTTCGCTTTGTTGATCCATCTCTCTCAAGTATTTGATTGTTTGTATATAGAATATACTTTCTGAAGTAGTATCTTGCTTTAGTTCTTGATTGAGCCCTTTTTGGACACTTCGGTGTTCACCCGCTCGTCTCGGAACTATCGTCAGATATATCTATGTTCAAACACGCAGTATATGCGTTTTTAAAATGGCATCTCGCCCTAGTTCTTGGTTGAGCCCTTCAGAACACTTCGGTGTTCACCCGCTCGCCTCGTAACTATCGTTGGATACGGATCTAGGTGTATATCTGCTGATTCTGCCGACGCGTCTTATATCGCACAGGCTATGTAATTTACCTTTACCGTCGCGTCGTATGATGCCAAGGCTCCCTGTTTTCTGCACTTCCGATTACTGCACTTCCGATTATGCATTTACTTACGCCGTCGCGTCGAACGATGCCAAGGCTCCTGCTTTCTGCAATGTATTTACTTATGCCATCGCGTCGAACGATGCCAAGGCTTCTGCTTTGTTATATATGTAGAATATTTCATTCAGTTACACACCCTGAACAATAGTATATGCATTTCTTTACGCCGCCGCTGTATAAAGCACAGGCTTCTGCTTATACTACATATATAGCGCGTAAATGAGCGTTCAAATGGAGATCAAATTCCAAATCGCCCATGCGATTCCTTGACCGCTCCTCGTTCAAGATTCTGCTTGACGAATGAAGCCCCTATTGGAAAGGCTTCGCTTTTTGGCAAAATGCTCTTTACGTAAAGACTAAGTCAATTACGTATGGCCTGGCTATGGCCCAGGGTTCCTGCAACCTTGATGGATGCAAAGTACGCACAACAGTGCACATCCATTTCCCCGAATTAAGCGTGGCGATTTCCTACCAAATAGGGGAGATGCCACTGAAATGGATAAAAGAAACGCACGCTTTCTCCGTAAAAGAGAGGAAGTGCTGCTGAAACTCCTGAAGAAGCTAAGAATAGATCAGAAAGAACGTAGCAGGATACTCTGACATATAGCAGAGTGCTACCCAGTTCATGATTTGCCCTCTACAATGTAGAAGGGTTCGTCGCACCACTGCCGGTAGAGCAGGGGAGGTGCTGACGAAATGGTCGGCAGAAGAGCTGCCGGAACCAATGAAACGGCATAATGATGTCCGTTGATGGAACAATGCTAGATCGGCTCGTATCCTTGTGCCTGCAAGGGCACCTTGCTCATAAGGGCCGCTGAGCCGGAGTAAAGGTTGTGCCTTGGCTAGGTTTGGACTCGTTGCGTAAAAATACGCCGAGTAGCCGATCTATTTAGATTGAGTCATATGCATGCTCATTGAGAACGGTTACGCAACTAGACTCGTAAGGGCCGAAGAGCCAGAGTGTGTTGTTTCCACCCAAAGAGGTGTGATGCTCGTGGTGGCCGAAGTGCCAAGAGCGGTGTTCTACATGCATATGAATAAGACTTAAGGTCGCACATACCCCGCAGTTGAAAATCGTGTTAGGGGTACCCCCTCAGTAATGACTGTGTTGGGGGCGGACTGAATGGGGTCGGGTACATACTCCCGTAGTGCTGAAAGCACGGGCTGCCTAAATGGCATGCAGATTCTGTCCAAGTAATTGTAAGACTGGAAGACCCCTTCAGGAATTATGCTCACTGTGGAATGACAGTGATGGTACAACCTTGAGTGACATGTATTTTACTTTGGACCTGATAGAGTCCACGATGGTCTCAGTCACTCATGGGTTTTGGGGTCGTGGTTATCCTTAAGATCTAAGGATTGAACCCAACTACTGCAAGTAGAGGATGCATCCGAATATGGGCCTAGTAGGGTTCTCCCAGTTGAAACACACTGCCCTACTATGGATAGGGTCAACAGGCCTCTGGGGTATCTAAAATACATAGAATAATCAACCCCCAAGAACGTCGCGTTGATGCCCGGACAATAGCTCTACCTGCGTACCAAAGGCGGGAGCGGTTAATTATCAAACAATGCATTAGTTCTAGGTACAGCGATGATTTGAATGTATGAGTGGATGACGTGTTGAGTCGGTCCTGCATAACCTTTGTGAAGGTGTCATGTTCGGTATACTACTGGACCGACTGGGCAAAGACCCGTGTTGTATCCGCACGACTAAGCGAAGCTCGAGGAGTTGTCCTTAGATGCGTGGGATACAGATGTGCCAAGTATGAAGACTTGAGCAAGACATCACTTTGAGACCCGGAAGAGGTCATGGCTAAGTCGTGGAGACTTAAGCGGCTATTCAAATCATAGCCCTGAAAAGGCTTGCTCTAAGTCATGAGGACTCGAGCGGATGTTCAACTCATAGCCCTATGGAGGCTCTTGCGATATACGCTAAGTCTTGGAGGCTTGAGCGTCGTTATTGCGCATTGCGACCCTGAGTGGTCATTATCGTACTTGAGTTGAATGGTTACATGATTGCATGCTTACCAGACCATCAGTGGTTCTGACCCCGTTTAATGGGGATTTCAGGTGTTGGACCTGTGTGGCGATATGCGGAGCAAGGCGGCATCGAGTTCTAGGGTTTCTCTAGACAGAGTTGTACTGCTTCCTTTTATTGAACCTTCACTGCTTTTCTAAGCAGTAGTGTTGTAATAAACATGTGTTTTCGATAAAATGGAACACTTTGGTGGTCAATGAGTTGCTTGGCCACATACCTGCAATGCGCTCGGAGTTTTCTAAAACTGACGACTCATTATCGTCTGATAACGCTGCTAAAAGCTTTTCTAAATTCTGCTGCAAAGAAAAAAAAAAGAAATTCATGAAAATTTTAACTTAGCTTCATTTTGGAAATCCGGGGCGTTACAGAATTGGTATCAAAGCATGAGTCTGAGAAACCTGGTTCAAGATCCGTCATGGTCCCGATATCGCACTGTAAGTATATGTTTTTATACTTTTGTTCTGATCTGGGTGCATCTTTGTATAGATGGCAACTCATGACTCGCGTGGATACTGCTATCGCTGCAAGGTTATGCACGATGAGTGGATATGCCCGTATGAAGTCCAAGACTGCCAATACTATGGCGAAGATGGACATTCCGCCAACGAGTGCCAAAGGAAATATACCGCCGATATGGGTCAGCGGGCTTCAAAGGGTCTCAGGGATGAGACTTCGCGTGTCAGTGGACCCACTCTAGTGTTGGGAGCAACCATACCCCAACATCTTCTGATGAATTACCAAGGTTGAGGGATTTTGATTTGAACTTCCCTGCGGAGGTCTATCACTCGCCAAGCTACCATCCGGCATCACATACGCCGAGCTTAAACGGCAGGAACAAAAGAGGGGATTCTTTCTGTTCGCCGATCATTATTCCAGACTCCTAGAGTCTTGATCTTGCTGACTGGGAAAGTGGACTGGAGTCCCTCATATATCCCCAATATTCGCTTGCTAGTGCGGAAGTGCCACCCAAGCCAAAGCTAGTAGTGTCTGCTCCAAGGCCATGTGGCAATAGATGGACCTTTTTGAGTTCGTCTTCATCAAAGAAATCCAGGTCTTAAAGAGACTGGTGATGTTTTGGAGTCAGTAGACTCATGTATATAGTTTCTCAACGCCTAAAGTCTGCCAGTGCGGCGTGACGTTTTGTTTAAGGCGATGCTTGTGTAAATATGATGTATATTAAGTAAATAAAGCTTTTTACTTCCATATATACATTGAGAAACTAAAAACAAGTGCTTGTGTGTGCATAGATAAATGGCTCCTACGACGAGGAGAACCATACCAAGCGAGGAGTCCCACACGCAAGGATTCCTGTTGGAGACACTCAACAACCTGGTTACAGCCATCCGTGAAACGAGGCCAGAACCAGTCGCACCACGAAACGAGCACCTGGGAGGAGTGACTTATGAGAAGTTCCTCAAGCTTGACCCGCCAGTTTTCATTGGCAGAGCCGATCCTAAGCTCGCGGAGAGTTGGATCGAAGAGACAGAACGCGTCTTCTCAGTACTGGGAGTACCAGAGGAAAAGAAGACCAACTTTGGCACGTATCGGTTGAAAGACAATGCACGGAAGTGGTGGGATACCACTAAACTTATCCAGTTCTCACAAGTCGAAGTCATTCCTTGGACTGACTTTCGGAGGACTTTTATGGATAACTACTTCCCGTTGCATTCCAGAAACAAGAAAAAGATGGAGTTTCTGGAGTTGGAACAGGGCGGTATGAGTCTAATGGACTATACTACCAAATTTCAAAATCTAGAGCGCTACTGCTCTCGATTGTTCGAAACAGACCAAGAAAGGGCCGACAAATATGTGAATGGTCTGCGCGAAGGGCTGCGATCTCGAGTGATAACAAGCATGCCTTCGACTTTTCAGGCTGCGGTAGCAGCAGCTTCAAAAATCCAAGAGGACTGGGGACGATCTAAAGTGATCGTAGCAAAGAAGCCCATAGTGAATGGTGGAAATCGTAAAAGGACGTTCCCAAGTGGCCAGGGTTCACGACAACCCTTTCAAAAGAAGAAGTTCCAAGGAGGGAACAACACTCAACAAGTTGTGAGGCCAAGGCAGAACACAACTCTGAATGGTCAGCAGTCCAACTTCAGCTGCCCAAGGTGTCGTATGAACCACCCCGGAAAGCCATGTCCTCGTGACATTAGTGGGTGCTTGTATTGTGGCAAGATGGGCCACTTTATAAGGGATTGCGCCAAGAAGGCTGCAGATGAACAGAGGAGTAATGTCGGATCTGCCGGACCCTCTCGACCAGCGCCACAACGTTCTCAGTTTCAACGACCTCCACCTAGAGTAGAACAAAGGCCTGCTGCAGGTCGTGTATACGCTGTAACGACTGAACAAGTCGAAAATGGTGACCTGATTGAAGGCACCGTACCTGTTAATGGACATGCAACTTACGTCTTGTTTGATTGTGGTGCTACTCATACGTTTATCTCTGACGATTTCACCAAACAACTCCACGCTTCGGTGCAACCAATTGATAAAATGATCAAAGTATATAACCTGTTAGGTTCACGCACCAAATGTATCCGGTGTGTGAAAAATTTGGATATTGAGATAGCAGGGCAACACTTGCCTACTGACGCCATCCTGATCGATATGATACAGTACGATGTCATTCTGGGAATGAATTGGTTGGCTCAAAATAATGCCAAGATTTTGTGCCGCGAGGGCAGAGTGATTCTATCTCGACCCGGATTGCCTAAGATGGAGTACCGGTTATCCAAACCAGTTCCACAGAAAAGGCTCATATCAGCACTTAAGGTACAAAAATACCTTAGGAAGGGTTGTGTGGCCTTCCTGTTGAGTCTCTCGGTGGAAAGATCCAACGACCAACCCCTTGAGAGTTTGGAAGTGGTACGGGAGTTTCCCAATGTATTTCTTGAGGAATTGCCAGGACTTCCGCCACTTCGTGAGGTTGAATTTGGAATTCAATCCTTACCTGGAACAGCGCCGATATCCAAAGCCCCGTATCGAATGGCGCCAGCTGAACTCAGTGAGTTGAAGTGTCAGTTGGAAGAACTGATGGAACAAGGGTTCATCCGTCCTAGTGTGTCACCGTGGGGAGCCCCAGTGCTGTTTGTAAAGAAGAAGGATGGATCCCTTCGGTTATGCATCGATTATCGGATGCTTAACCAGGCAACTGTTAAAAATAAGTACCCGTTGCCTCGGATTGAGGACTTATTCGATCAACTCAGAACAGCGAGGGTGCTCTCCAAGATCGACCTCAGGTCAGGGTACCATCAACTCAGAGTAAAGGAAGAGGATATACCTAAGACTGCCTTCAGAACGAGATATGGCCATTATGAGTTCGTAGTAATGCCCTTCGGACTCACTAATGCGCCTGCTGCCTTTATGGATCTAATGAACCGGATATTCAGACAACATTTGGATAGCTTTGTCATCGTCTTTATTGATGACATTCTCGTATATTCTGAGAACAAGGAACAGCACATGGAGCACTTGAAAATCGTCTTGAAAACCCTTCAAGATAACCAACTCTATGCTAAGTTTTCAAAATGTGAATTCTGGCTAGACAAAGTGATGTTCCTTGGTCATGTGATCTCAAAAGATGGAATCGCAGTGGATCCTGCGAAGGTGGAAGCTGTGATGGACTGGAAGCAGCCAGAAAATATCACTGAGGTCCGTAGCTTCCTTGGACTTGCCGGATATTATCGGAAGTTCATACAAGACTTCTCCCGAATCGCCGTACCGATGACGAAATTACTTAAAAAGGGAATCAAGTTTGAATGGACTGACCAGTGTAAGGAGTGCTTTGAGGTTCTCAAACAGAGGCTTACCACTGCCCCTGTCCTTACCTTACCTTCTGGTCAGGGAGGCTTCGTGGCATATACCGATGCCTCAGGAACAGGTCTGGGTTGTGTGTTGATGCAGCATGGCAAAGTAATCGCCTATGCGTCACGACAGTTGAGAGTCCATGAGAAAAATTATCCAACCCACGATCTTGAGCTTGCCGCGGTAGTGTTCACACTTAAAATTTGGCGACACTACCTTTATGGAGAGAAATTTGAGGTCATGTCGGACCATAAAAGCCTAAAATACCTCTTTTCTCAAAAAGAACTCAATATGCGGCAACGGCGATGGCTGGAATTCCTCAAAGACTATGAATTCACGCTTTCCTATCACCCTGGAAAGGCGAATGTTGTAGCGGATGCCCTTAGTCGCAAGACTGTTGGCACTCTGGCCAGCCTAACTGGACAATGGAAGTTGATGGAGGATTTCGTCAAGTGGAAGCCATTTTTGGTTGATTCAGGTAGAATCCAAATGTCATGTTTGACGATCCACATTGAGTTCCTCGATCGCATCGTAGCCGAACAGTTCAAGGATCCCCAGTACTTGGAATTGAAAGCTCGTGCTGAAAAAGATGACACTTTCTTCCATTTGAAAGAAGATGGAGGAATATGGATGGAAGAAAGGATTTGGGTTCCAAATAACCCTGGGCTAAGACAGGAAGTACTCCAGGAGGCCCATAGTAGCAAATATACTATCCACCCTGGGGGTACGAAGATGTTCCGAGATTTACAGAGAAAGTACTGGTGGAAGGGTATGAAGCGTGTGGTGTGGCTACGTTTGTCTCGAAGTGTTTGATATGCCAGCAAGTTAAGATCGAACATCAGCGACCTGGTGGAAAGATGCAACGGATCGAGATTCCAGAATGGAAATGGGAAGGCATTACGATGGATTTCATCATTGGATTGCCTTGATCCAAGAGACAACACGATTCAATATGGGTGATCGTGGACAGACTCACCAAGTTTGCTCACTTCCTGCCAATCAACACTCGATACTCAACTGAATGATTGGCAGAGATCTACATTCGGGAAATCATTAGACTCCATGGAGTGCCGATTTCGATTATATCTGATCGTGACCCGAAGTTCACCTCTCACTTTTGGGAGCAGCTTCAGAGAGCCCTGGGGACGAAACTCAAGTTCAGTACAACATTCCATCCCCAAACAGATGGGCAATCAGAACGAACCATACAGACTCTTGAAGATATGCTAAGAGCCTGTATGCTGGAATGGAAAGGTGATTGGGATTCCCACCTAGCATTGGCTGAATTTGCTTATAATAATAGCCACCACGCTAGCATTGGGATGGCACCGTATGAAGCCTTGTACGGGCGACCCTGTCGATCACCAATCCATTGGGGTGAAGTGGGTGAGCGAACCTTGGACTCGCCCATTGTGTTGCAGCATTATACTGAGCAGGTCCACATGATCAGAAAGAAGCTACTGACTGCTCAGAGTCGACAGAAGAGCTACGCCGATCAGCGGCGTAGGGAACTCACTTTTGCGGTTGGAGATAAGGTTTTTATCAAGGTCTCTCCAACCAAGAGTGTGTTTCGTTTTGGAAAGAAGGGGAAGCTCAGCCCCAGATTCGTTGGTCCCTTCGAAGTTTTGAGCCGAATCGGAGAGACTGCCTACTGAGTAGCATTGCCACCACAATACGTGCAAATACATGATGTATTTCACGTATCAATGCTTCGTAAATACGTTCACGATCCTTCTCACGTCATTCAACATGAAGATATTGACATTCGAGAAGATATGACGGTAGAAGAAAGGTCAGTGGAGATCATAGACCGCCGGGAGCAAGTGCTAAGAACGAAGGTCATTCCACTTGTTAAAGTGAGGTGGCAGCATCATGGAATCGATGATTGCACTTGGGAGCCTGAATCGGATATGCGGGATAAATATCCTGAACTCTTCACCTTGTACTCTTAGCTGAATTTTGTGGACGAAATTCCTTTAAGGGGGTAATGATGTAAGACCCGCAATTTTTCAGAAAATATCTGAATAAAATTCATGAGGCATTTACCGGTAAAAATAACATTTTTTCTCAGAATGCGAAACGAATCAATTCCTGCGAGCGAGTTATACTTAGGATATTCGTCGAATCGCGAATATATGCTCAAACACTCTGGAAGCCATAACTTCCTACCTGAATGAAATCAAAGGATTCCTGCGAGCCAACTTTCTTAGTTACGTCAATACGAAGGGAATGGCGTACTCAGAATTTTTCGGAAAAAATCGCTGAAAACCCGAAATTCTTGTGGGACCCACGGAAATATTGGTGGGACCCATAGAAATATTCCTCAGAAAATATCTGGTGGGACCCAAAAAAATATCCCATGGAATATCCAAGTGGGCCCCACACCAAGGAACCTCTTGGAATTAAAAAGAAGCCAAGGGGGTAGAAGGGGCATGGAAAAACCCAAGAGGAGGTGGGCTTGGGCTATAAATAGCCCTCCCCACTCTCTCTCTTCTCATAAAAATCGACCCCCCCCTCTCTCTCTTGCCTTCTCTCTCTCTCCTAAACCTCCCCTACCTAGCCTAGCCCACCTGAGCCCACATGACCTGGTCTGAGCCTGCCTGACTTAGCCTGAGCCTGCCTGACCTGGTCCTAACCTGGGTCTGAACCCACTTGACCTGGTCCAAACCCAGTTGACTTGACTTGAACCTAGTTGGGTTTAAAGTCAAATTCAATGTCCTTTTTGGTCCTGATTCCGGTTTGGGTTTCTTAACCCAGACTTAGCCTACTTGAGCTGAGTTCGAACCTGCTGAACCCAGTTGACTTGGATCGAACCCTGTTTGGTTCAAACCACTTAGGTTGAGTAGCTTGACCTGCTCTACCTCTTTCTCAACTAAGTCAGCTTCATCTGACTTAGTCTGACCTCTCGAAGGAAGGCTCGAAGCCAAAGAAGCAACCCGGAGCCGTTTCTTCCACGATTTGAAGTAAGTTCGCTTCGTTGATCCATCTCTCTCAAGTATTTGATTGTTTGTATATAGAATATACTTTCTGAAGTAGTATCTTGCTTTAGTTCTTGATTGAGCCCTTTTTGGACACTTCGGTGTTCACCCGCTCGTCTCGGAACTATCGTCGGATATATCTATGTTCAAACACGCAGTATATGCGTTTTTAAAATGGTATCTCGCCCTAGTTCTTGGTTGAGCCCTTCAGAACACTTCGGTGTTCACCCGCTCGCCTCGTAACTATCGTTGGATACGGATCTAGGTGTATATCTGCTGATTCTGCCGACGCATCTTATATCGCACAGGCTATGTAATTTACCTTTGCCGTCGCGTCGTATGATGCCAAGGCTCCCTGTTTTCTGCACTTCCGATTACTGCACTTCCGATTATGCATTTACTTACGCCGTCGCGTCGAACGATGCCAAGGCTCCTGCTTTCTGCAATGTATTTACTTATGCCATCGCGTCGAACGATGCCAAGGCTTCTGCTTTGTTATATATGTAGAATATTTCGTTCAGTTACACACCCTGAACAATAGTATATGCATTTCTTTACGCCGCCGCTGTATAAAGCACAGGCTTCTGCTTATACTACATATATAGCGCGTAAATGAGCGTTCAAATGAAGATCAAACTCCAAATCGCCCATGCGATTCCTTGACCGCTCCTCGTTCAAGATTCTGCTTGACAAATGAAGCCCCTTTTGGAAAGGCTTCGCTTTTTGGCAAAATGCTCTTTACGTAAAGACTAAATCAATTACGTATGGCCTGGCTATGGCCCAGGGTTCCTGCAACCTTGATGGATGCAAAGTACGCACAACGGTGCGCATCCATTTCCCCGAATTAAGCGTGGCAATTTCCTACCAAATAGGGGAGATGCCGCTGAAATGGATAAAAGAAACGCACGCTTTCTCCGTAAAAGAGAGGAAGTGCTGCTGAAACTCCTGAAGAAGCTAATAATAGCTCAGAAAGAACGTAGCAGGATACTCTGACATATAGCAGAGTGCTACCCAGTTCATGATTTGCCCTCTACAACGTAGAAGGGTTCGTCGCACCACTGCCGGTAGAGCAGGGGAGGTGCTGACGAAATGGTCGGCAGAAGAGCTGCCGGAACCAATGGAACGGCATAATGATGTCCGTTGATGGAACGATGCCAGATCGGCTCGTATCCTTGTGCCTGCAAGGGCACCTTGCTCGTAAGGGCCGCTGAGCCGGAGTAAAGGTTGTGCCTTGGCTAGGTTTGGACTCGTTGCGTAAAAATACGCCGAGTAGCCGATCTATTTAGATCGAGTCATATGCATGCTCATTGAGAACGGTTACGCAACCAGACTCGTAAGGGCCGAAGAGCCAGAGTGTGTTGTTTCCACCCAAAGAGGTGTGATGCTCGTGGTGGCCAAAGTGCCAAGAGCGGTGTTCTGCATGCATATGAATAAGACTTAAGGTCGCACATACCCCGTGGTTGAAAATCGTGTTAGGGGTACCCCCTCAGTAATGACTGTGTTGGGGCGGACTGAATGGGGTCGGGTACATACTCCCGTAGTGCTGAAAGCACGGGCTGCCTAAATGGCATGCAGATTCTGTCCAAGTAATTGTAAGACTGGAAGACCCCTTCAGGAATTATGCTCACTGTGGAATGACAGTGATGGTACAGCCTTGAGTGACATGTATTTTACTTTGGACCTGATAGAGTCCACGATGGCCTCAGTCACTCATGGGTTTTGGGGTCGTGGTTATCCTTAAGATCTAAGGATTGAACCCAACTACTGCAAGTAGAGGATGCATCCGAATATGGGCCTAGTAGGGTTCTCCCAGTTGAAACACACTGCCCTACTATGGATAGGGTCAACAGGCCTCTGGGGTATCTAAAATACATAGAATAATCAACCCCGAGAACGTCGCGTTGGTGCCCGGACAATAGCTCTACCTGCGTACCAAAGGCGGGAGCGGTTAATTATCAAACAATGCATTAGTTCTAGGTACAACGATGCTTTGAATGTATGAGTGGATGACGTGTTGAGTCGGTCCTGCATAACCTTTGTGAAGGTGTCATGTTCGGTATACTACTGGACCGACTGGGCAAAGACCCGTGTTGTATCCGCACGACTAAGCGAAGCTCGAGGAGTTGTCCTTAGATATGTGGGATACGGATGTGCCAAGTATGAAGACTTGAGCTAGACATCACTTTGAGACCCGGAAGAGGTCATGGCTAAGTCGTGGAGACTTAAGCGGCTATTCAAATCACAGCCCTGAAAAGGCTTGCTCTAAGTCATGAGGACTCGAGCGGATGTTCAACTCATAGCCCTACGGAGGCTCCTGCGATATACGCTAAGTCTTGGAGGCTTGAGCGTCGTTATTGCGCATTGCGACCCTGAGTGGTCATTATCGTACTTGAGTTGAATGGTTACATGATTGCATGCTTACCAGACCATCAGTGGTTCTGACCCCATTTAATGGGGATTTCAGGTGTTGGACCTGTGTGGCGATATGCGGAGCAAGGCGGCATCGAGTTCCAGGGTTTCTCTAGACAGAGTTGTACTGCTTCCTTTTATTGAACCTTCACTGCTTTTCTAAGCAGTAGTGTTGTAATAAACATGTGTTTTCGATAAAATGGAACACTTTGGTGGTCAATGAGTTGCTTGGCAACATACCTGCAACGCGCTCAGAGTTTTCTAAAACTGACGACTCATTATCGTCTGATTCTGCTGCTAAAAGCTTTTCTAAATTCCGCTGCAAAGAAAAAAAAAGAAATTCATGAAAATTTTAACTTAGCTTCGTTTTGGAAATCCGGGGCGTTACAAGAAGTGTAGCCGTCTCCAAGGCTTCCTCTAGAGTCGAGGGAGCACGCGTGAACACTCTCAGGTGCAAGGCTAACTTTAATCCACGAGCGAACTTCATCGCTCATTCCTTCTCGGTCATGTAGACATGAGGGCAGAAGCGCTCCAGGCTTCTGAACTTCGTGATGTAGTCCGCCAAGGTAGAGTTCCTCTGCTGAAGATCGAGGAACTCCTGCATCTTTCGGCTGCGCTCGTGGGTCGGAAAATAGGCCGCGTAGAAGACCTCTACGAACTACTCCCACGTAACTGCTCCACCTGCGAACTTAACATCCAAGGTGGTCGCCCACCACCTCTCGGGATCCTTCCGGAGCCGATACGAGCCAAAGTCCACTTTCCTGTCGTCATTGACCTGCAGCACACGAAAGATCCGCTCGATCTCCCGTATCCAGTCCTCGGCCGCCTCGGGTGTGGACTTCCCATCGAAGGAGGGAGGGTTCATAGCCATGAACTGCTTATAGGGCACGACTGTCGCTGGAACTGGAGAGGGAGTAGGAACCGGAGTCTCTCGCTCCTAAGAGGTCCGCATGTTCTCTCCCATAGCACGCATGGCTTTGGCCTGCCTGCCCACAACCTCGGCCAGGTTGCTCACAGTGTCCATAATACGGTCACATCGCTCGCGCCAGGCCATCTTGTGCAAAAAGATGATACGTGTAAGCGATGAGACAAGTCAAAACATAATTTCATTACTTAAAAGCAGATGCATACATATCTTCAGTACAAGCCAAAATTACCCTCTATAACAGGGTTACCATACATAAACCTCCGCAACAAAAGCAAAAACAAAGCAAGGCTTCAAAATGAACACTAACTCAGTGTTCCAACCACACAAGTTCACATATGAACAAACACAATCACCGTTGCCTACGAGTGTAGTAGTTGCGGTAGGTGTTCCGATTCCCGTATCGTCTCTGCACCGGACGAGGAGGAGAAGAAGGTGTGTACTCCGGAGAAACTGATCGAGAGTAGGAAGCTGGCGTGTACTCGGGAGAACCTGGTGCAACCTGTGCATCTCCCACTGGGTCAACTGCTGACTGTGCCTGACCGCCCTCAGAAGCCTCGTTCTCTTCGGTCTCGGCATTACCCATTATGAGTTCGTCGCCCAACTTACGCTGACACTCGATCTCAATATGCTCCCTAAAGCCACAATAGGGGCATATGCTCAAGGCACGAGGACAAATCTATCATGCGTGATACTGATCACATCTCCCACAAGGAGGTGTCGGATTTGCAGGTATCCGGGCACTCCGCACAATCTGTTGAACCGCTTGATCGAGGGCCTCTGTGCCTCGAATCAAGTCGATAAGAGCTCCGAGCATTCGCTCATTTCTCAAAACAGCAGGCATCTAACAAGTTATGCAACTAATCAAGCATGCATAACTAAATACAACAGAAATCATTAAGAAGCAAATGAAAGCAATCATTCAGAACATACTTACAGTGCGATGGATGATGCACGCAGAAGTCTTGGACCACACTTATAAACCTGGCTCTGATACCAATCTCTGTGACGCCCCAAACCCGGACCTTGTAAAAACCCTTTGGTTTTTTAGCAAATTTTTTTTTTTGAAGGATATCCAGAGTGAAAAACAACTAGCGGAAGTAAAGGAGGGAAACAGGGGTAAAGCAAAGGCCGCAAGTCTGAGCGAGCCACAGTGAGAAAACCAAATCACAGTAGACAAGTAAAATATTCTTTATTTCCACAATAGTTACAAAGATACAAAAACGAGACTGGGTACAAAAAGGGACAGTCTCACAAAAAGGAGAGGTACAACCCCTCAAACCCCAAAACCAGAAGAAGCCCAAAATCTGCTGCAGAGTGTGGGTCTCAAGGTTTCTGTTGTGCGCCGTCGCACCGCGCTGCATCTACTCGTTACCTGTATCCCCATAAAACGGGGTCAGTACTCTTGCGAGCTGGTGAGTCAAACCATCCATGCATTTTCATTTTTAAGGAAAAACAGAAAGTAGGCAGCATGATACGAGTGTGCTAAGTACCAGACTATAACTATCATGATGAAACAGTTAGAAACATTTGAAATAAAAGTACAAGTGCGTGTCAGGTAGGTGCACGTGCCACATGACTGTATAACTATAAGTAAGTAACAGTGCAACCACTAAAGTAACAAAGCAGAAACTGAACAACAGAAAGTAGCAGCTAAAGTAACAGAGTAGGAACCAACCAACAGAGAGTAGCAACTGAACCAAAGTGTTTATTGCTCTAGAGTAACAACTACAGTAAGTCAGTCTGTTTGGTTAGTCTTTATGTTCTTCTTTTTACCTCGTTCGGGTACGCAAAGAAAAACCCTCGAGTTCTGTGAGTCATGCACCCGGCGTCTGTTATTCATTTTCTAATGTGGTAACCGGGGATGCTACAGAATGAGAAAACCACCTGCGGGCGACACGCAGCCAGGAGAAACCTTTCGCAGGGGTAAAGGATTGCAATCCGTACTACTGTAGTAGCAAAGGTCCCTGTAGAGGGCAACCTTGACCTCCCTAACTTCGAGTGACTGGAGGTCAAAGGGCACATCGGCTCCTCAAAAGAACAAGTCGTAGTAACGACACGTCACTCGGGGCTGTACCATTCACCCTCTCCGTGGGTGACCAAATTGTGAATGTGGCGTGGCTGGTTTATCTTATTTAGGCTTAAACTTTCAGTCGTACCTCCTCTCGAGGTAGTCGCGCCTCGTGGTCGCCAAACCTGTTCTCGTCGCAAAATTTTTTCCGTCTTCCCTTCCTTGTGGAAGAGAGAGGGAAATGCTTTCGCGATTCAAACTTGACCGGATTTTGGAAAATGATTTGAAATACTCGCCTCCGTTTTGAAAATTATGGGAAAATCCATGGGATGGGGCTCGACCTGTCGGTACGAGGTTTGACCGTTCCTGCCGCCTTTAACAGGGGTAATCGAACCAAGGACCAAAATTGTGCTTGACTTAGTAAAATCATTGAAATTATGCTCTATCCTAAATGCATAGAGAATTCAGGCATGTGCTATGAGATTTTTGGAAAATGTAAATTGGAAAATATGATGTATGCTTAGAAAACATTTGGAGTTGAAAAGCATTTCTCAGGAAAAAGATGGAAATCAATCTCTCAGGAAACTCAGACGAAGAAGGTTTGAAATCTCGAGAAAGTTTATAAAGAGTTGGAAAATCTTGAAGAAGTGAGAATCTCGAGAAAATCTTGAGAAAGTTTATAAACACTTAAAAAACCATGAAGAAATGAGAATCTCAGGAAAATTTTGAGAAAGTTTAGAAAGACTTGGAAAACCATGAAGAAATGAGAATCTCAGGAAAACTGAAGGAATTCTTGAGAAAAGATGATCATTTGAAAAGAAGAACACTTGTCAAGAAAACTTGGACTTTGAGAATTTTTTTAGGAAAATGGGGGAAAATCTATAGGAAGACTCATTGGAGAAGGCAATTCAGAACTTAGGAAATTGAAATCCTGAAAACATTGTCCTTGAAATCTCTGAAAATCGATTTTGATTCTTGAAAAAGATGAAAATTCCTTTTGAAAATAGATCTTAAGAAAATAACTTTTTAAGGAAAATCACGGGAAAACTTTGATTTGGGAAATCCAACTTCGAATATCATCATAGTTTCTTGAGAAATCGATTTCATGAAGTGAAAGTTTCTTGAGAAAATCATGAGAAAAACAAATGATGCAGATGATTTGAGTGAATGAATGCACTTTTGAAAAGATTTCTGAAAAATTTGTTGGAAAATTGTGGATTAAGCCAAAGTAAATCCTTCACATATTCTGACTGTGGCCATGAATATGTTCAGAGTTTACTTGAGTTAATTCACCATATTTTGAAAAATTGGAAATATGATGTGCATTTTTTAAAATAGCCTAAGAGTGTAGGCTCAATGTGACTGATAGAAAGATGATGGATCTGGGTCTCGTCCATATTCCGACTAGGGCCG
Source organism: Nuphar pumila (assembly GCF_984573655.1). NCBI lineage: Eukaryota > Viridiplantae > Streptophyta > Magnoliopsida > Nymphaeales > Nymphaeaceae > Nuphar > Nuphar pumila. Next base: position 75,066,098 of record NC_143252.1, on the reverse strand, counting down.
TAAATATGGACTCCACCGAGTTCATCAACTCTCTAAGAGTTGGTGCACGTGCCATTCGTGTTCATCCACGGTGAATTTTGAAAATTTAGATATATGCATCATAGAATCAGGATAATATAGAAATCAAACTATATGAGATGCATCCTAATCCAAGCAATAAAAGTAAATATTATTCCAAGTTTGATTATTACATTTCTGTCATGAGTCAAAATAAATGAAATAAAAATACATAATGAAAAAGAATCAGCCTCCTCCAGACTTTCCTGCAAAATTGAGAATTAGTACAAGATAACCAAGAAAATGGGTATATATACTATATACAACGAAGATATATATGTAGACATAGAAATATTTGAATTTATGATAAATGATATATGGTAATGAAGATTCACAAAAGTAAAAGAAAAGAAAAATATATGTGATAACAAGTGCACATGAAGGGATATATATATATATATATATATATAAGTATATATATATAAGTATATATATATGTATATATATACATATATACATATATATATATATACATATATACGTATACATATAGGTAGATATACATACATATCAATATATATATACCTATAATAAGAAAATATACATATAAAGGAAAATTCCATATAATGGGTAAAATAAAAAAATACAGGTATATACAGTTTCTGTAGGTGATTTCACACAGCCGTATTTCTCAAATTATAATGTATTTTTCAATAAAAATGGGTATGGAGCTTCCCCATATACCAATAACAAAGCATGCCAAAGATGGTATATAGATCATGAACGGATATGGATATATTCGTTCATGAATGTGACTAATTATCAAGACTGCAGACCTGCAGCAGAAAAATGGATACGTGCAGGAAATGATTTCCATAAGCCATTCACACCACCAAAATAGTTGATTTTCACATAGTCATTCACAAAGCCAATTACAGGAAATGATTTTCATAAACCATTCACACAGCCAAAATAGTTGATTTTCACACAGCCATTCACAAAACCAATTGCGAGGAATGATTTTCATAAACCATTCAAACAGCCAATTGCAGGAAATGATCTTCATGAGCCATTCACACAACCAAAATAGTTAGTTTTCACCCAGCCATTCACAAAACCAATTGCGGGGAATAATTTTCATAAACCATTCACACAGCCAATTTCAAGAAATGATCTTCATGAGCCATTCACACAACCAAAATAGTTAGTTTTCACCCAGCCATTCACAAAGCCAATTGCAGGAAATGATTTTCATAAACCATTCACACCACCAAAATAGTTGATTTTCACACAGCCATTCACAAAGCCAATTACAGAAAATGATTTTCATAAACCATTCACACAGCCAATTGCTAAGACATTTAGAAATAGTTGGCAAATAGGAATAGGTTGAAAATCAAATGTTCATTTTCATTGAAAACGAACACCAAGATCACACAGTCAAAAGGACTGATTATCAATGGTTTCTAACCAATTTCTCACGGTTTTTGAAGGAAAACCATTGATTTCAAATAATGCTCAGATACAATCTCATCAAACAGAAATTTTAGCAACAAAGTATGATCTTATAACTCAGACAGCTTCATCAAACAGAAATTTGGCATTAAGCTAAACAAAGCATGATATTGTAACTCAGACGGTGATATGCAGCCATAGTCTTAGCAAACAAATTTTTTTTTTCTGCAATTTTGAAGCCTATTAGATGTTCAAAATAAAGACCATAAGCTATCATGTGTAGCATAATTAACATTAAGAACCGAATTACAAGAAACACATAGGAATGAACAAACAAGCATCTGGAATATCAGACAAAACAGAACATGCAATAATAAAAAGAAAAAAAAAATTAATTGACCCAATTACACAGTACGCACTAGATTTGCAGTGATCGTTCCAGCTGATCAATATTCTTTGACAGCAATCTTGTATTAATACGTTGATCCAGCTTGGGGATCTCCTGCACTTGATGGAGCTGTCATCAACAATGAAAGGGGCGATCTTCTTCTGCTGGACCTGTAATTCCCTGTTTCAAACACCCTGCAGGAAACAGATTGGGGGTCAACTTTTTGCAGCTGGGATGAAAGGAATAGACAACAGTTTGTAAAAGCTTCTGCTGGTGGAAATGAAGAAAAAGAGAGGTCCGCTGGATCCCCTATGGCTGGACTGAAGCAAGGTAGGGAGCCTGATGGATTGAAGAAAATGGGCAAAACGTTGGATTGAAGGTAAATGGTGAAAACACTGGCTGGGTTGTGGCTGGAATAAAGAAGGTAGGCGCTGGCTGGCTGGGCTTCCTGCTGTGGCTGGAATGAAGAAGGGGAAAACGTTGATGGAGGTCCTATTGTGGCTGGAATGAAGAAGGTAGGCGCTGGCTGGCTGGGCTTCCTGCTGTGGCTGGAATGAAGAAGGGGAAAACGTTGATGGAGGTCCTGTTGTGGCTGAAATGAAGAAGGGGAAAACATTGATGGAGGTCCTGTTGTGGCTGAAATGAAGAAGGGGAAAACGTATATGGAGGTCCTGTTGTGGCTGGAATGAAGAAGGTAGGCGCTGGCTAGCTGGGCTTCCTGCTGTGGCTGGAATGAAGAAGGGGAAAACGTTGATGGAGGTCCTGCTGCTGAGCTGAAGTGGAGGTGAAAGGGGGAATGCTGGAGAGTTAGGGGAAAAGGAAAGGTGGGCTACAAATGCTGAATCTCTGCTACAGCTGAAGGATGATGGGCTGAAAGAGATGCAGTCGTTGGCTGGGCTGAAAGAAAGTGCAGGAATGGACGTCTTGCTGAATGATGTTTCCTTTTGCAGGTGGGCTGAAGAAGATGAAGACTTGGCTGGGCTGCGGCTGAGGATGGACTGAAGGAAAAACCACCAAAACCTGCTGCTTCCTCTGCTGCTGGGAAGAAGCCTCCTGCCAAAACCCAAAAAAAACAAGAAAATCACGATTTTCTTCCCCTCCTTCAATCGGCCCAGGCCCATTTTTAAAGATTTTCCTTCTCTTTCAAAAGATCCAGCTTCCTTTCCCCTTTTGAACATTCGTTACCTTCGTTGAATTTTTTTTTTTTAAAACCGTAGCTTTAAAGGTAGCCGTTTTCAAAAGGGCGCCTCCTGCCTTTTTTTCAAAAAAATATGTTTTATTTACCTAAGTTTTGGGTAAAATGATTTTTTTTTGAAAATATGCCTGTGGCGCCGTTTGGGCCGTTTCCTTTTACAATTTTAAGTAAGCAAATTAATAAAAGAAATAAAAGAAATAAAATAAATAAAAAAAATAAAAAAAATGAATAATGAAATAAATGAGAGGCTTTTATGGAAATGCCACCTCAATCCACTTTTAAAATCCTTTTGAAAATAAAGTTTTGTTTTGTTTTTGCAAGTCTTTTATTTTCAATTGGGGTGCCACATGTGTGTGGGTCCACTAACTAAGATAAATAAATATTGAGAAATTAAAAAGAAAAATTTGCAAATTGGTGCGATCTCCGGGTGAATCCCGCTCCATTTATTTGAAAATAAAGACAGAAGAAATAAACTTCTTCTTTTTTTTGGAAATTTTTTATAACACGAGATAAAACTTTGTTTATTTTCAAGAATTTGGAAAAATTGGTTTTTCAGAGCAAAATATGGATAAAGTAAATGTAAAAAATTTTGTTAAGAGATTTAAAATCCTTTTTGCAAAAGCTTTGAGATAAAATCTTTAAAATCAATATCCAAATATCCAGATTGTTTTTCTTGAGAAAATTTTTGTAATTCAAAGTCCTGGGGGTAAAATGGGAAAGATTGGCAATTTTAAAAACTGAGGGTTTTAAAAATCAATTTTGAAAACCCAGGGTTTTAAAAATCAATTTTGAAAAGTTTAAAAATCAAATTTGGATTGACAATTTTGAAAATCAAGAGTTCTGGATCTCAAAATGACATGCTGTGCAGTGAAATGATGCAATGCTATATAAAGACATGTTCTATGAAATGTCACTCTAAGTTCGAACTTGGAAATTCTAGCTTTTTGTTCAGAAAAAGGATTTTGAAATTTTGCAATTTGAAGATTTCTCTGAACCTAAATATAGAAATTTTGAGGCTCAAGAATGAAATTTAGGACTTTCTGCAAGGTTCAATCTTGGAAAATGACCATTTTTCCCTTCATTACATCTGAAGAACTGAAATATGATGATTGAGGGCGATGCCAAGAAGGTGAGTGAAAATTTGGGGTGTTTACACCCGCAGGGCATGCAAACGAGGACTTGGCCTGCCCATTCACGTGCTCAGCCTCACACGGCCACCACGAGCACACCGCCTGTGAAGGCGATAATATACCATTTTATTTTTTGCCTAGGGTGACACGAACATGTGAGCGCATTCTCACAAACCCGGGCCATTGCCCGTAGACTCCAACCGAGTCTCAAGACCTCAATAGGTCATCAAGTGTCAAACCCTACAATAATTCCAGTTCCTTTCCAAATGTATGCCATGTCGAGTGTAAAGCACGCCTCTGGTGTCGTGTATGTTCGTCGATATACGAACGGAAATCAAACAGGGAAGCACTCGACATCTGGGCCAGTGACATACTTGTCAAAACGTGCCGGCTTGCACGTACGAAACCCGAACAACTCACACAGGTGTAAATTCGTCCAAAAACGCGTGCAATTATCATAACGCGGCAAAATCTCACGTAGCGACGCCATCTGTTAGGGATCTTTCGCGAGTCCGACACTCACGAGTGTCAAGGGATAGAATTCGACCTAATCCCATGCTAATGGGAATAACATTGGCATGTCCAGAAGCGCGGTCCGCACGACTGGGGCACGAACGCGACCGAAACCTGAAAGGTCCGTAGAACTGGACAACCCTATGCGAGCATGTGTCGCAACACCGCTTGCAACCCATCCGCACTGCCTCCCTTACGGGGCTGTGGGGTACGAGCAACCGAAGCCTGAAACAGCGACATGTGTTGCTTGCAAGCGACGCATTCCGCCAATAAGGCTCGACATTGCCTAACGACGCGGAAGGGTAAACGTCGCCACGGATGAGTTCCTGTGGAACTCCATGGGGTCATGCCAACCTTGTTGCTACCCGTAAGGGGTTCAGACCCCGGGTCGGAGCACTCCAAGGGGGTTGCCCAAATGGTGGCAAGGCTACCGGGTGCCCTAACACCCGGTGCCGCCCTGGTGCCAACGGGGGACCAACAACCGGAGGGCTGAACAAGTGTCCAGGCTATGGGGGCCCTACCACCCTTGTCTGAGCCCAGCGGCAGTCCAAGTGGGGCTGACAGCCACAATGGCTTCAACCCACGCTGGCAAACCCGGGTGTGACAACACCCGGCTAAGCCTAGAGCGCCCGCAAGGGTGCTAGGCTTAGCCCAGGGCCCAACGGCCAACCAAGACCTCAAGCGAGGTTTGGTCCACACATGACCACACCTAGCTGGGTCACGAAAACCCCCTGGTCTGAACCCAACCGTGGGTTCGGACTAGGGTGTTGGGCCTTAGCCCACACCCTTGAGGGGCTAACCCAAGCACACCACCAAGTGGGTCAGCCCCACTGATCTGGTCTGGGCCCTATTGGCCTAGGCTCAGCCGACTGCAAGGGGGCAGGGGCACAAGGGGGCGTGCTCCACGGGCACCCCTGGTCTGGCCCAAGAGTGGGTCCAGACCAAGGCACCCAGCGGGTGCATGCCAGCCCACAAGGGGCGCCAAAGGAGGGACCAAGGTGGGGCGCCCACCTGGGGTAGGTGGCGCCATACCAAGGTGGTGGTCTGGACCACCAAGGGTCCAGACCCAGCCTGACTACCCCAGCAACTGAGGTTGCTGGGGGCAGGCCACGCCTGGTCTGGCCCAGCCATGGGTCCAGACCAGGGCCACAAGGGGCCAGCGCGCCACCAAGTGGTGCGCCCAGCACCAAGCCCGGGTGCTCTAAGCACCCGGCCCCAGGCTGCACAGCAGCCAACCAAGTCAAGGGGGGGGGGGGGGGGGGGGGGGTTCAGCCACCTACTACAGACCCTAGGTCTGTAGCATCTGGCTCAACCCAACCATGGGCTGAGCCAGGCAGCACCTACCTGGCGCGCCTACTAAGTGGGTGCGCCAAGGAGGTGGCCCGGGTGCCACGCGCACCAGGCCTTCTGCTGCCATTAGGCAGCGGCCAGGGGCAAAACATGGAAAAAGGGGCCCATACAGGCCCCTGGTTCGAGCCAAATGGTGGCTCGAACGAGGGCTGTAGCCCTGACCCTGCAGGTCAAACACTAAACCAAAACCCCCGGGTGCTAAGGCACCGGGGTGGTGCCTTTGCTGCTAACCAAGGAAGGGGGGGGGGGGGGGGGCTCACCCATGGATGGGTCCGCTTCGGGTGGGTCTGGGTCCAGGATGGCCCAGACCACCCTGCCAACCGTGGGCTGCAGCACGAGCTGTAGCCAGCCCAGCCTAAAAAAGGAAAAGCCGGACTGACCAACTTTGGGTCAGTCCGGGCCTTACTTCAGGGCCTGCAACGGCCCAACCCACCAGCTGTGGGCTCGGCAAGGTCATCAAAACGACCTGGGCTGGCCGTGCAAAGGCTCAGCTCAGCGCCCTACCAAGCACCAGCCCCAAAGGGGCGTTCTACCACTATTGAAAAAAAAAAAAAGGAAACAAGCATGGACAAGAAAACACAAATTTTTTTTTTTGAAACCATAGTTAAAATGAAAAAGGGAAGGGGGAGCTCACCTTGTGCTGGGTTGGCCCAGCTGAGAAACAGCACCAAGGGGGAGGGAGAGAGAGTAGAAGAGGGAGAAGAAGTTGAGGAAGAGTGGAAGGAGAGAGAGGGTGTCGACCCTCTCTCTCTTCCCTTCCCTTGCTTAAAAATGGGGAGAGGAGATGGGTGGTGGGGAGTGAAGGAGGGGAGATGTGTGGTCTCCCCCTCCCACGCCCCACCCTACTCTAAAGACCCTAGGGGGGGGGGGGGGTCTAAGGTACCAAGTACCTCCCAACCACTCCCCTTAATCTAAGAGGAGTGGTTGGCCTTGACCATTCAAGGTCAAGGTCAAGGTCTACCACAAAAAAAAATCGCCCCTCTTCTTTTCTTTTCTTTTCTTTTTTTTTATATATTTTTTTTTGAAAGGTGTAGGGGCTACCCCCTAAGGGGGGCCCAGCCTACTACCCATAAAACGTGGGCTGAGCCCACCCACTTTACAAAATGCCTTTTTAGGGCCCCATAATGAAATTTTTCTAGCTTTTCAAAAATCTTCATTTGAAAAGAGGTTTTTTGTAAATATGTTTTTCATAAGCCTTTAAAAGGGATATGGGCTAAGGTGGAGCCCATGCCAAATCTTTCTAAATACCAAAACCCACCCCATGTAAAAGTATTTTCAAAAACCCTCTTCTAGGTTTTTACTAAATTGCGATTTACTTCCTCTTTTTTGTAAAAAGTCAATGAAATGAGTATTTTAAAGATCAAGACTTTAAATTACATTATGTGAATTAAGATTTAAGCTTTCCTAAAGTATATTTAATTTCCCAATTACGGAGAAAATGGGCCTCGGTATGACTCATAATTATTGATGTACCCCTATTTTGCCAAAATCCGTGAAATAACGAGATATTGCTCTCGTTTAAAACTCTAAATTTGGAGCGAACCCATGTGAATACAATATAAATATAATCTACAAATATTGAGGTTTGATTCATCGCGGTTTGCCCCGAATCGCCTCGTAGAGCAAATCTACGCGATTCAGAACCTCAGAAAGCGATAATTGCCAAAATTACGAGTATTGCTCGTGCCGAAACAAGAAATTTTCCAACAATGAAATATATCTCATTTAAAATTCTTCAGAAAAACAGTGGGGCTTACACCTTGTACATGTCATGATGTGTCAAATCCATGGAGTTATGGGACTCGTATCATAAGCGCACATGCAGCCCCATGAGCTGTATCCCAAAAGCTCGCTAACAAGGATACTAAGCGTGATGAAAAGGGAAAAATCCCGGCTGCTGGGTGGGAATCTGTCCAAGACAGACCCACAACCAACCTGCCACAACGGTGCCATGGGGCACCATGCGCACACAGCAGATCCGATATGGGCAGCACTGCTGAACCGAACTGTGGCAGCAACCACAACGAGGTGACAACAAGCAACTTGTTGCTGGGAACGAACCGAAAGAAGAAGACAACAATCTATGCTGTCACGCAAATCGCAAGAGCCGAACACTCTGGACCAGGGAAAGTCCATGTGCATAGGTCTTCAGCAAGCGAAAGACAGCCCAGGTCTGGACTGTTTAGTCCAGACCCACGCCGAGCTGACTCAAACAATGACGAGGTCGGGACTAGGCATCCAGACCGGGCATGGCTCAGTCACCAAAACCAGTCCAGGTCTGGACCGACCGGTCTAGACCATGTAGGGCATGCTCAAACTTGAGCACGGTCTGGACAGAGTGTCCAGACCCCAAACTAGGCTCAGCCAGCACCAAAGGGAGGGGCGCAATCCTGCTGCCTGCACCCAGCTGCAGCCTAATAGCCGCATGGCTGTAGCAAGGCCGTGAACCCCAAGAACAACATGAAGGGCCTAACACCCAAATCGAGCTCAACTCGAGACAGGCCTTTGATAGGTCTGGACCATATTCGGTCCAGACGATGTCAGGCCATAGGAGAACCTGACCCACACCAACCCACACCAACCCAAGTTGGTGGGCTCGGCTAAGGGTCACATCGACCCAACAGGGTAAAAAGAAAGGCACCCAGGCTGACATGTTTGTGGTCGTCCTGGGGGTCACCCATATGCAAGATGCGTCCAAAAATTCTGGACGCCCAACAGAAAAATAAAGAGGGGAAAAAGAGGATGGGGCTCAGCCCGACCAACCCAGGCCAGCATCGCCCGAACCCAAGAGGGTCGACCCAGCAGGGTATGGCTGCTGAGCATGGGGTCGGTCTAAGGCCTCCTTGCCTAACGAGCATAAACTTGGCAGCACGGATTCACTGCCATAACAGGGCAGAACTGTGGCTGCCATGAATCAAGCCAATAATGATAAATGGTGCATGAAATTCCATGGAAAACAAGGGCAAATCTGAAACTAAAATGATCTCGTGGCGTGACTACTACATTGCACAACGAGAATGCATGCAAGCATGCTCTATAAAATCCACAAACATGATGCATGCAAGTATACTCAATGAAATCAACAAATGTTAAATAAAAACCGAAATGCTCTCAAGCCAACAACGACTATATGGCATAATGAGGAAAAACAAATGCATGCTCAACCGAAAACCCACATTCTTGGATATGTGTAATAGAAACTCACGAAAATGCAAGAACACATAGAAACTTGCTCAATCAAAACCCACAATAAGATATGTGAAAGAGAAACTCACTTTTGAGGCTTTCAAGAATGGTGGAAGAGGTACTAGGGTGGAGGAGCTTCAGCTAACGTGGTGCTTAGCACCCACACTCACTCACTCTCACGGTTTTGGAGAAGAACGGAAGGAGAGAGAGACTCCAAAAAAAAATCGCCCAACAAGAAATGCCCTCTCTCTCTCTCATCATGCCTTAAATACTTAGGGCTTCTAGATTGGACGACTGAGATCTAAAGAGGGAAGATGGAGGGCTGGGGTGCTCCACGCCCCCCCATAGCCGCCCATACTTCCAATGAAAATCTTCTTTTTGAATCCTTTAGAAATTCTTTCAAAAAATGTCATGGAGAAGGTTTTGAAAAAGCATTTAATGTTTGAGAAATTTACAAGGGATGCCCAAGGCTTGCCGCCCCATCCAGCCAACCGATTTTCACTATTTGAAAACCTTCAAAAGAATCACCAAAAGGCCATGGGGCGTAGCCCCATGCCTTCTCTCTTTGGAAAACCGCCCCTCATGATGAGCTCTAAGCCTCATCATGAGGCCTTGACACAAGAGTATGGCCAATCGTGGCCCTCTTTTTCCAAGCCATGCACTCTTTTGCAAGAATGCCACCCAGCTGGTCCACCATGATTAAAAACGTCCACTAGAGGGGGCACCAGATGGGTTTGGGCCACCTCTAGTCGATCCGGATCCAAATCAATAATGCACTATTTAAAACAATGCTCATTTAATTCTTTTAAATATAAAATTGACTTCAATAAATCATTTATTTATTTTCAAAACCTTAATTGACATGGAATGCTCAATGCTTCTTTGAGGAATTCCCCTTCGTTTGCGAGAAACACACTCATTACGACTTGCGGACTATCGCTAAGCAATTCTCGTAATTCATATGCACTGACGGAGTTTTTTAGTCGTATAGGTCTCAAATTCGGAGACAAACTATACAGATATATAATAAACTTACCTTTAAATTTTTAGAAGCTAATTAATCCAGAATTAGGCTCTTCTTACTCATACATTGTACTTACGCGATTTTCGGGTCACGCGCACAAAGCTGAAATACAAAGCATAATCAATTTATATATATAATTACGTGCTATAGCCTCATAACCATATGAAAGTACACATATCAACTCTATATAATAGTAAATTCTTCAGAAAATTTAGTGGGTCTTACACTGCTAGGTCCACCAAGAGTCTTGGTCTGAACTCACGGTTCAGACCAGACCCTTAGATAAATCGGGTAAGCCCAGAATGGGCTGCTAAGGTGGCTAACACCCGGCGCCACACCATCAGAGGCCAACGCTCAAGGCAACCCATATAGGTCTGGTCCTCCGGACCCGACCTCAATAGGGCTAAGACAAAAACGGTTTGAACTTGTGGTTCAGACCAGCTACACCGCTAGAACCAAAAGCCCAAGAGCCTTCCGGATGCGGCCAACACCCGGCGACACCATAGCACCCAGGCCGAACAGAAAATGATGGCCCACGGATCTGGTCCACTAGACCAGGCCACAAGCGTCTAGACAGACTCTGGACTGGACCCGTGGTTAAGTCCAGACAGACAAGATAAGGGGGCATTGGTCCGAGCAGGAAGTGACCCGGGTGCGCCTAGCACCCGTTGGTCCCCTAAGCACTAGGGCCAGGATGGACAGAGTGGGGACTCAACTCTGGTTTCATGAACCAGGCCTTACGTCCCAACAAGGCAACCTGGTCTGAACCCTTGGTTCAGACCGAGCACTGCGGTGTGACAGCGACCGAGACTGGGTACTTGACCTGTCTGACGTCCCAAGTGTGTCTAACACTCTGAAACCGGCGCCCACAAGAGAAGAGGGTAAACGGTGGCTGGGAGCCCCTGGTAGGGTTTGTCCCAACAGATGAACAGGCCAGCCGAGTCCCTCATCCTCCAAGAAAATCCAAAACAAAAGATTAAAAACAAACATGGACTCTTACACACTATCCTAACGATGCCAACATAAGAAATGCAATGGAGGGGCTAAACAAGTTGCGGAAAACCCATGCTGAGAACAAGAACGTAAAGAGAAGAAGACTCTATAAAAGACAAAGGGTCTGTATATATTTTTTTTGAATAGTCGTCACACATTTTTATTTCTATACCAAATAAAGTATTCCATCACCTCTTTCTCCTTTCCGTCCATGGAACACAAAGAGATGGAAATTCCAATATCAAAGACGTGTAAGAAAGGAAGAGATTCAGAAATACACCTTGAGCCATGCAAGCAAGCATTGCATTGGGCTCCTCTTGGCTTCATGTTCCACGCATGCTAAAAAAAGAATTCTCAAGGAAAAACAAGTATATTTAAATGCATCTTCACCTCGCAAGTCCGGAGGAAGAAAGGAGGTCACGGCTGCAAGGTCCTCCTTCAACAAGGGCTGAACAACACCCCACGGCTGGAGAGTGTGATAGAAGAGAGAATGGGAGAGAGAATAAGAGAGAGAGAGAGAGAAAGTTCAAAGAGAAAAAATCGCCCCTTTGGAATTCTTGATTTTTCCAATGGGCTCTTAAAAGTTGGTAGGTGTAAGATGGATGGTGGGAATTCACTCCACCAAGATGAGGGGCTGAGAGTGGGTCACGGTTTCCCACTGCCGCCCAGCTCCTCCAACCGGCATTGAGGATTTGAAAGGCCCCATAAAGCTTTCAAGGGTGCCATGGGGCTGCCGCCCCATGCATCCAATGAGGCGCCTCTAGCCTCATTATGAATCTTCTTGGGAAGAGCCCTTGGGATTTTCTTGAATCCCAAGGCCAATGACTCTATAGTCATTATGGTCTCACGCCCCTTCCAAGAGGGGATGGTCGACCACCCCTCCTCTCTTCCTACTTACTTTATCCTTATTAGTTTTTTTTTTTTTTGTTCTTATTTTGGGTAGGGCCAATCGTGGCCCTCCCTTGAATTTCGTTTTTAACTCTTTTACAATTCCGCCATCATTTCAGTTGGTCAACATGACCAGCTGGTCTCATGGCCAAGGTCGTCCCAAGGCCAACCTATGTGGATGACCATAGCTTGGTCGACCCTTGACCAACAAGGAAAAAAAATCAATCTTTTTACCGATATTATTATTAAATGAATTTTAATTGTTCTTCACCATGTATATTTATTTTTATTTTATATTTTTAATGTAATTAGCATTTCAAAGCCTAATCAAGAGAAAGACCTCTATGAACGAAATGGGTCTCGTTCGGGCCCTCGCTATGTCACTAAGCGATCTCCCATAATTCACATGCACTGAAAAGGTTTTTTTGTCGTTTGGGCCTCAAATTTAGAGACAACCCAAATATACATATTATAAACTTGCCCTAAAAATTTTGGAGGTTAATTCGTCATAGATTTCCCTCAATTGTTATTTATTGTAAACTTACGTTATTTTTTACTCGTATCTCTACGTAGGTATAAATATGGAAGATTGTAAAATAAACAAGAATTTTCCAATCACTACACAATTCGCGTAATATTACCTTAAAATTAATCATAGACCTTACAGTTATACTGGGGCATTTTTTTTATTATTTCATGAAAATTCATTTTCTAGAAAACCTGTTTGCAGGTAGGATCAAGAATTTTCCAATCACTACACAATTCGCGTAATATTTGGCAGTTTTATTAATTTTTATCCTTCTTTATCAATTCTTATCATTTTTTCATCAATTTTATCAAATTTTGTCAATCTTTAGTAATTTTCCCACTCGAGTTAAGGGATAAACCTGAATTTTCCTGCTCAGGTTAAGTGATAAACCTAAACCTCATCTCGCGAGGTCCTTCTTCCTTCAGGATAAGGGATAAACTTGAAGTCTTTCATCATTTTTCGAGCGTCATCAATTTTCCACCAAATTTTACCAATTCTTACCAGATTTTTTGTCCATCCTTGTCAATTCTTTATCAATTTTTATTCTTAATCAATTTTATCAATTCTATTGATTCTTTATTGATCTTTATTAATTCTTTTGATTCATCAACTTTTTATCAATTTTATCAAATTTTATCAATTTTTATTCTTTTCCCTTTCAGGTTAAGGGATAAACCTGAATCATTTTTCATAATTTCCTCAATTCTATTCAATTTTTCTTTTTATCTTTTATTTTGAAAATCTGAGTTTCGACCCAAGTTTTTCCCTTTTATCTTTCGTTTGAAGTTCCGAGTTTCGACTCGGATTTCCTTTTGGATCCAATGCTCGTGTTGGAACCAATCATTGCTTCAAAAATTCGAGTTTTCAAACTCGGGTTTTTCTTTTATCTTTTATTTTTAAGATCCGATTTCCGACTTGGATTTTCCCCTTTTATCTTTCGTTTGAAGTTCTGAGTTCCAACTCAGACTTCCTTTTGAATCCAATGCTCATGTTGGAACCAATTGTTTCTACGAAAATTCGAGTTTTCAAACTCGGATTTTTCTTTTATCTTTTATTTTGAAGATCTGAGTTGTGACTCGGGTTTTCCCCTTTTATCTTTTGTTTGAAGTTTCGAGTTCCGACTCAGACTTTCTTTTGGATCCAATGCTCGTGTTGGAACCAATCGTTGCTTCGAAAATTCGAGTTTTCAAACTCGGGGTTTTCCTTTTATCTTTTATTTTGAAGATCTGAGTTCTGACTCAGGTTTTCCTCTTTTATCTATCGTTTGAAGTTCTGAGTTCTAACTCAGACTTCCTTTTGGATCCAATGCTCGTGTTGGACCAATCGTTTCTTTGAAAATTTGAGTTCAAAACTCGGGTTTTCCCTTTTTATCTTTTTCTTTTGAAGTTTTGGGTTCTGACTCGGACTCCCCTTTTTAGATCCAATGCTCGAGTTGGGCTATTTTTCTTTTGAAAATTCGGGTTCTGACTCGAGTTTTCATTCCCATTCAGGATAAGGGAAAATTCTAAGACCACTCATAGGAGCACCAATGCTACCTGTGAGAATTCTTTTACAAGACAATTTTCATCAATTTTCTCAATTTTTCTCCATTTTTATCAATCTTCCATCAATTTCTATCTCTTTTTCATTAGTTCTCAATTTTATTCACCCCAATTTAGGATAAAGGGTTAATCCTAAAAATCAGACCACATACAATTAACTATGATGGTCTTCTTCATTACAAGTCAAATAATTCAATCCTTGAACTGGTCATTCTCAGAACTCTCGATCCTAGATCCGACCCTCGCTCTGGCAAATTTACAATATTCGATCTTCTCATTAAAGCTTTATTTTTAAAACTCGAGTTCTGACTCGGATTTCCTTCTCTCTTTTTCAAAAACCCAACTCTCAGGTTGGTCCATCTTTCTTTTTAAATATCCGAGTTCCGACTCGGATTCTTCTCTCTTTTTCAAAAACCCAACTTTCAGGTTGGTCCATCTTTCTTTTTAAATATTCGAGTTTCGACTCAGATTCTTCTCTTTTTTTTAAAAACCCAACTCTCAGGTTGGTCCATCTTTCTTTTTAAATATCCAAGTTCTGACTCAAATTCTTATCTCTTTTTCAAACACCCAACTCTCAGGTTGGTCCATCTTTCTTTTTAAATATCCGAGTTTCGACTCAGATTCTTCTCCCTTTTTCAAAAACCCAACTCTCAGGTTCGTCCATCTTTCTTTTTAAGTATTCAAGTTCCGACTCAGACTTTGTTCTTTTTCAAAAACCCAACTCTCAGGTTGGTCCATCATTCTTTTTAAGTATCCGAGTTCTGACTCGAACTTTGATCTTTTTCAAAAACCCAACTCTTAGGTTGGTCCATCATTCTTTTTAAAATATTTGAGTTCCGACTCGGACCCTTTTCTTTTTCAAAAACCCTACTGCCAGGTTGGACCTTCATCTAAAATCCAGCCTTCTGGTTGATCCCTTCCAAATTTCAAGCTTCAGGTTTATTCTCTTCAAAAGTCATTCTTTCCTCTTCTGGTTAAGGGATAAACCTGAGCTTCTTATTCAGGATAAGGGATAATCCTGAAACCATTTATAAAAGCACGCGCAGTCTTCTATAATGGTCCTTCCAATTCTAGTTTAATACTGGTCCTTGAGCAAATCCAATTCTCATGTTGGTCTTTTCAAATCCAGTCTAACACTGGTCCTTCATCAAATCCAATTATCACGTTGGTCCTTCCAAATCCAGTTTAATACTGGTCCTAGAGCAAATCCAATTCTCACATTGGTCCTTTCAAATCTAGTCTAACAGTGGTCCTTCATCAAATCCAATTATCACATTGGTCCTTCCAAATCCAGTTTAATACTGGTCCTTCACCAAATCCAATTCTCACGTTGGTCCTTCCAAATCCAGTCTAACACTGCCTTCATCAAATCCAATTCTCATGTTGGACCTTCCAAATTAGGTCTAACACTGGTCATTTATCAAATCCAATTCTCATGTTGGTCCTTCCAAATCTAGTCTAACATTGGTCCTTCACCAAATCCAATTCTCACGTTGGTCCTTCCAAATCCAGTCTAACACTGGTCCTTCATCAAATTCAATTCTCATGTTGGTCCTTTCAGATTAAGTTTAACACTGGTCTTTCATTAAATCCAATTCTCACGTTGGTCCTTCCAAATCCAGCCTAACACTGGTCCACCAAATCCAATTCTCACGTTGGTCCTTCCAAATCCAGTCTAACACTGGTCCTTCATCAAATCCAGTTTAATACTGGTCCTTCACCAAATCCAATTATCAAGTTGGTCCTTCAAAATCAAGTCTAACACAATCCTTCATCAAATCCAATTCTCATATTCGTCCTTCCAAATCCAGTTTAACACTGGTCCTTCATCAAATCCAATCCTCACATTGGTCCTTCCAAATCCAGTCTAACACTCGTCCTTCATCAAATCCAATTCTCACGTTGGTCCATCCAGATCTAGTTTAACACTGGCCCTTCATCAAATCCAATTCTCACGTTGGTCCTTCCAGATCCAGTTTAACACTAGTCCTTCACTAAATCCAATTCTCATGTTGGTTCTTCCAAATCCAATCTAACACTGGTCCTTCACCAAATCCAATTTTCTCAAATTGGTCATTCAAAATTTCAATGTTTACATTGGTCCTTCAAAATTCCAAATTTCACAAATTGGTCCTTCAAATTCCAGTTTTACACTGGTCCTTCAAATTCCAATTGGTCCTTCAAAATTCCAATTTTTACACTGGTCCTTCAAATTCCAATTGGTCTTTCAAAATTCCAATGTTTATATTGGTCCTTTAAAATTTCAATTTTCTCAAATTGGTCCTTCAAAATTCCAATGTTTATATTGGTCCTTTCAAATTTCCAATTTTACACTGGTCCTTCAAATTCCAATTGGTCCTTCAAAATTCCAATTGCACAAATTGGTCCTTCAAAATTCCAGTATTTACATTGGTCCTTCAAATTCCAATTGGTCCTTCAAAATTCCAATGCTTACATTGGTCCTTCAGAATTCCAATTTTCTCAAATTGGTCCTTCAAAATTCCAATGCTTACATTGGTCCTTCAAAATACCAATTTTCTCAAATTGGTCCTTCAAATTTCAATTTTTACACTGGTCCTTTAAAATCCAGTTTTACACTGGTCCTTCAAATTCTAATTGGTCCTTCAAAATTCCAATGCATACATTGGTCCTTCAAAATTCCAATTTTCTCAAATTGATCCTTAAAAATTCCAATGCTTAAATTGGTCTTTCAAAATCCCAATTTTCTCAAATTGGTCCTTCAAAATTCCAATGTTTACATTGGTCCTTCAAAAATTCCAATTTTCTCAAAATTGGTCCTTCAAAATTCCAATGTTTACATTGGTCCTTCAAAATTCCAATTTCCTCAAATTGGTCCTTCAAATTCCAATTTTACACTGGTCCTTCAAAATTCCAATTTTTCAAATTGGTCCTTCAAATTCCAGTTTTACACTAGTCCTTCAAAATTCCAATTGCTCAAATTAGTCCTTCAAACTCCAATTTAACACTAGTCCTTTACCAAAATCATTTATCAAAATCCATTTAGTTGATCCTGCCAAATCCAGTTTTTACTAGTCAAGTTTTTCAAAGTCTAAAATTCTTACATTATTTATTCTGAATTTCAGCTTAAGGTCCTATCAAAATCTATATTGAGTGATTATTTCACAAAAGATTCTCAAAAACTTTGCCAATTTGCTAAAAATATATGTTGATTTCAATATTTTATTGCATAAAAGAATCAACTTAGATTACCTCTAGTATTCTTTTCAAAAGAGTGAAGCTTTTTGCGAAAAGAGTAAAATTCAAATCTTCTCTCTGTTGATCAACCAAAAGGATGTAAGAAATATCCTTGGTATGATTAGCGAAAGAAATATTCAATGATGTTGAAAAGCAAGAAGTGAATCGATATTGATCATAGCTATGGCACATGTTTAAAGATGATTTTTTGGCAATCAGGTAGTGAAAATATCCTGAACGATAAAAAAAATTCACTCAATCTATATCTCCTCATTCATTTAAGCTGCAATCAAATATCTGCAAAAGGGATCTCTCAATTGTCATCAAGTTGAAGACGAATATGCGAGCTAGACCCCCAAGGCCAAAGAAGATTTGGATCATCTCCGAGATGAAGGAGTTTGTGATGGATCCTTCCAATGAAAGTTCAGATCACCGTCAAGATGAAGGCGACTGCGGTGAACCTCCCGACAAACCCTAAAAGATATTTGATTTCTGCTATCATCTAAAGATTTTTGACTAATGAGCCAATATCTTCACTATAATTTCTGAGACAAAGAAGGATCGGAGCATCTCCAAGATGAAGGAGTTTGTGACGTACCCTTCTCATAAAAAAAAAGAAAAGTCAGAATATCTCCAAAATGAAGAATGATGTAATAAACTCCTCGCCAAAAACTCAAGAAAGCTCAATGTCTCAAAAGAGTGTTAGAAAGATTATTATGGGAAAAGCCCCAGGATATCAAACTGCCAAAATTGCTAGAAATCTTTTCTTATGCAAAATCCTTTCATCAAAATCTTTTCACTGCTTGATTTTATAAAATTAAGAGTATTTCTTCTCTATTCATATCAAGAAAATGGATAACTTCCTTGAAGAAACTCAACATCATAAAAAATTGAATCTGACTTTGGAATCTGGGAAGTTAACCTCATTTTCAAGGAAATACTCTAGGTAAAAAGAGGAAATATCTTTCACACATAGGTGTACAATTTCAAGCATTTGAATCAACTATAATTTCATCTTGTTGGCAAAATTTTTTGGTTATCCAAAAATGAAATAAATGCTCAATATCTATTTTGATGCAACCTAGCGTTGTTTATATTTGTCAAAGAGAGTTGCCTCATTCTGGTGAGGTATTTTTCACAGTCCCATCATGGTTTTTCCCCATCAAGGAATCTATGTTTTGTATATCCATTCAAGTAAGGATTGCCTAAACCTTGTCTCACGAGGTATTTTTCAAAACTGTCCCATCGATATTTTTCAAATATCTTTGTCCCATCCAGGTTAAGGGCTAAACCTGAGTCTTTTCAAAAATTCTTATTTTTGTCTCAGCCATGAGACTTCTTTAAAATCTCTCCTTTTTACCATTTTTGGATATTCATCCCAAAGTCCCATCACGATTCCTTCAATTTCTTCTGTCCAAATTATTTTCATTCTCGAGGATTTCATTTTCTTCCCAAAACTTTTTAGGATAAGGTATCAAACCTGAGAATAATGTTTTACAAAATAATTCTTTTGCACCCAATTCAGACCTCCTGACTGGGGCATTTTTAGAAAAATTTGGTGTGTTTTCTTTGCCGCTAAGCTCGGCTTTCAAACCAGCTTAGCAGCAAATAGGGGCAAGTTTAAAATGAACTTTGAATTTGAATTTGATTCTAGAATTTCAAAATTGAGATGAAACTTGAAAAGGAATTGAATTCCAAATTTAAAGTTTAAAATCAGAATGATTTTTTTTTTGTTTTTTTTCAGAAATCCATATGAGATTTGAAAAATGGAATTGGGTTTTGGAATTTGGATTCAGAGTTTGAAATTGGGAATTTCAAGATGTAATTGGATTAAGAATCTGGAATCCAGGATAGAATTGGATTTGAAATCTGGAATCCAAGATGAAATTGGATTTGAAATCTGGAATCCGAAATGGAATTGGATTTAAAAATCCAAATGGAACTTGAAAATAGAGTTGGATTTCAAAAATCCAGATGAGATTTGAAGATGGATTTGGATCTAGAAAATCCTGATTTTGATTTTTTTGTATTTTGATCTTGAATTCAGAGAATAATCGATTTTAGAGCTAACCTCAAAACTTTGATCCTTGATTTCAGAGTGATTTGAAGATTAAAAACTTAGAAGATTTCAAAAGAACTTTTGGGAATTTGAAATGAAGAATAGAAGACTTGATTTTCGAAATCAGAGGATGAAATTCAAAGTTGAACTGAACATTGAAATTCAATTTGAATTGATTTTGAGATTGGATTTTGAATCTTGGAAATGAATTTAGAATTTCAAAGTTGAATTGAACTCTGAAATTTGATTTGGAAATTGAATTTTGAATTTAGAGATGAATTTGAAATTTCAAAGTTAAATTGAACTTTGAAATTGGAATATTGAATTTTGAAATAGAATTGAGAATATGAAGTTGAATTTGAATTTATGAATAAGAATTGAAGATTGATTTGAGAAATGAGGAAGATATTTGAAGAATTATCTCAAAATTACTTGGATTTTGAAGATATTTTGAAATAATTTGAAAGAATGATACAATTTTATCCTAAATAATGAATGAATTAAAGAATTTGAAATTGGAATTTGAAAACATATTTCATTCTTTAAATGAATTGAAATAAGATTGAAGATATAATACATTTATGACTATGGTCATGAATGTATTATAGGATAATTGATCAGGCATATATTTCAAAGAAAATTAACATTAAAATATGTATGATTTTATGAAAAAATGCTTTTAAAACCCAAGTTTATGCTAGTTTTCATTAAATGAGTTAAAATAATTTCAAAATAGAAAATGTATGAAAAATAGCTTTAGTTGTACATATTTTAATGTTTGATATTAATTTAGTTTTAGTTTTCATTAAAAAATAAAAAATAAAAATAAAAAAAATAAAAAAATAGAGAAAATAGTTTTATATTGTTAATAAAATCATTTTAATTGTTTGTTTTTTTTAGAAAAGAAAAATAAAATTATATAAATAAGTAGAATAGTTTTATTTTGAGTTTCTTTATAAATAAAAAAAAAAGTTTTGTTTGTAACTTTTTGAAAATTTTTCTAATAAACCATAAACCGGTTTATACGTTTTTTTTTTAGTTTTAAAAAAACTGAAAAAAATAATAATAGCAAACCGGCTTAAACCGGTTTGTGTTTTTTTTTTTAAAAAACTGAAAAATCTGTTACAAACCGGTTCAAGCCGGTTTGGGCTCTTTAAAACCCCAAAAAACAGAAAAATCGGGGGTCTCTCATCCTGTGCGCCAAAACTTCCCCTTCTCCTTCTGATTTTCTTCCTTTGCCCTTCTTCCCAGTTGCCAGATTCTTTTTTTTTCATCTCCTACTTCTTCTTCTTCTTCCATCATCCTTTGATCCTATCTTCTTCATCCGGTGGCAGAGATTCTTCAATCGGCGGCAACGCACGAGGTGGAGGCCACCTCTCCCTGATTTCCTCCATTTCACGGTAAGTCTGAGCATTATTCTTCGTCTTATACTTCTTCTTCTTCTTCTTCTTCCGATTACTTCTTCTTCTTCTTCTTTCAACTTGTCCTATTATACTGTGTTCGTCTGAAAAAAAAAATAGAAATAAAAAGAAAAGAAAAAAATAAATCGATCATTGCTGTTTCTGAATTTTTTCATCTGATGATCAATTCTGTGATTGATGCTTTAGTTAGATGATTGCTTTTGTAATTGATGTTTTAGTTAGATGAATATTGATTTTTAAATTTTAGTTTACATTCTGAATTCCATATTTCCTGTGTTTAAAAAAAAAATTGTCGCCGGAATCCAATACAGTTCTTCAAATATTTGATCAATCATTGAATGGAATTTTAATCTTGTCTTTGGATACAGATTTTCATCTGGATCAATTGAATTTTGATGTGTTCTGGATCATCTGGATCATTTGATTTGTGATTCTGAAATCAGAGCTCTGGATTTGCTGTGGATAACTGGTCGGAATCCACTCTGCTTCACCAGAAATTGTTTTTTCCCTTCACCGTCAAGATCTAGTTCACAGTGGAATAGGATTACCTAACTTTTGGCAATTGAAACCTGGCCTGTGTAAGCATTGATCAATGTTTTGATCAATTGCCTAAGTTTCCAGATTAATTGATTACCGATTTATTGAGTTTTCGAATTAAGTGGTTGATATATACTGATTTCTCCGGTGAATATTGATCAACTGATCTCAGAAGTTCTGGATCAGGTTTGAGAGCAAGATCTTAGTGAGTGATTCACTATTGGATTTCTAGGCATTATGCAATTTCCGATTTCCTGTTTTTTTTTAATCAAGAATTCTTCCAGTTTTGCCTCATTCAATATTCTTTACAAATTAGTTTTTCCTTTGCCATTCTGTGTAATTTTTCAGTTTGTTTGTTTTACATGTTTTTCTTATTGTTTTCAATACTTGAATTTCTGTTCTTCATTAGTCATTCCTTGATTTTTACATTTCTTAATTTTACTGCTTTCAATTTTTTTTAATATTGTGTTTTTCAATAGTTTATGTTCATAGTTTGTTAATGAAGTGTTAGTGATTAACTGTCTTCATTGTTAGTTAATTGAAATAATTAGATTTCATAAAGTTGAGTGTTAGTGAATTGAAATTTAGTTAATTGTGTTAGTTAATGTAGTTTTAATTGGCATTGGATTCTTTTGTTAATATCCTTCAGTGTTTTTAGCATTTAGCTAGTTCAATATAGGTTTCTATTTCTATCTCTGGTACTGCTCGTGTTCATTTGATTTGTGTAGGATAACGCAGGAGTGAAGTTGAAGCGATTACGTGACACGAGGAAGTGAAGAGTAGAGCTTCTTTTTACTTTTTACTTTAGAATTAGGATTTTAATTGGGTTTGTAAATATTGCACTTTACGCCCTCTGCGAAGGGTATTCATTTGCTGTAATAGTTAGTTGTTTTTACCTTTCTTGAACATTTTACATTTTAATAATGTGGCAAAAAAGATTAGTTTAGATTTGTGTGTTTGAATACGAAATATTTCCGTTCCATGAGTTCGACCCGGTCTCATCCACTAGTGAGAACCGGTTTTTATTATTTGATGTCTGGTTTTCACATGTTTTACATATAAAAATCTTTTCAAAATTATAACGATTTAAAAGAAGACATCAAATTTTTGGCGCCGTTGTCGGGGAACGGCGTAATATTAGTATTCACTTTATTGCCTAGTGTTTGTGTTGCATTTAGGTTTAGAACCATGTATGTGCATATCGTAGAGACGAGCTTACTTTTCTGCACAGCCCACCTACTAGGATTCCCTTAGAGGTGACTGTGTACGACTGGTACCGTACACATAGATTTTATATTTCTTTTGCATAATCTTTGTTATGTGTACTTGCGTGGTGATTGTTTAGTTGTTATTTTTTTTTAGTCTACTCGCTTTGTGGTTTGCGTGGTTTGGCCGCTTAGTGCGTTAGTTAGGTAGAAAACCCAAAGTTAGGACGTGAGCTACACCGGTCTACTACGAGGTGTATGCAAGGGCGTCGCTCACTTGACCCTGAGCTGGTAGAGCCGATTGAGGACCCCGAGTCCCTTATTAGGAGAGCCCAAAGATCTGCAACCAGTACTTCATGCCTAACACGTATACTCCTGCCTCCTGCATCACGAGACTTGATGTAGGAGCGAATCAGTTTGAGATTAAGGTCAGTGTAATCCAAATGTTACCCTCATTTTATGGCCTTAGCAATGAAGACCCATACCGTCATCTCGACGAATTCTTAGAGATTTGTTCGACAGTGCGAATCAACAACTTTGGAGACGATGCTATGAGGTTGACCCTATTTCCCTTCTCCCTGAAGGACAAAGCCAAACACTGGGTGAAGGCGTTAGATACAGTTCGAATTACCACGTGGGAACATATGCAAAGAGAATTTTTAAAAAAATATTTCCCAATCGGTAAGACGAACCAATATCGGAAGGCCATCACCAGCTTTTCGCAAATAGAGGGGGAAATGTTCCACGAGACTTGGGAGAGGATGAAGGATCTTCTCCGCAAGTGTCCCCACCACCAGGTGCCTCGATGGCAACTGGTGCAATATTTCTATGACGGTCTTACTGAGAAGAATCGTCAAATGGTTGATGCCGCATGTGGGGGCACTTTCATGCTCAAAAGTGAGGATAAAGCGTGGTTGCTCTTTGAGACATTAAGCGAGAATTCGATGCACCATGCGACAGCTTCACGGTCTGATAGAGCTGCACCTATACAAGATAGCACTAAGAAGGCAGGTATTTTCGAGATAGAGATGAACCTTGAGTTGAGCAACAAGGTAGACCAACTGTCCCATAAATTAGATCAGTTGTTGTTGGGTCCCTCTCCTGCCATGCAGGTGTGTGCGTTGTGTGCGAGTCTTGCACACCATGTTCTCCAGTGTCCAGCTGCGCCACAGTACCCTGAGTTTGTCCAAGAGCAAGCTCAGATGGCTCAAAACTTCGCTAGGCCCGCACCCAATCCATTTGCCAATACTTACAACCCGGGCTGGCGAAACCATCCAAATTTCTCATGGCGTAATTCACAGGCCCAAGCCCCTAACCCTGCCCAGAGTCAATCCAAGCAAGGTGGTTATGCACCTGGATTTCAGAGATCCAATGATCCTCCAGCCCAACCTGCTTATACTCAACCCCATTTTCAGGAGCCTTCGCATATTCAGTCCTTCGAGGACAAGATGCTACAAGCATTTTCAGATATTAAGGCGAATTTAAGCTCACATACCCAGTCTATTGCAAAATTAGAGACCCAAATGGGGCAACTCGCAGAGGCACTTAGCAGGAGAAGTGAGGGGGCATTGCCTAGCCAGCCTATAGTTAACCCTAGGGGTAAAGAACCTCTGCAGAGTTTGCATTTGACAGATACACATCAAGAGCAGGCTCAAGCAATAGTGACCCTTAGAAGTGGGAAGCAGTACCATTCGAGGGAGGCTGCAGAAGAAAGAGAGAAGATAAGTAAGAAGCAGCCTGTCCCTAATGTTTTACCTCAGAAAAGCGAAAGGGTTCTTCCATTTGAGCCTTCCACAACCCATATTCCCAAAGCCCCCTTTCCTGAGGCGTTAGAGAAATCGAGAGCACTAGGTAAGTCGGGAGTGAACATGCAAGAGATGCTTGAGATATTCAAGCACGTTCAGATAAACCTCCCCTTACTAGATGCCATCCAGCAAGTCCTTGCATATGCAAAGTTCCTCAAAGAGCTTTGTACGCAGAAAAGGAAGTTGAGGTCCCATGCGCAGAAGAAAATATATTTGACTGAGCAGATAAGCGCAGTATTGCAACACCAAACCCCACCTAAACTTAAGGACCCAGGGACCCCTATCATCTCATGTGTCATAGGAAACATCACTGTTGAGCGTGCTTTGCTTGACCTTGGGGCAAGTGTTAACATTTTGTCGGGTTTCTTCTATGACAAATTTGGATTGAAAGAGATGAAACCTACACCTATGACGCTTCAGCTTGCGGATAGATCGATTAAAGTCCCGAGAGGGATACTTGAAGATGTTTTAGTCAAGGTGGAGGATTGTTATTTCCCTGTCGACTTCGTGATATTAGATATGGAGGGAGTTGATAGCATCAGGCAGACTCCTATTATTCTTGGTCGCCCTTTCCTAGCAACTGCCAATGCGTGCATTAATTGCCGCACTGGTGAGATGGATGTTTCATTTGGAAATAGGAAAATGAGGCTGAACATTTTTTGTGCATCGATGGAGTCTGACACGGAGGAAGCTTCTTTTGAAGTTGATATCATTCAGGATCTTATAGAAGTTGAGCATGCTTGGTTGTTGAGTGATCCACTTCAAGAGGAGGAGGATGAATCATTCAAAGAGGATCGCCTTGATATGATAGATAGTGAGGCAGATAATGTCAGTTGGACTTGGCATTTTGAACCACTTCCAGAGTTAGCTGAGAAGCCCGCAAAACCATCGTTAGAGAGTCCTCCAGAGTTGGAGTTGAAGCCTTTACCAACTTCACTCAAGTATGTTTTTCTAGTAAAAGAGCAGACTCTCCCAGTTATTATTTCTGCAGGCCTGACAGATTCACAGGAGCATCAGTTGTTACAGGTCTTGCATGAGCACAAGGAAGCTATTGGATGGTCTGTTGCGGATTTGAAGGGGATTGACCCCTCCTTTTGTATGCATCAGATCATTATGGATGAGGGAGCTAAACCCTCAAGAGAAGCGCAAAGGAGACTAAATCCTCACATGAAAGAAGTGGTGAAGAAGGAAGTAATTAAATTGTTAGACGCTGGGATCATTTATCCCATCTCCGACAGTCAGTGGGTGAGTCCTACCCAAGTTGTTCCCAAAAAGTCTAGGCTCACTGTGAAGAAGAATGAGAAAGGAGAGAGCGTTCCCATGAGGACTACTACGGGATGGCGAGTATGTATTGACTATAGGAAGTTGAACAGTGCAACTAGGAAGGATCATTTCCCATTACCGTTCATCGACCAGATTTTAGAAAGACTTGCAAGCCAGCAATATTATTGCTTTTTAGATGGATATTCAGGATATAACCAGGTGGCCGTTCATCCCGAGGATCAGGAGAAGACGACATTTACCTGTCCCTATGGTACATTTGCGTATAGGAGGATGCCGTTTGGGCTTTGTAATGCCCCGGCTACATTTCAGAGATGTATGATGGCGATTTTCTCCGACATGATGGATGATGTCCTTGAGATTTTTATGGACGATTTCTCAGTTTATGGCCCTTCATTTGATGATTGTCTCCAAAAGTTATCCCGTGTACTTCAGCGATGTAGGGAGACAAATCTAGTGCTTAGTTGGGAAAAGAGTCATTTCATGGTACATCAAGGGATTGTTCTTGGACATATTGTGTCCGAGAAAGGTATTGAGGTCGATAAGGCCAAAGTGGAGACCATTGCCAAATTAGCTCCACCGACCTCTGTGAGGCAAGTGCGTTCATTTTTAGGGCATGCAGGTTTCTATAGACGGTTCATTAAGGATTTCAGTCAGATTTCTAGACCGTTGTGTAACCTGTTGTCGAAAGACCAGTCGTTTGTATTTGATGATGCTTGTCTGAAGGCATTCTTAGCCTTAAAGGAAGCACTGACCACTGCTCCTATTCTCAGATCTTCTGAGTGGTCAGTGCCATTTGAGATTATGTGTGATGCTTCAGATTACGCGGTTGGAGCAATTTTAGGTCAGAAGGTTGAGAAACGATCTCATGTTATTCATTATGCTAGTAGGACTCTTTCTGACACACAAATGCATTATACTACCACTGAGAAGGAGTTACTAGCCGTTGTGTTTGCACTTGAGAAGTTTCGATCATATTTGTTAGGCTCCAAAGTTATCATTTACTCAGATCATGCTGCATTTAGATATTTGATGAGTAAAAAGGATGCAAAACCGCGTCTCATTCGTTGGATTTTTCTGTTACAAGAATTTGATCTCGAGATTCGAGATAAGAGAGGATGTGAGAACCTTGTAGCAGATCATCTGTCCAAACTGACTATGGATTCATCTATTGATCAAGGACAGATTGTTGATTCTTTTCCGGATGAGCAGTTGTTTCATGTCAAGCGTTTACCCTGGTTCGCGGATATCATAAATTTCCTGGTTACTAGAGAGTATCCTGCGCACTGGAACCGGAATGAGAGAGATAGATTTTTTGCGCAAGTGAAGCATTATTTTTGGGAGGAACCAGAATTGTTTAGATCATGCCCGGACCAGATGATTCGGAGATGT
This sequence comes from Nuphar pumila, assembly GCF_984573655.1. NCBI lineage: Eukaryota > Viridiplantae > Streptophyta > Magnoliopsida > Nymphaeales > Nymphaeaceae > Nuphar > Nuphar pumila. The sequence goes on along the minus strand of NC_143252.1, from coordinate 75,038,993 downwards.
GTGCCCAAAAAAGAGTATCATTCCATTTTATCTTTTTGTCATTCTTTAGCTTGTGGAGGTCATTTTTCTAGTCGAAAGACCGCCGCAAAGGTCCTTCAGTCTGGATTTTGGTGGCCCATACTTCATAGAGATGCTCACGAATTCTGTAGGAAGTGTTTACGATGTCAGCAAACAGGTCGCATTACCAAGCGCGACATGATGCCTCTTTTACCTATTCTGATTGTGGAGATTTTTGATGTTTGGGGCATTGATTTCATGGGTCCTTTTCCGCCATCGTTTGGATTTACATATATTTTAGTGGCGGTTGATTATGTTTCAAAATGGGTCGAGGCTGTGGCCACCCGGACCAATGATCATAAAGAGGTGCTTCGATTTATCAAGCACAACATTTTTAGTCGGTTCAGAGTTCCTAGAGCGATCATCAGTGATGGTGGTACGCACTTTCGTAATGTGCAAGTAGCTTCCTTACTTAGGAAATATTTTGTGCATCATCGGATTGCTACACCTTACCACCCGCAGACCAGTGGCCAAGTTGAGGTCTCTAACAGGGAGATAAAGAGGATTCTTGAAAAGACAGTCAGACCAGACCGCAAGGATTGGTCTCAGTGCCTTGATGATGCCTTGTGGGCTTATAGGACTGCTTTCAAGACCCCGATTGGTATGTCACCGTTTCGATTAGTTTTCGGGAAACCTTGCCATCTTCCTGTTGAGTTAGAACATAGAGCATATTGGGCTATAAAAATATCAATTTCAATATGACCCAAGCTGGAGTCGAGAGAAAATTACAGTTGAGTGAGTTAGAGGAATTGCGTAATGAGGCCTATGAGAGTGTAAAGATTTACAAGGCTCGAACTAAGCATTTTCATGATCAATATATTGTTAGGAAACAGTTCGAGCCTTGGCAAAAGGTATGGCTTTATCATTCGCGTCTTCATCTTTTTCCAGGCAAGTTGAAGTCAAGAAGGAATGGTTCATTTGTTGTGCATAGGGTGTTTCCATATGGAGCGATAGATCTTTTTGACCCTCGCACATGTGCAATTTTTAAAGTAAATGGGCAACGGCTGAAGCCTTATATCTCAGATACTGTGATAGGACAAGACATTGAGGATGTTGATCTTTTAGAAGTTTAGGGCTCACACATGTTTGTATATATTTTAAGATTCTGTAAATATTCATAGAAAAGCAATTTTTTTTATAGTTCATGTGCATAATGCATAGATCATGATAAGTGTAGGCATATTTTCACATTTTAGATTTCATTGAGTTTACTTTCTTTCCCTCATTGATTTCATCTCATGTGCATTCACTTAGTTTCACATAAGCATGGGGGAGTGCCACTGGGACAGTGTCATTCAAGCATGGGGGAGGGTGTAGTAGCTCACCAGAATATTTTTGTCTACGTTCTTGCACATGTTTACACATCTTTCATGAAAAATAGGTTTTTAAAGAAAGAGTTTGAACTTATATGAATGTTATTTTAAATTTGATATTTTTAGAGGATTTTTAAGCCCCACAATTTTTTTTTTCTGACATAGATCTAAAAATTATGGTTGCTTATGCGGATTTCGAAGAAATGATGATAGATACATGTTAGAGTTTATTTTGAATCACAAATATGAATATGCATAGTTCTATTTTTGAAAAACTAAGCAAATGAACAAAAGTGTAAAAAAAAAAATGAGCTCAAAAGAGAAAAAAAATAGCATGCGTTAGGTTGTTTGGATAATTCCACAATCCTTAGTAGATGGAACTTAGATGTAAGTTGAAACTTTTAATTCCATTTCGAAAAGGAGAGTGGAAAACTTTGTGATCCTAAGTAGCTGAGAACAGATACAAGTTGAAATATTTGACTCTCATGTTATAAGGGTGAATGAAGGAAGTCACTTTCATGTCTTAGTTGATATCTTTTGGTATGCATTGAAAAAGTATAGAAGATATTGACATTGCACAAGGCATAAAAGCAGACCACACGCAAGCTATAAGCGAAGAATAAGTGCGCAAAAAGAAAAAGCGTGAAAAGAAAAGAGAGAAAAGAGCTTAAAAAGAAAGAAAAGTTCAATGCTTAGAAGTGTGATTAAGAAAACCTGTGCAGAAAACATATGAGTAAGGATAAATATATAATAACTTGTTTTTATTAGATTTTCCAAGAATAAAACATAAATAATTGTGATATTTAGAAAAGTGAAAGAAATTCTTTTTCTGTGGTGGTATATAAAAGACTCTAATTATATTGTGACTTTGAAATAACAGGAAATATTGGTGAAAATAAAGTCTTTGATTACTTACTGCTTATGAGGATGTGTAATATTTTGCATACATGACAGAGATGTTTGTGGGTAGCATCACTGTAAACCCTCACAAGACCTTACTCGTCCACTGGGGTAACCCAGGGGTTGAAAGGGCTTGTTGCATGAGCTAAATGCAACCGTGATTCCTACGAAAGTGAGTTAGGTGATAGTTTTCTTTTCATGCATTTGTCTAGTTTGCTCGAGGACTAGCAAAACATAAGCATGGGGGTATTTGATCAGGCATATATTTCAAAGAAAATTAACATTAAAATATGCATGATTTTATGAAAAAATGCTTTTAAAACCCAAGTTTATGCTAGTTTTCATTAAATGAGTTAAAATAATTTCAAAATAGAAAATGTATGAAAAATAGCTTTAGTTGTACATATTTTAATGTTTGATATTAATTTAATTTTAGTTTTCATTAAAAAATAAAAAATAAAAAAAAATAAAAAAAATGGAGAAAATAGTTTTATATTGTTAATAAAATCATTTTAATTGTTTGTTTTTTTTTAGAAAAGAAAAAAAAATTATATAAATAAGTAGAATAGTTTTATTTTGAGTTTCTTTATAAATAAAAAAAAAAGTTTTGTTTGTAACTTTTTGAAAAATTTTCTAATAAACCATAAACCGGTTTATACGTTTTTTTTTAGTTTTAAAAAAACTGAAAAAAATAATAATAGCAAACCGGCTTGAACCGGTTTGTTTTTTTTTTTTAAAAAAACTGAAAAATCTGTTACAAACCGGTTCAAGCCGGTTTGGGCTCTTTAAAAACCCAAAAAACAGAAAAATCGGGTGTCTCTCATCTTGTGCGCCAAAACTTCCCCTTCTCCCTCTGATTTTCTTCCTTTGCCCTTTTTCCCAGTTGCCGGATTCTTTTTTTTTCATCTCCTACTTCTTCTTCTTCTTCCATCATCCTTTGATCCTATCTTCTTCATCCGGTGGCAGAGATTCTTCAATCGGCGGCAGCGCACGAGGTGGAGGCCACCTCTCCCCGATTTCCTCCATTTCACGGTAAGTCTGAGCATTCTTCTTCTTCTTCTTCTTCTTCTTCTGATTACTTCTTCTTCTTTCAACTTGTCCTATTATACTGTGTTCGTCTGAAAGAAAAAAAAATAGAAAAGAAAAAAATAAATCGATCATTGCTGTTTCTGAATTTTTTCATCTGCTGATCAATTCTGTGATTGATGCTTTAGTTAGATGATTGATTTTGTAATTGATGTTTTAGTTAGATGAATATTGATTTTTAAATTTTAGTTTACATTCTGAATTCCATATTTCCTGTGTTTAAAAAAAAAATTTGACGCCGGAATCCAATACAGTTCTTCAAATATTTGATCAATCATTGAATGGAATTTTAATCTTGTCTTTGGATACAGATTTTCATCTGGATCAATTGAATTTCGATGTGTTCTGGATCATCTGGATCATTTGATTTGTGATTCTGAAATCAGAGCTCTGGATTTGCTGTGGATAACTGGTCGGAATCCACTCTGCTTCACCAGAAATTGTTTTTTCCCTTCACCGTGAAGATCTAGTTCACAGTAGAATAGGATTACCTAACTTTTGGCAATTGAAACCTGGCCTGTGTAAGCATTGATCAATCTTTTGATCAATTTCCTAAGTTTCTAGATTAATTGATTACCGATTTATTGAGTTTTCGGATTAAGTGGTTGATATATACTGATTTCTTCGGTGAATATTGATCAACTGATCTCAGAAGTTTTGGATCAGGTTTGAGAGCAAGATCTTAGTGAGTGATTCACTATTGGATTTCTAGGCATTATGCAATTTCTGATTTCCTATTTTTTTTAATCAAGAATTCTTCCTGTTTTGCCTCATTCAATATTCTTTACAAATTAGTTTTTCCTTTACCATTCTGTGTAATTTTTCAGTTTGTTTGTTTTACATGTTTTTCTTATTGTTTTCAATACCTGAATTTCTGTTCTTCATTAGTCATTCCTTGATTTTTACATTTCTTAATTTTACTGCTTTCAATTTTTTTTAATATTGTGTTTTTCAATAGTTTATGTTCATAGTTTGTTAATGAAGTGTTAGTGATTAATTGTCTTCATTGTTAGTTAATTGAAATAATTAGATTTCATAAAGTTGAGTGTTAGTGAATTGAAATTTAGTTAATTGTATTAGTTAATGTAGTTTTAATTGGCATTGCATTCTTTTGTTAATATCCTTCAGTGTTTTTAGCATTTAGCTAGTTCAATATAGGTTTCTATTTCTATCTCTGGTACTGCTCGTGTTCATTTGATTTGTGCAGGATAACGCAGGAGTGGAGTTGAAGCGATTACGTGACATGAGGAAACGAAGAGTAGAGCTTCTTTTTACTTTTTACTTTAGAATTAGGATTTTAATTAGGTTTGTAAATATTGCACTTTAAGCCCTCTGCGAAGGGTATTCATTTGTTGTAATAGTTAGTTGTTTTTACCTTTCTTGAACATTTTACATTTCAATAATGTGGCAATAAATATTAGTTTAGATTTGTGTGTTTGAATAGGAAATATTTCCGTTCCTTGAGTTCGACCCGGTCTCATCCACTAGTGAGAACCGGTTTTTATTATTTGATGTCTGGTTTTCACATATTTTACATATAAAAATCTTTTCAAAATTACAACGATTTAAAAGAAGACATCAATAATCTCTATTTAAATTTAGATGAAGAATAAAACACATTTTGGTGCCTTTATAGAGTTTGAAATGAAATTAATTCTCAATATATCCTGACTATGGTCATTGATATATATTTTGAGTTAATTTCAATTTAAACTTTGATAGAGGAAGAAAAATTCAGAAAATATGATGATTTTTGAAAGAGATCCAGTGTGGATCCAATGCTATTCTATAAAACATAAAAATCCTAAGCATTGTCCACATTTTGACTATGGCCATTAATGTGGGTCATTTGCTTAGGATTACTTACCTCTTATTAGAATTGTGTGCGTGTCATTCGTGTTTCACCATTTATAGATTTTTGAAATTAAAATAAAATGATATGAAATAGGCCATTCATGATATATATATGCACGTACATTCTAATCTAATACTGGAAATGTAAAATTCTCATTAATATCTAATTATTACAATTCTGAAATTAAATTAAAAATATCAAAGATCACTAATCTAAAAAAAAAGAAGAGTCTAGGATCTTTATGTATTCCTGCAAAAAAATTTAAGTTAGCAGAAAAGATATACATAGAAAGAAGTTTGTGCAAACTATTGTGTTGAATCTAGAATGCACTGATAAGGTGCTCCAACATGTGCCCTATACTAATGAAAGTCCAATATATCATATTTGAAGAGAAAATATATATGTATAATGTATTAGGCTAACGAAGAAATTAAAATATATAGGCAATATCCTAAGAAGATGAACGTGTGAATTATATGAGGAAGATGTATATAGTACCTTAGGCTGAATGAAAATCTATATGTATTGGCCTAAGGCATTATATTTAATGCAACTGAGGTATCTATAGAGAAGGGTGTGTACAAGGGATCAGTGGACTGCTTGTGAGAATAAAGTAAAGAAAGGGAGAAAGGGATGTTGTGAGCTATAGCGGCCCTTGGGCTGCTATGCTCATATGTGTACGGGGAAATGTGTGGCAATTGTGAGGGCTATGCAAGGGGTTGTCAAAACAAAATCATAGTGATAAAATAATGCATATATGTGTTCTATGATTGTAAAAAAAAAAATCACAGTGATTCAATCATGTATATATGTGTTCTAAGGCTGTCAAATTTTTTTTATACTAATTCAATCATGCATATATGTGTTCTAAGGCTATCAAAAAAAGGTCAAAGTGATCCCATCATGCATATATGTGTTATAAGGCTATCAAAAAAATTTCATATGGATTCAATCATGCATATATGTGTTTTAAGGCTGTCAAAAAAAATTATAATGATTCCATCATGCATATATGTGTTCTAAGGCTGTCAAAAAAAATTCAATCATGCATATATGTGTTCTAAGGCTGTCAATTTTTTTTTTTATAGTGATTCCATCATACATATATGTGTTCTAAGGCTGTCAAAAAAATTTCAGAATTATTCAATCATGCATATATGTGTTCTAAGCCTGTCAAAAAAATTTCATAGTGATTCAATCATGCATATATGTGTTCTAAGGCTGTAAAAAAAAATCAGAATTCTTCAATCATGCATATATGTGTTCTAAGGCTGTCAAAAAAATTATCTAGTGATTCACTCGAGCATATATGTGTTCTAAGGCCATAAAAAAAAAATCATAGTGATTCAGTCATGAATATATATGTTCTAATGCTGTCAAAAAAATTTGATAGAGATTCAATCATGCATATATGTGTTCTAAGGCCATAAAAAAAATCATAGTGATTCAATCATGCATATATGTGTTCCAATGTAGTAAAAAAAAACTATAGTGAATTCAATCATGCATATATGTTTTCTATGGCTGTCCCAAAAACTTTATATTGATTTAATCATGCATATATGTGTTCTAATGCTGTCAATTTTTTTTTAATTCAATCATGATTATATATGTTCTAAGGCTATCAAAAAAAATTCAAATTGATTCAATCATGCATTTATGTGTTCTAATTCTGCCAAATTTTTTTTATAGAGATACAATCATGCATATATATGTTCTAAGGCTATAAAAAAAAATTCATAGTGATTCAATCATGCATATATGCGTTCTAATGTTGATAGAGATTCAATCATGTATATTTGTGCTCTAAGGCTGTCAAATTTTTTTTGTAGAGATTCAATCATGCACATATGTGTTCTGAGGCTGTCACAAAAAATTCATAGTGATCATGCATACAAGTGTTCTAAGGCTGCCAAAAAAATTTAAAATTCAATCATGCATATATGTGTTCTAATGCTGTCAATTTTTTTTATAGAGATTCAATCATGCATATATATGTTGTAAGGCTGTCAAAACAATTTCATAGTGATTCAATCATTCATATATGTGTTGTAAGGCTGTGAAAAAAATTTCATAGTGATTCAATCATGCATATATCTATCCATGGTTGTCAAAAAAAATTCATAGTGATTTAATAATGCATATATGTGTTCTAAGGTTGTCAAAAAAATTTAATAGTGATTTAATCATGCATATATGTGTTCTAAGGCTGTCAAAAATTTTTGATAGTGATTCAATCATGCAAATGTGATTCTAAAGCTATCAAAAAAGTTTATAATGATTCAATCATGCATATATTGTTCTAATGCTGTCAATTTTTTTTAATAGAGATTCAATCATGCATATATGTGTTCTAAGGCTGTAAAAAAATATTTATAGTGTTTCAATCATGCATATATGTATTCTAAGGCTGTCCAAATTTTTTTATAGTGATTCAATCATGCATATACATGTTCTATGCTGTAAAAAAAAAATCATAGTGATTCAATCATGCATATTTGTGTTCTAATGCTGTCAAAAAACTTTCATAGTGATTCAATCAAGCATATAGGTGTTCTAAGGCGGTCAAAAAAATTTTATACTGATTGAATCATGCATATATGTGTTCTAATGGTGTCAAAAAAAATTTATAGTGATTCAATCATGCATATATGTGTTCTAAGGCCGTAAAAAAAATTTATAGAGATTTAATCATGCATATATATGTTTTAAGGCTATCAAAAAAATTTCACAGTGACTCAATGTTATATATATGTGTTCTAAGGATATCAAAAAAATTATATAGTGATTAAATCATGCATATATGTGTTCAAAGGCTGTCAAAAAAATTTCATAGTGATTCAATCATGTGTATATATGTTCTAATGCTGTCAAATTTTTTTTTAAGAGATTCAATCATACTTATATATGTTGTAAGGCCATGAAAAAATTTTCATAGTGATTCAATCATGCATATATGTGTTCTAATGCTGTCAAAAAAAATTTGTAGTGATTCAATCACGCATATATGTGTTCTAAGACTCTAAAAAAAAATTCATAGTGAATTAACCAGGCATTTATGTGTTTTAAGGCTGTCAAAAAAGTTTCAAATTCAATCATGCATATATGTGTTCTAAGGCTATCAAAAAGACTTCATAGTGATTCAATCATGCATATATGTGTTCTAATGCTGTTAAAAAAAATTCATAGAGATACAATCTTGTATATATGTGTTCTAAGGCTATCAAAAAAAGTTCATAGTGATTGAGTCAAGCATATATATGTTTTAATGCAGTAAAAAAGAGTTCATAGTGATTCAATCATGCATATATGTATTGTAAGGCGGTCAAAAAATTTTCATAGTGATTAAATCGTGCATATATGTGTTCTAATGCCTTAAAAAAAAAATCACAGATATACAATCATGCATATATGTGTTCTAAGGCTGTCAAAAAAATTTCATAGTGATTCATTCAAGCATATTTGTGTTCAAAAGCTGTCAAAAAAATATCATAGTGATTCAATCATGTATATATGTGTTCTAAGGCTGCCAATTTTTATTTTAGTGATTCAATCATGCGTATATGTTTTCAAAGGCTGCCACAATAATTTCATAGTGATTCAAGCTTGCATATATGTATTCTAAGGCTGTCAAAAAAATTTCATAGCGATTCAAGCTTGCATATATGTATTCTAAGGCTGTCACAAAATTTTCATAGTGACTGAATCATGCATATATGTGTTCCAAGGTGTCAAAAAAATTATATAGTGATTCCATCATCCATATATATGTTCTAAGGCTTTCAAAAAATTTCATAGTGATTCAATCATGCAAATATGTGTTCTAACACTGTTTAAAAAAATTATAGTGATTCAATCATTCATATATGTGTTTTAATGCTGTCAAAAAAATTTCATAGTTATTCAATTATGCGTATATATGTTCAAATGCTGTAAAAAAAAATCATAAAGATACAATCTTGCATATATGTGTTCTAAAACTGTCCAAAAAAATTCATAGTGATTCAGTCACACACATATATGTTTTAATGCTGTCACAAAGATTTCATAGTGATTCAATCATGCATATATGTGTTGTAAGGCGGTCAAAATAAATTCATAGTGATTAAATCATGCATATAGGTGTCCTAACATTGTAAAAAAGAATTCATAGTGATTCAATCAATCATATATGTGTTCTAATGTTGTCAAAAAGATTTCAATCATGCATATATGTGTTCTAAGGCTGTCAAAATTTTTTTATAGTGATTTAATCATGTATATATGTGTTCTAATGCTGCCAAGAAAAATTTATAGTGATTCAATCATGTATATATGTGTTCTAATGCTGTCAAAATAAAATTTATAGTGATTCAATCATGCATATATGTGTCCTAAGGTTGTAAAAAAAAAATCATAGTGATTCAATCATGCATATATGTGTTCTAGGGCAATCAAAATTTTTTTATAGTAATTCAATCATGCATATATGTGTTCTAAAGTTGTCAAAAAAATCTCAAAGTGATTCAATCATACATCTATGTGTTCTAAGGCTGTAAAAAAAAATTCATAACGATTTAATCATGCATATATTTGGTCTAAGGCTGCCAAAAAAAATTCAACGTGATTCAATCATGCATATATGTGTTGTAAGGGTGTCAAAAAAAATTCATAGAAATTCAATCATGCATATATGTGTTCTAAGGCTGTCAAAAAAATTTCATAGTGATTCAATCATGCATATATGTGTTATAATGTTGTCAAAATTTTTTGATAGTGATTCAATCATGCATATACGTGGTCTAAGGTAGTCAAAAAAATTTCATAGAGATTGAATCTTGCATATATGTGTTCTAAGTCTGTCAAAAAATTTCAATAGTGCATATATGTGTTCTAACGCTGTCAAATTTTTTTTACAGTGGTTCAATCATGCATATATGTGTTCTAATGCTGTCAAAAAAAAATTATATGTGATTCAATCATTCACATATGTGTTCTAATGCTGTAAAAAAAAATGTATTGTGATTGAATCGTTGGTATATGTGTCCTAAGTGTAAGACCCGCAATTTTTCAGAAAATATCTGAATAAAATTCATGAGGCATTCACCGGTAAAAATAGCATTTTTTTTCTCATAATACGAAACGGAGCAATTCCTGCGAGCCAGTTATACTTAGGATATTCGTTGATTCACGAATATATGCTCAAATACTCTGGAAGCCATAACTTCCTACCTGAATAAAATCAAAGGATTCCTGCGAGCTAACTTTCTTAGTTACGTCAATACGAAGGGAATGGCGTACTCAGAATTTTTCGGAAAAAAAATGCCGAAAAGTCGACATTTTTGCGGGACCCACGAGAATCTTGGTGGGACCCACGAGAATCTTTTCTCAGAAAATATCTGGAATATTCCCAGAATATTCCCAAAATATTCCAAGGAATATTCCAAGCATATTCCAAAGAATATGCCAAAGCATATTCCTTTTTAAAAAAGCATATTCCATGGAATATGCCTTTTAAAAAGCTATAAATAGGGGCCCTCCCCCTTTAAAAAAATCGACCCCCCCTCCCTTTGCCTCCTCTTTCTCTCTCCTGCTTTCTGAAACCTCCCCCAGTAGGCTTGAGCCCACTTGACCTAGCCTAGCCCACTTGACCTGGTCTTAGCCAGCCTAGCCTGGTCCTAACCCACCTGACCTGGGTCTGAACCCACTTGACCTGGTCCAAACCCAGTTGACTTGACTTGAACCTAGTTGGGTTTAAAGTCAAAGTCAAAGTCCTTTTTAGTCCAGATTCCGGTTTGGATTTCTGAACCCAGACTTAGCCTACTTGAGCTGAGTTCGAACCTGCTGAACCCAGTTGACTTGGACCGAACCCTGTTTGGTTCAAACCACTTAGGTTGAGTAGCTTGACCTACTCTACCTCTTTCTCAACTAAGTCAGCTTTATCTGACTTAGTCTGACCTCTCGAAGGAAGGCTCGAAGCCAAAGAAGCAACCCGGAGCCGTTTCTTCCACGATTTGAAGTAAGTTCGCTTCGTTGATCCATCTCTCTCAAGTATTTGACTGTTTGTATATAGAATATACTTTCTGAAGTAGTATCTTGCTTTAGTTCTTGATTGAGCCCTTTTTGGACACTTCGGTGTTCACCCGCTCGTCTCGTAACTATCGTCGGATATATCTATGTTCAAACACGCAGTATTTGCGTTCTTCAAAATGGTATCTCGCTTTAGTTCTTGGTTGAGCCCTTTAGGACACTTCGGTGTTCACCCGCTCGCCTCGTAACTATCGTTGGATGCGGATCTAGGTGTATATCTGCTGATTCTGCCGACGCGTCTTATATCGCACAGGCTATGTAATTTACCTTTGCCGTCGCATCGTATGATGCCAAGGCTCCCTGTTTTCTGCACTTCCGATTATGCATTTACTTACGCCGTCGCGTCGAACGATGCCAAGGCTCCTGCTTTCTGCAATGTCTTTACTTACGCCGTCGCGTCGAACGATGCCAAGGCTTCTGCTTTGTTATATATGTAGAATATTTCGTTCAGTTACACACCCTGAACAATAGTATATGCATTTCTTTACGCCGCCGCTGTATAAAGCACAGGCTTCTGCTTATACTACATATATAGCGCATAAATGAGCGTTCAAATGGAGATCAAACTCCAAATCGCCCATGCGATTCCTTGACCGCTCCTCGTTCAAGATTCTGCTTGACGAATGAAGCCCCTATTGGAAAGGCTTTGGTTTTTGGCAAAATGCTCTTTACGTAATGACTAAGTCAATTTCGTATGGCCTGGCTATGGCCAAGGGTTCCTACAACCTTGATGGATGCAAAGTACGCACAACGGTGCGCATCCATTTCCCAAATTAAGCGTGGCGATTTCCTACCAAAGAGGGGAGATGCCGCTGAAATGGATAAAAGAAACGCACGCTTTCTCCGTAAAAGAGAGGAAGTGCTGCTGAAATTTCTGAAGAAGCTAAGAATAGCTCAGAAAGAACGTAGCAGGATACTCTGACATATAGCAGAGTGCTACCCAGTTCATGGTTTGCCCTCTACAACGTAGAAGGGTTCGTCGCACCACTGCCGGTAGAGCAGGGGAGGTGCTGACGAAATGGTTGGCAGAAGAGCTGCCGGAACCAATGGAACGGCATAATGATGTCCGTTGATGGAACGATGCCAGATCGGCTCGTATCCTTGTGCCTGCAAGGGCACCTTGCTCGTAAGGGCCGCTGAGCCGGAGTAGAGGTTGCGCCTTGGCTAGGTTTTGACTCGTTGCGTAAAAATACGCCGAGTAGCCGATCTATTTAGATCGAGTCATATGCATGCTCATTGAGAACGGTTACACAACCAGACTCGTAAGGGCCGAAGAGCCAGAGTGTGTTGTTTCCACCCAAAGAGGTGTGATGCTCGTGGTGGCCGAAGTGCCAAAGAGCGGTGTTCTGCATGCATATGAATAAGACTTAAGGTCGCACATACCCCGCGGTTGAAGATCGTGTTAGGGGTACCCCCTCAGTAATGACTGTGTTGGGGAAGACTGAATGGGGTCGGGTACATACTCCCGTAGTGCTGAAAGCACGGGCTGCCTAAATGGCATGCAGATTCTGTCCAAGTAATTGTAAGACTGGCAGACCCCTTCAGGAATTATGCTCACTGTGGAATGGCAGTGATGGTACAGCCTTGAGTGACACGTATTTTACTTTGGACCTGATAGAGTCCACGATGGCCTCAGTCACTCATGGGTTTTGGGGTCGTGGTTATCCTTAAGATCTAAGGATTGAACCCAACTACTGCAAGTAGATGATGCATCCGAATATGGGCCTAGTAGGGACCTCCCAGTTGAAACACACTGCCCTACTATGGATAGGGTCAACAGGCCTCTGGGGTATCTAAAATACATAGAATAATCAACCCCCAGAACGTCGCGTTGATGCCCGGACAATAGCTCTACCTGCGTACCAAAGGCGGGAGCGGTTAATTATCAAAACAATGCATTAGTTCTAGGTTCAGCGATGCTTTGAATGTATGAGTGGATGACGTGTTGAGTCAGTCCTGCATAACCTTTGTGAAGGTGTCATGTTCGGTATACTACTGGACCGACTGGGCAAAGACCCGTGTTGTATCCGCACGACTAAGCGAAGCTCGAGGAGTTGTCCTTAGATGCGTGGGATACGGATGTGCCAAGTATGAAGACTTGAGCTAGACATCACTTTAAGACCCGGAAGAGGTCATGGCTAAGTCATGGAGACTTATGCGGCTATTCAAATCACAGCTATTGAAAAGGCTTGCTCTAAGTCATGAGGACTCGAGCGGATGTTCAACTCATAGCCCTGAGGAGGCTCTTGCGATATACGCTAAGTCTTGGAGGCTTGAGCGTCATTATTGCGCATTGCGACCCTGAGTGGTCATTATCGTATTTGAGTTGAATGGATGTATGACTGCATACTTACCAGACCATCAGTGGTTCTGACCCCGTTTTATGGGGATTTCAGGTGTTGGACCTGCGTGGCGATATGCGGAGCAAGGCGGCATCGAGTTCCAGGGTTTCTCTAGACAGAGTTGTACTGCTTCCTTTTATTGAACCTACACTGCTTTTCTAAGCAGTAGTGTTGTAATAAACATGAGTTTTCGATAAAATGGAACACCTTGGTGGTCAATGAATTGCTTGGCCACATACCTGTAACGTGCTCGGAGTTTTCTAAAACCGACGACTCATTATCGTCTTATTCCGCTGCTAAAAGCTTTTCTAAGTTCCGCTGCAAAGAAAAAAAAAAGAAATTCATGAAAATTTTAACTTAGCTTTGTTTTAAAAATCCGGGGCGTTACACTAAGGTTGTCAAAAAAAATTGATAGTGATTCAATCAAGCATATATGTGTTCTAAGGTAGTGAAAAAAAATTCATATTGATTCAATCATGCATATAGGTGTTCTAAGGCTATCAAGAAAATTTCAAAGTGATTCAATCATGCATATATGTGTTCTAAGGCTGTCAAAAAAATTTCTAAGTGATTCAATCATGCATATATGTGTTCTAAAGGTATCAAAAAAAATTCATAGTGATTCAATCATGTATATATGTGTTATAATGCTATAAGAAAAAATATAGAGAGATTTAATCATGCATATATGTGTTCTAAGGCCATCAAAAAATTTCATAGTGATTCAATCATGCATATATGTATTCGGAGAAAGTAAAAAACATTTCATAGTTAGTTAATAACAAATATGTGTGTTCTAAGGCTGTAAAAAAAAATCAAATTCAATCATTCATATATGTGTTCTATGGCTGTAAAAAAAAATCATAGTGATTCACTCATGCATATATGTGTTCTAAGGCTGTCAAAAAAATGTCATAGTGATTCAATCATGTATATATGTGTTCTAATGCTGTCAAAAAAGTTTGATAGAGATTCTATCATGCATATATGTTTTCTAAGGCCATTAAAAAATATTCATAGTGATTCAAGCATGCATATATGTGTTCTAATGCTGACAAAACAAATTTGTAGTGATTCAATCATGCATATATGTGTTCTAAGGCTGTCACAAAAATGTCATAATGACTTAATCATGCATCTATATGTTTTAATGCTGTCAAAAATATTTCAAATTCAATCATGCTTATATGTGTTCTAAGGCTTGCAAAAAAATTTCATAGTGATTCAGTCATGCATGTATGTGTTTTATGTTGTCAATTTTTTTTTATAGAGATACAATCATGCATATGTTGTTCTAATGCTGTAAATTTTTTTTTATAGAGATTCAATCATGCATATATGTGGTCTAAGGCAGTCTAAATTTTTTTATAGTGATTCAATCATGCATATATGTGTTCTAAGCTGTTAAAAAAAATTCATATTGATTCAATCAAGCATATTTGTGTTTTAATGCTGTCAAAAAAATTTCATAGTGATTCAGTCATGCATATAGGTGTTCTAAGGTGGTCAAAAAAAAATTATAGTGATTGAATCATGCATATATGTGTTCTAATGGGGTCAAAAAAAATTATAGTGAATCAATCATGCATATATGTGCCTAAGGTTGTAAAAAAAAATCATAGTGATTCAATCATGCATATATGTGTTCTAAGTCTGACAAATTTTTTTTATAGTGATTTAATCATGCATATATGTGTTCTAAGGTTGTCAAAAAAATTTCAAAGTGATTCAATCATACATATGTGTGTTCTAAGGCTGTCAAAAAACTCTCAAAGTGATTCAATTATGCATCTATGTGTTCTAAGGCTGTCCAAAAAAAAATCATAATGATTTAATCATGCATATATTTGTTCTAAGGCTGTCAAAAAAAATTTAAAGTGATTAAATCATGCATATATGTGTTGGCTGTAAAAAAAAATTCATAGAGATTCAATCATGCATACAACTGTTCTAAGGCTGTCAAAAAAATTTCATAGTGATTCAATCATGCATATATGTGTTCTAAGGCGGTCAAAAAAATTTCAGAGTGATTGAATCTTGCATATATGTGTTCTATGTCTGTCAAAAAAATTGAATAGTGCATATATGTGTCCTAAGGCTCTCAAATTTTTTTTATAGTGGTTCATTCATGCATATATGTGCTCTAATGCTGTCAAAATTTTTTTATAAGTGATTCAATCGTTCATATATGTGTTTTAATGCTGTCCAAAAAATTGTATTCTGATTGAATCTATCATATATGTGTCATAAGGTTTTCAAAAAAAATGCATAGTGATTCAATCATGCATATATGTGTTCCAAGGCAGTGAAAAAAAATTCATAGTGATTCAAACATGGATATAGCTCTTTTTAGGCTATCAAGAAAATTTTAAAGTGATTCAAACATGCATATAGGTGTTCTAAGGCTGTCAAGTTTTTCTATAGTGATTCAATCATGCATATATGTGTTCTAAGGCTGTCAAAAAAAATTCTAAGTGATTCAATCATGCATATATATGTTCTAAGGCTGTCAAAAAAAATATATAGTGATTCAATCATGCATATATGTGTTCTAAGGCTGTGAAAAAAATTTCATAGTGATTCAATCATGTATACATGTGCTCTAATGATATAAAAAAAATTAGATAGAAATTCAATCATGAATATATGTGTTCTAAGGACATCAAAAAAAATTCATAGTGATTCAATCATGCATATATGTATTCTGAGACAGTCAAAAAAATTTCATAGTGATTTAATCATAAATATATGTGTTCTAAGGCTGTAAAAAAAAAACAAATTCAATCATGTATATATGTGTTCTAAGGCTGTCAAAAAAAATTTATAGTGATTCACTCATGCATATATGTGTTCTAAAGCTGTCAAAAAAATTTCATAGTGATTCAATCATGTATATACGTGTTCTAATGCTGTCAAAAAAAATTGATTGACATTCAATCATGCATATATGTTTTCTAAGGCCATCAAAAAAAAATCATTGTCATTCAAGCACGCATATATGTGTTCTAATGCTGACAAAACAAATTTTTAGTGATTCAATCATATAAATATGTGTTCTAAGGCTGTCACAAAAACGTCTTAGTGACTTAATCATGCATATATATGTTTTAATGCTATCAAAAATATTTCAAATTCAATCATTCTTATATGTGTTCTACGGCTTGCAAAAAAAATTCATAGTGATTCAATCATGCATATATGTGTTTTATGCTGTCAATTTTTTTTATAGAGTTACAATCATGCATATATGTGTTCTAACGCTATCAAAAAAGTTGATAATGATTCAATCGTGCATATATTGTTCTAATGCTGTCAATTTTTTTTGTAGAGATTCAATCATGCATATATGTGTTCTAAGGCTGTCAATAGAATTTTATAGTGATTCAATCATGCATATATGTGTTCTAAGGATGTCTAAAAAATTTTATAGTGATTCAATCATGCATATACATGTTCTAAGCTGTCAAAAAAAATTCATAGTGATTCAATCATGCATATTTGTGTTTTAATGTTGTCAAAAAAAATTTATAGTGATTCAATCATACATATAGGTGTTCTAAGGCGACCAAAAAAAGTTTATAGTGATTGAATCATGCATATATGCGTTCTAATGGGGTAAAAAAAAATTTATGGTGATTCAATCATGCATATATGTGTTCTAAGGCTGTCAAAAAAAATTTATAGAGATTTAATCATGCATATATATGTTCTAAGGCTATGAAAAAAAATTCATAGTGATTCTATCGTGTATATATGTGTTCTAATGCTATCAAAAAAATTATATAGTGATTCAATCATGCATATATGTGTTCTAAGGCTGTAAAAAAAAATTCATTGTGATTCAATCATGTATATATGTGTTCTAATGCTGTCAAAATTTTTTTATAGAGATTCAATCATGCATATATATGTTCTAAAGCCATAAAAAAAAATTCATAGTGATTCAATCATGCATATATGTGTTCTAATGCTGTCAAAAAAAAATTGTAGTGTATCAATCTTACATATATGTGTTCTAAGACTGTCAAACACATTTCATAGTGATTTAATCATGCATATATGTGTTTTAAGGCTGTCAAAAAAATTTCAAATTCAATCATGCATATATGTGTTCTAAGGCTATCAAAAAAAACTTCATAGTGATTCAATCATGCATATATATGTTCTAATCCTGTTAAAAAAAATTCATAAAGATACAATCTTGTATATATGTGTTTTAAGGCTATCCAAAAAAATTCATAGTGATTGAGTCATGCATATATATGTTTTAATGTTGTCAAAAATAGTTCATAGTGATTCAATCATACATATATGTGTTGTAAGGCAGTGAAAAAAAATTCATAGTGATTAAATCATGCATATATGTGTTCTAATGCTTTCAAAAAAATTTCATAGAAATACAATCATGCATATATGTGTTCTAAGGCTGGCAAAAAAAATCCATAGTGATTCATTCAAGCATGTAAGTGTTCAAAGGCTGTTAAAAAAATCTCATAGTGATTCAGTCATGCATATATGTGGTCTAAGGCTGCCAATTTTTTTTTTAGTGATTCAATCATGCGTATATGTGTTCAAATGCTATCACAAAAATTTCATAGCGATTCAACTTTTCATATATGTATTCTAGGTTTGTCACAAAATTTTCATAGCGATTCAACTTTGCATATATGTATTCTAAGGCTGTCACAAAATTTTCATAGCGACTGAATCATGCATATATGTGTTCCAAGGTGTCAAAAAAAATTCTCAGTTATTCCATAGTTCATATATATGTTCTAAGGCTGTCATAAAATTTTCATATGGATTCAATCATGCATATATGTGTTCTAAGGCTGTTAAAAAAAATTTATAGTGATTCAATTTGTCATATATGTGTTCTAATGCTGTAAAAAAAAATTCATAGTGATTCAATTATGCGTATATATGTTCAAATGTTGTCAAAAAAATTTCATAGAGATACAATATTGCATATATGTGTTCTAAGGCTGCCCAAAATATTTCATAGTGATTCAGTCATGCACATATATGTTTTATTGCTGTCAAAAAGATTTCATTGTGATTCAATCATACATATATGTCTTGTGAGGCAGTAAAAAATTTTCATAGTGATTGAATCATGCATATACGTGTTCTAATGCTTTCAAAAAAAAAATAGTGATTCAATCATGCATATATGTGTTCTAAAGCCATTAAAAAAATTTCATAGTCATTTAATCATGCATATATGTGTCCTAAAATTTAAAAAAAGAATTCATAGTGATTCAATCAATCATATATGTGATCTAATGTTGTCAAAAAAATTTCAATCATGCAGATATATGTAGTAAGGTTGTCAAATTTTTTCATAGTGATTTAATCATGCTTAAATGTGCTCTAAGGCTGCCAAAAAAAAATTATACTGATTTAATCATGCATATATATGTTCTAATGCTGTAAAAAAACTTTCATAGTGATTCAACGATGCATATATGTGTTTTAAGGCTGTCAAAAAATTTTTATATTGATTCAATCATGCATATATGTGTTCTAATGTTGTAAAAAAAATTGATAGTGATTCAATCATGTATACATGTGTTCTAAGCCTATCAAAAAAAATTTGTAGTGATTCAATCATGCATATATGTGTTCTAAGGCTGTCAAAAAATTTTAAAATTCAATCATGCATATATGTGTTCTAATGCCGTAAAAAAAAATTATTGAGATTCAATCATGCATATATTTGTTATAAGGTTGTCAAGACAATTTCATGGTGATTCAATCATGCATATATGTGTAGTAAGGTTGTGAAAAAAATTTAGTAGCGATTCAATCATGCATATATATGTCCTATGGTTGTCAAAAAAATTTCATAGTGATTCAATAATGCATATATGTGTCCTACGGTTGTAAAAAAAAATTAAAGTGATTCAATAATGCATATATGTGTTCTAAGGCTGCCAAAAAAATTTCATAGTGATTCAAGCATGCATATGCGTGTTCTAAGGCTATCAAAAAAGTTTATACTGATTCAATCATGCATATTTGTGTTCTAATGCTGTCAAATTTTTTTTATAGAGACTCAATCATGCACATATGTACTGTAAGGCTGTCAAAAAATGTTTGTAGTGATTCAATGATACATATATGTGTTCTAAGGCTGTCAAAAAACATTTAAAATTCAATCACGCATATATGTGTTCTAAGTATGTCAATTTTTTTTATAGGGATTCAATCATGCATATATATGTTCTAAGGCTCTCAAAAAAAATTCATAGTGATTCAATCATGCATATATGTGTTCTGAGGCTGTAAAAAACAAAATCATAGTGATTCAATCATACATATATTTGTCCTATGGTTGTCAAAAAAATTCATAGTGATTTAATAATGCATATATGCATTCTATGGTTGTAAAAAAAAATCATATTCATTTAATCATGTGTATATGTGTTCTAAGGCTGTCAAAAAAAATTCATAGTGATTCAATCATGCATATATCTGTTCTAAGGTTATCAAAAAAACATCATAGTGATTCCATCATGCATATATGTGTTCTAGGGCTGTAAAAAAAAATCATATTCATTCAATCATGCATATATGTGCACTAAGGCTGTCAAAAAAATTTTATAGTGTTTCCATCATGCATATATGTGTTCTATGGCAGTCAAAAAAAGATTCAGAATTCATTCAATCATGCATATATGTATTCTAAGACAGTCACAAAAATTTTATAGTGACTTAATCATGCATATATGTGTTCTAAGGCTGTAAAAAAAAATTCAAATTCAATCATGAATATATGTGTTCTAAGGCCGTCAAAAAAATTTCATAGTGATTCAATCATGAATATATGTGTCTTAAGGCCGTCAAAAAATATTATAGTGATTCAATCATGCATATATGTCTTCTAATGCTGTCAAAAATTTTCAAAAAATTTAAATTTCAATCATGCATATATGTGTTCTAAGTTTGTCAAAATTTTTTATAGAGATTCAATCATGTATATATATGTTTTAAGGCTCTCAAAAAAATTTCATAGTAATTCAATAATGCATACATCTGTCCTATGGTTGCCAAAAATTTTTTATAGTCATTCAATCATGCATATGTGTTCTAAAGGTTTCAAAAAAAGGTCATAAGGATTCCATCATGCATATATGTGTTCTAAGGCGTTCAAACAATTTCATAATGATTCAATCATACATACATTTGTCCTATGGTTGTAAAAAAAAAATCATATTCTTTCAATCATTCATATGTGTTCTAAGGCTATCAAAAAAAGGTCATAATGATTCCATCATGCATATATGTGTTCTAAGGCTGTCAAAAAAAATTTATATTGATTCAATCATGCATAAATATGTTCTAAGGCTGTCAAAAAAAATTTATAGCGATTCCATCATGCATATATGTGTTCTAAGGCCGTCAAAAATAATTCAGAATTACTAAATCATGCATATATGTGTTCTAATACTGTAAAAAAAAATTCATAGTGATCCAATAATGCATATATGTGTTCTAAGGCTATCAAAGAAAATTCAGAATTCTTCATTCATGCATATATGTATTTTAAGGCAGTCAAAAAAATTATCTAGTGATTCTCTCATGCGTATATGTGTTTTAATGCCAACAAAAAAATTTCATCGTGATTCAATCATGTATATATGTGTTCTAATGCTGTAAAAAAAAATTGATAGAGATTCAATCATGCATATACGTTTTCTACGGCCATTTATAAATTTTCATAGTGATTCAATCACGCATATAAGTTTTCTAATGCAATCAAAATTTTTTATAGCAATTCAATCATACATATATGTGTTTTAAGGATGTCACAAAAATATCATTGTGATTTAAACATTCGAATATGTCTATTAATGCTGTCAAAAATATTTCAAATTCAATCATGCTTATATGTGTTCTAAGGATGTCAAAAAAATTTGATAGTGACTCAATCAAGCATATATGTGTTCAAATGATGTCAAATTTTTTTTATAGAGATACAACCATGCATATATGTGTTCTAAGGTGGTCAAAAGATTTTTATAGTTATTCAATCATGCAAATATGTTTTCTAATGCTATAAATAAAGTTTGATAGTGATTCAAAAATATATACCTGTGTTCTAAGGCTGTAAAAAAAAAATTTATAGTGATTCAATCATGCATATATGTGTTGTAAGGTGGTCAAAAAAATTTCACAGTGATTGAATCATGCATATATATGTTCTAGTGCTGTCAAAAAAATTTGTAGTGGTTCAATCTTGCATATATGTGTCCTAAGGTTGTCAACAAAAAAATCATAGTGATTCAATCATGCATATATGTGTTCAAATGCTGTCAAAAAAATTTCAATCATGCATATATGTGTTCTAAGGCTATCAAAATTTTATCGTGATTCAATCATGCATATATATGTGTTCAAATCCTGTAAAAAAAAATCATAGTGATTCAATCATGCATATATGTGTTCTAAAGCTATCAAAAAAAATTTATAGTGATTCAATCAAGCATATATGTGTTCTAATGCTGTAAAAAAAAATATAGAGATTCAATCATGCATATATGTATTCTAATGCTGTAAAAAAAAAAATTATAGTGATTCAATCACGCATATATGTGTTCTAAGTTTGACAAAAAAAAATTATAGTGATTCAATCAAGCATATATGTGTTGTAAGGCTGTGAAAAAAAATTCATAGTAATTCAATCATGCATATATATGTTCTAAGGCTATCAAAAAAATTTCACAGAGATTCAATCCTACATATTTGTGTTCCATGGCTGTCATAAAAAATTCATAGTGATTTAATCATGCGTATATGTGTTCTAAGTCTGTCAAAAATTTTTTATAGTGATTCAATCATGCATATATGTGTTCTAATGCTATCAAAAAAATTTAATAATCATTCAATCACGCATATATGTGTTCTAAGGGGGTCAAAAAAATTTCACAGTGATTGAATAATGCATATATGTGTTTTAATGCGGTCAAAAAAATTCCATAGTGATTCAATCATGCATATATGTGTTCTAAAGTTGTAAAAAAAAATCATAGTGATTTAATCATGCATATATTTGTTTTAAGGCTGTCAAAAAATTTCATAGAGATTCGATCATGTATATATGTGTTATAAGGCTCTCAAAAGAATTATATAATAATTCTATCATGCATATATGTCTTCTATGGCTGTCAAAAAAAAACATAGTGATTCTATCATGTATATATATGTTCTAATGCTGTAAAAAAAATTAGATAGAGATTCAATAATGCATATATGTGTTCTAAGGCTGTCAAAAAAAATTAAATTTCAATTATGCATATATGTGTTCCAATGCTGTCAAAATTTTTTATAGAGATCCAATCATGCATATAAATGTTCTGAGGCTGTCAAAAAAAATTTATAGGGATTTAATCATGAATATGTGTGTTTTAAAGGGTGTGAAAAAAATTTCATAGTGATTCAATCATGTATATATGTATTCTAATGCTGTCAAAAAAATTTGATAGAGATTCAATCATGCATATACATTTTCTAAGGCCATTTAAAAATTTTCATAGTGATTCAATCACGCATATAAGTTTTCTAATGCAGTCAAAAAAATTTTATAGCAATTCAATCATACATATATGTGTTCTAAGGATGTCACAAAAACATCATTGTGATTTAAACATTCATATATGTCTATTAATGCTGTCAAAAATATTTCAAATTCAATCATGCTTATATGTGTTCTAAGGATGTCAAAAAAAATTGATAGTGACTCAATCAAGCATATATGTGTTCAAATGATGTCAATTTTTTTTTATAGAGATACAACCATGCATATAGGTGTTCTAAGGCAGTCAAAAGATTTCTATATTGATTCAATCATGCAAATATGTTTTCTAATGCTATAAATAAAGTTTGATAGTGATTCAATCATGTATACATGTGTTCTAAGGCTGTAAAAAAATTTGTAGCAATTTAATCATGCTTATATGTGTTCTAAGGCCGTCACAAAAACTTCATAGCGATCATGCATATATGTGTTCTAAGGCCTTCAAAAAAATTTAAAATTCAATCACGCATATATGTGTTCTAATGAAGTCAATTTTTTTTTATAGATATTCAATCATGCATATATATGTTCTAAGGCTGTCAAGACAATTTCTAGGTGATTCAATCATGCATATATGTATTGTAAGTTTGTAAAAAAAAAATTGTAGTGATTCAGTCATGCATATATTTGTCCTATGGTTGTCAAAAAATTTTCATTGTGATTCAATAATGCATATATGTGTTCTATGGTTGTAAAAAAAATTCATACTGATTCAAACATGCATATATGTGTTCTAAGGTTGTCAAAAAACTTTGACAGTGATTCAATCATGCATATGTGCGTTCTAAGGCTATCAAAAAAGTTTATAGTGAATCAATCATGCATATATGTGTTCTAATGTTGTCTAATTTTTTTATAGAGATTCAATGATGCATATACGTGTTATAAGGCTATCACAAAAATTTCATAGTTATCATGCATATATGTGTTCTAAGGCTGTCAAAAAAATATAAAATTCAATAATGCATATATGTGTTCTAAGGGTGTCAATTTTTTTTATAGAGATTCAATCATGCATATATTTGTTCTAAGGCTCTCAAAAAAATTGATTAGTGATTCAATCATGCATATATGTGTTCTAAGGTTGTAAAAAAAAATCATAGTGATTCAATCATACATATATTTGTCCTATGGTTGTAAAAACAAATTCATAGTGATTTAATAATGCATATATGCATTCTACAGTTGTAAAAAAAAATTCATAGTGATTCAATCATGTGTATATGTATTCTAAGGCTGTAAAATTTTTTTTATAGTGATTCAATCATGCATATATGTTTTCTAAGGTTATCAAAAAAAGGTCATAGTGATTCCATCACGCATATATGTGTTCTAAGGCTGTCAAAAAAATTCCATACTGATTCAATTATGCATATATGTGTTCTAAAGCTGTCAAAAAAATTTTGTAGTGAGATCATCATGCATATATGTGTTCTAAGGCTGTAAAAAAAAAATTCAGAATTATTAAATCATGCATATATGTGTTCTAAGGCTGTCAAAAAAAAATCATAGTGATTAAATAATGCATATATGTGTTATAAGGCTCTCAAAAAACATTTCAGAATTCTTCAATCATGCATACATGTGTTCTAAGGCTCTCAAAAAACTTATCTAGTGATTCACTCATGCATATATGTGTTCTAAGGCCATAAAAAAAAATTCATGGTGATTCAATCATGTATATATGTGTTCTAATGTTGTCAAAAAAATTTGATAGAGATTTAATCATGCATATATGTGTTCTAAGGCCATAAAAAAAAATTCATAGTGATTCAATCACACATATATGTGTTCTAATGCTGTAAAAAAAAATTTATAGTCTTTCAATCAAGCATATATGTGTTCTAAACCTATCACAAAAATGTCATAGTGATTTAATCATGCATATATGTGTTCTAACGCTGTCAAAAATATTTCAAATTCAATCATGCTTATATGGGTTCTAAGGCTGTCAAAAAAATTAATAGTGGTTCAATCATGCAAATTGTGTTCTAAGGCTATCAAAAAAATTTCAAAATTCTTCAGTCTTGCATATACGTCTTCTAAGGTTGTCAAAAAAATTATGTAGTGATTCACTCATGCAAATATTTGTTCTAAGGCCATCAAAACTTTTTTATAGTGGTTCAATCATGTATATATGTGTTCTAATGTTGTCAAAAAAAATGATAGAGCTTTAATCATGAATATATGTGTTCTAAGGCCATCAAAATTTTTTTATAGTGATTCAATCACGCATATATGTGTTCTAATGCTGTAAAAAAAAATTTATAGTCATTCGATCTTGCATATATGTGTTCTAAAGTTGTAACAAAGATGTCATAGTGATTTAATCATGCATATATGTGTTCTAATGTTGTCAAAAATATTTCAAATTCAATCATGCTTATATGTCTTCTAAGGTTGTCAAAAAAATTTCATAGTGATTCAATCATCCAAATATGTGTTCTAATGCTGTCAAAAGTTTTTTATAGAGATACAATCATTCATATATGTGTTCTAAGGAGGTCAAAAAATATTTATAGTAATTCAATCATGCATTCATGTGTTCTAATGCTGTCAAAAAAATTTGATAGTGACTCAATCATGTATATGTGTGTTCCAAAGCTGTCAAAAAAATTTTGTAGTGATTCAATCATCCATATATGTGTTGTAAGGATGTCACAAAAATTTCATTGTGATCATGCAGATATGTATTCTAGGGTTGTCAAAAAAAATTAAAATTCAATCATGCATATATATGTTCTGATGCTGTCAATTTTTTTTTATCAAGATTCAATCAAACATATATATGTTTTAAGGCTGTCAAAATAATTTCATAATGATTCAATCATGCATATATGTGTTGTAAGGTTTGAAAAAAAATTTGAAGGGATTTAATCATGCATATATATGTCCTATGGTTGTCAAAAAAAAATCATAGCAATTAAAAAATGCATATATGTATTTTAGGGTTATAAAAAAATATCCTAGTGATTCAGCCATGCATATATGTGTTCTAAGGCTGTCAAAAAAAATTTATAGTGAATCAATCATGCATATGTTTGTTCAAAGGCTATCAAAAAAGTTCATTGTGATTCAATCATGCATATATGTGTTCTAGTGCTGTCAATTTTGTTTTACAGAGATTCAATCATGCGTATATGAGTTCAAAGGCTGTCAAAAAAATTTCATAGTGATTCAATCATGCATATATGTGTTCTAAGGCTATCTAAAAAATTTGATAGTGAATCAATCATGCATATATATGTTCTAAACTGTCAAAAAAAAATCATAGTGATTCAATCATGCATATTTGTGTTCTAATACTGTAAAAAAAAAATCATAGTGATTCAATCATGCATATATGTGTTCTAAGGCGGTAAAAAAAAATCATAGAGATTGAATCATGCATATATGTGTTCTAATGTTGTCAAAAAAATTTCATTGTGATTCAATCATGCATATATGTGTTCTAAGGCTGTAAAAAAAAATCATAGTGACTCAATCATGCATATATGTGTTTTAAGGCTGTCAAAAAACTGTTATAGTGATTCAATCATGCATATATGTGTTCTAAGGGTGTCAAAAATATCTCAAAGTGATTCAATCATGCATATATGTGTTCTAAGGCAGTCAAAAAAATCTCAAAGTGATTTAATCATGCGTCTATATGTTCTAAGGCTGTCAAAAAAATTTCGTAATAATTCAATCTAGTATATATGTGTTCTAAGGCTGTCAAAAAATATATATAGTGATTCAATCATGCATATATTTCTTCTAAGGCTGTCAAAAAAATTTCATAGTGATTCAATCATGTATATATGTGTTCTAATGCTGTCAAAAAAATTTGATAGAGATTCAATCATGCATACATATGTTCTAAGGCCGTCAAAAAAATTTCATAGTGATTCAATCATCAACATATGTGTTCTAATGCTAGTGATTTAATCATTCATATATATGTGTTCTAAGGCTTTCAAAAAAAATTCAAATTCAATCACGCATATATGTGTTATAAGGGCTGTCAAAAAACTTGCATAGTGATTCAATCATTCATATATGTGTTCTAATGCTGTCAAAAAAATTTCATAGAGATACAATCTTGAATATATGTGTTCTAAGGCTGTCAAAAAAAATTATAGAGATTCAGTCATGCATATATGTGTTTTAAGGCTATCAAATTTTTTTTTGAATTCTTCAATCATGCATATATGTGTTCTAAGGCTATCAAAAAAATTATCTAGTGATTCACTCATGCATATGTGTGTTCTAAGGCCATCAAAAAAATTTCATAGTGATTCAATCATGTATATATAAGTTCTAATGTTGCCAAAAAAAATTGATAGAGATTTAATCAAGCAAATATGTGTTCTAAGGCCATCAAAAAAAATTTATAGTGATTCAATCACGCATATATGTGTTCCAATGCTGTCAAAAAAAATTTATAGTCATTTAATCATGTATATATGTGTTCTAAAGTTGTCACAAAAGGTCATAGTGGTTTAATCATGCATATATGTGTTCTAATGCTGTCAAAAATATTTCAAATTCAATCATGCTTATATATCTTCTAAGGCTATCAAAAAATTTTCATAGTGATTCAATCATGCAAATATGTGTTCTAATGCTGTCGATATTTTTTTATAGAGATACAATCATGCATATATGTGTTCTAAGGTGAACAAAAAATATTTATAGTAATTCAATCATGAATATATGTTTTCTAAAGCTGTCAAAAAAATTTGATAGTGATTCAATCATGTATGTATGTGTTCTAAGGCTATCAAAAAACTTTTATAGTGATTCAATCCTGCATAGATGTGTTGTAAGGCTGTCACAAAAAATTTATAGTGATCATGCATATATGTATTCTAAGGCTTTCAAAAAACTTTAAAATTGAATCATGCATATGTGTTCTAATGATGTCAATTTTTTTTTATAGAGATTCAATCATGCATATATATGTTCTAAGGTTGTCAAAACAATTTCATAATGATTCAATCAAGCATATATGTGTTGTAAGGTTGTGTAAAAAATTTTGTAGTGATTCAATCCTGCATATATCTGTCCTATGGTTGTAAAAAAAATTACATAGTAATTCTATAATGCGTATATGTATTCTATAGTTATAAAAAAAATTCATAGTGATTCAGTCATGCATATATGTGTTCTAAGGCAGTCAAAAAAATTTCATAGTGATTCAATCATCCATATGTGTGTTCTAAGGCTATAAAAAAAGTTCATAGTGATTAAATCATGCATATAAGTGTTCAAATGTTGTTGAATTGTTTTTATAGAGATTCAATCATGCGTATATGAGTTCTAAGGCTGTTAAAAAAATTTATAGTGATTCAATCATGCATATATTTGTTTTAAAGCTGTCTAAAAATTTTGATAGTGATTCAATCATGCATATATGTGTTCTAAACTGTCAAATAAAATTCATAGTGATTCAATCATGCATATTTGTGTCTGATGTTGTCAAAAACATTTCATAGTGATTCAATCAAGCATATATGTCTTCTAAGGAAGTCAACAAAAATTCTTAGTGATTGAATCATGCATATATGTGTTCTAATGCTGTCAAAAAAAATTTATTGCGATTCAATAATGCGTATATGTATTCTAAGGCTGTAAAAAAAGGTTATAGTGATTTAATCATGCATATATATGTTCTAAGGTTGTCAAAAATAATTTCATAATGATTCAATGTTGTATATATGTGTTCTAAGGGTGTAAAAAAAATTATATAGTGATTCAATAATGCATATATTTGTACTAAGGCTGTAAAAAAAAATTCACCTTGATTCAATCATGTATATATGTGTTCTAAGACTATCAAAAAAATTTCATAGTGATTTTATCATTCATATATGTGTTCTAAAGCTGTCAAAAAAAATTCAAATTCAATCATGCATATATGTTATATAAGGCTGTCAAAAAAAATTCATAGTGATTCATTCATGCATATACAGTTTCTAATGCTGTCAAAAAAAATTTATAGAGATACAATCATGCATATATGTGTTTTAAAGCCATAAAAAAATATTCAAACTGACTCAATCATGTATATGTGTTCTAAGGTTGTCAAAAAAATTTCATAGTGATTCAATAATGCAAATATGTGTTCTAAGGCTATCAAAAAAATTTCATTGTGATTCAATCATATATATATGTGTTCTAATGCATTCAAAAAAGAAATTATGGTCATTCAATCATGCATATATATGTTCTAAAGCTGTCACAAAAATGTCATAGTGATTTAATCATGCATATATGACTTCTAACATTGTCAAAAATATTTCAAATTCAATATTGGTTATATGTGTTCTAAGGTTGTCAAAAAAATTTCATAGTGATTCAATAATGCAAATATGTGTTCTAAGGCTATCAAAAAAAATTTCATTGTGATTCAATCATATATATATGTGTTCTAATGCTGTCAAAAAAGAAATTATAGTCATTCAATCATGCATATATGTGTTCTAAAGCTGTCACAAAAATGTCATAGTGATTTAATCTTGCATATATGACATCTAACGTTGTCAAAAATATTTCAAATTCAATAATGGTTATATGTGTTCTAAGGTTGTCAAAAAATTTCATAGTGAATCAATAATGCAAATATGTGTTCTAAGGCTGTCAAAAAAAATTTATAATTCTTCTATCATGCATATATGTGTTCTAAGGCTGTCAAAAAAATTATAGTGATTCACACATGCATATATGTGTTCTAAGGCCAGCAAAAATTTTTTATAGTGATTCAATCATGTATATATGTGTTCTAATGCTGTAAAAAAAAATTGATTGAGATTTAATCAAGCGTATATGTGTTCTAAGGCCATCAAAAAAATTTATAGTGATTTAACCTTGCATATATTTGTTCTAATGCTATCAAAAAAAATTTATAGTCGTTCAATCATGCATATATGTGTTCTAAAGTTGTCATAAAAATGTCATAGTGATTTAATAATGCATATATGTGTTCTAATGCTGTCAAAAATATTTTAAATTCAATCCTGCTTATATGTCCTCTAAGGCTGTCAAAAAAAATTCATAGTGATTCAATCATGCAAATATGTGTCTTAATGCTATCAAAATTTTTTTATAGAGATAAAATCATGCATGTATGTGTTCTAAGGCGGTCAAAAAATATTTATAGTAATTCAATCATGCATATATGTGTTATAATGCTATAAAAAAAGTTTGATAGTGATTCAATCATGTATATATATGTGTTCTAAGGCTGTCAAAATTTTTTTGTAGTGATTCAATCATGCATATATGTGTTGTAAGACTGTGAAAAAAATTTCGTAGTGATTCAATCATGCATATATTTGTCCTATGGTTGTCAAAAAAATTACATAGTAATTCTATATTGCATATATGTATTCTACAGTTATAAAAAAAATTCATAGTGATTCAGTCATGCATATATGTGTTCTAAGGCAGTAAAAAAAATTTCATAGCGATTCAATCATGCATATATGTGTTCGAATGTTATTGAATTGTTTTTATGGAGATTCAATCATGCGTATATGAGTTCTAAGGCTGTTAAAAAAAACTTATAGTGATTGAATCATGCATATATGTGTTTTAAAGCTGTATAAAAAATTTGATAGTGATTCAATCATGCGTATATGTGTTCTAAACTGTAAAAAAAAATTCATAGTGATTCAATCATGCATATTTGTGTTCTAATGCTGTCAAAAACATTTCATAGTGATTCAATCATGCATATATGTCTTCTAAGGCGGTCAAAAAAAATTTATAGTGATTCAATAAGGCATATATGTGTTCTAAGGCGGTAAAAAAAAATTCATAGTGATTGAATCATGCATATATGTGTTCTATTGCTGTCCAAAAAATTTTATTGCGATTCAATCATGCAAATATGTGTTCCAAGGCAGTAAAATAAAAATTATAGTGCTTTAATCATGCATATATATGTTCTAAGGTTGTTAAAAAAATTATATAATGATTCAATTTTGTATATATGTGTTCTAAGGCTGTCAAAAAAATTATATAGTGATTTAATCATGCATATATTTGTTATAAGGCTGTCAAAAAAAATCCATAGTGATTCAATCATGTATATATCTGTTCTAATGCTGTCAAAAAAATTTGATAGAGATTCAATCAAGCATATATATGTTCTAAGGCCATCAAACAAATTTCATAGTGATTCAATCATGCATATATGTGTTCGAATGTTGTAAAAAAAATTTTGTAGTGATTCATTCCTCCATATATGCATTCTAAGACTGTAAAAAAAAATCATAGTGATTTAATCATGCATATATGCGTTCTAAGGCTGTCAAAAAAAATTCAAATCCAATCACGCATATATGTGTTATAAGGCTGTCAAAAAAATTTCATAGTGATTCAATCATGCATATATATGTGTTCTAATGCTGTCAAAAAATTTTCATAGTGATTCAATCATGCATATATGTGTTCTAAGGCGGTAAAAAAAATTCATAGTGATTCAATCATGCATATATGTGTTCAAAGGCTGCCATAAAAATGTCATAGTGATTTAATCAAGCATATATGTGTTCTAAGTCTTAAAAAAAAATTATAGTGATTCAATCATGCATATATGAGTTCAAAGGCTGTCACAAAAATTTCATATCGATTCAATCATGCATATATGTGTTCTAAGTTTGTCAAAAAAAATCCATAGTGATTGAATCATGCATAAATATGTTCCAAGGTGTCAAAATTTTTTTATAGTGATTCAATCATGCATATATGTGTTGTAAGGTGGTAAAAAAAAAGTTCATTGTGATTGAATCATGTATATATGTTTTCTAATGCTGTCAAAAAAAATATTATAGTGATTCAATCATGCATATATGTGTCCTAAGGTTGTAAAACAAAAATACATAGTGATTCAATCATGCATATGTGTTTTCTAATGCTATCAAAAAAAATTTAATCATACATGTATGTGTTCTAAGGCTATCATATTTTTATAGTGATTCAATCATGCATATATGTGTTCTAAAGCTATCAAAAATTTTTTATAGTGATTCAATCAAGCATATATGTGTTCTAATGCTGTCAAAAAAAAATTATAGTGATTCAATCTTGCATATATGTATTCTAATGCTGTCAAAAAAATCCTATAGTGATTCATTCACGAATATATGTGTCCTAAGTTTGTCAAAAAAAAATTCATAGTGATTCAATCAAGCATATATATGTTCTAAGGCTGTCAAATTTTTTTTATAGTGATTCAATCATGCTTATATGTGTTCTAAGGCGGTCAAAAAAATTTCATAGTGACTCAATCATGCATATATGTGTTCTAAGGCTGTCAAAATTTTTTTATAGTGATTCAATCATGCTTATATGTGTTCTAAGGCTGTCAAAAAAAAATTCATAGTGATTCAATCATGCATATATGTGTTCTAATGCTATCAAAAAAATTTAATAGTGATTCAATCATGCATATATGTGTTCTAAGGGGGTCAAAAAAATTTCATAGTGATTGAAGCATATATGTGCAATAATGCAGTCAAAAAAATTCCATGGTGATTCAATCATGTATATATGTGTTCTAAGGCTGTAAAAAAAAAATCATTGTGATTTAATCATGCATATATTTGTTCTAATGCTGTCAAAAAAATTTATAGTGATTCAATCATGCATATGTCTGTTCTAAGGCTATCAAAAGAATTATGTAGTAATTCAATCATGCATATATGTATTCTAAGGCTGTCAAAAAAAATTCATAGTGATTCTATCATGTATATATATGTTCTAATGTTGTAAAAAAAATAGTTAGAGATTCAATATTGCATATATGTATTCTAAGGCTGTCAAAAAAATTTAAATTTCAATCATGCATATATGTGTTCTAATGCTGTCAAATTTTTTTATAGAGATCCAATCATGCATATATATGTTCTGAGGCTGTCAAAAAAAAATTTTAGGGATTTAATCATGAATATGTGTGTTCTAAGGCTGTGAAAAAAATTTCATAGTGATTCAATCATGTATATATTTGTCCTATGGTTGTTCAAAAAATTTTATAGTGATTCATTAATGTATATATGTGTTCTACGGTTGTAAAAAAAATTTAATTGTGATTCAGTCATGCATACATATGTTCTAAGGCTATAAAAAAAAATCATAGTGATTCAATCATGCATATATGTGTTCTAAGGCTTTGAAAAAAAGTTCATAGTGATTCCATCATGCATATATGTGTTCTAATGCTATAAAAAAAAATCATATTGATTCAATCATGCATATATGCGTTTTATGGCAGTAAAAAGAAAATCATAGTAATTCCATCATGCATATATGTGTTCTAAGGCTATCAAAAAAGTTTCATAATTATTCAATCATGCTTAAATATGTTCTAAGGCTGTCAAAAAAAATTCATAGTGATTCAATCTTGCATATATTTGTTCTAAGGCGGTCAAAAAAATTCATAGTGATTCAATCATGCACATATGTATTGTAACGTTGTCAAAAATTATTTTTAGTGATTCGATGAGGCATATATGTGTTCTAATGCTGTCAAAAAAAATTTGTAGTGATTCAATCATGCATATATGTGTTCTATGGCTGTGAAAAAAAATTTATAGTGATTCAATCAAGCATATATGTGTTCTAAGGCTATCAAACAATTTTAGAATTATTCAACCATGCATATATGTGTTCTAAGGCTGTCAAAAAAATTTCATAGTGATTCAATCTTGCATATATGTGTTGTAAGCCTGCCAAAAAAAATTTCATAGTGATTCAATCATTGATATATGTGTTCTATGGCTGTCAAAAAAAATTCATAGTGATTCAATGATGCATATATGTGTTTTAAGGCTGTCACAAAAAATTTGTAGTGATTCAATCAAGCATATCATTATTCTAATGTTGTCTTAAAAAATTTGAAGTGGAATCATTTATATATGTATTCTAAGACTGTCACAAAAATTTCATAGTGATTAAATCATCCGCTGTAAAAAAAATTTGAAATTCAATCATGCATATATGTGTTCTAAGGCTGTCAAAAAAATTTCATAGTGATTCAATCATGCATATATGTTCTAATGCTGTCAAAAAAAAATCATAGAGACACAATCATTCATATATGTGTTCTAAGGCTATCAAAAAAAAATTCATAGTGATTCAATCATGCATATATGTGTTTTAGTGCTGTCAAAAAAATTTAGAGTGATTCAATCATGGATATATGTGTTCTATGGCTTTCAAAAAAAAATTGTAGTTATTCAATCATGCATATATTTTTTCTAAGGCTGTCACAAAAAATTCACAGTGATCATGCATATATGTGTTCTAAGGTTGTCAAAAAAATTTAAAGTTCAATCATGCATATATGTGTTCTAAGGTTGTCAAATTTGTTTTATAGAGATTCAATCATGCATATATATGTTCTAAGGCTGTGAAAAAAAATTCATAGTGATTCAATCATGCATATATGTGTTCTAAGGCTTTGAAAAAAATATCATAGTGATTTAATCATACATATATCTGTCCTATGGTTGTCAAAAAAAATCAGTCCTTCAATAATGCGTATATGTGTTCTACGGTTGTAAAAGAAAAATCATAGTGATTCAATCGTGCATATATGTGTTCTAAGGCTGTCAAAATAAATTCATAGTGATGCAATCATGCATATATGTGTTCTAAGGCTATCAAAATATGTTCATAGTGATTCCATCATGCATATATGTATTGTAAGGCTGTAAAAAAGAAATCATAGTGATTCAATCATGCATATATGTGTTCTAAGGCTGTCAAAAAAATTTGATAACTATTCCATCATGCATATATTTGTTCTAATTGTAAACACCCCAAATTTTCCAAATTTCAAAAATTATCCTTTTGAGCTTCAGTTGCACATTCTGAGTCATTCAGAGAGGCAATTGGGTCAATTTTTTATCATTTCTCAGATTTACTTCTCTATTAAGGATCCGAAGCTCAATTTCGTTTTCTATACCAGCCCCAAACCTGGATCCAAATATGATATTCGAATCCAATTCTGAGCCAGATTCTTCTATTTTGAATATAAATCTAAAAATTCAAAATCAATATGGTTCAAGTATTTGCTCTATTTGGATCCATTTCTCTCATTTTCTGAGTTCAAGATCCAAAATTCAATTTTTACTTAAAAAGCTCAGATCCAGATCCATTTTTAAAATCCAAATTTAAAATTTGTTCTTTTATTTCAAAAACTCTTTTTTGCAAAATCCTCAAATTCTAAATTCAATATTTTGTAAAATCTTGCAAAATTCCATTTAGATCTCATTTCTTAAAGCATTTACATTTTAGATTTTATTTCTAAAAAAGAAAAAAAGAAAAAGAAAAGAAAAGAAAAATGAAAATGACTTTAGATTAAATAAGAAAAAGGTTTTTTTAGAAAATCTTTACAATTCACCCTGTTTTTAAAAGTTTCAAAACTTAGTAAGGGTGCTTTTGAAAATAAAATAACCACCCTCTCCTTTATAAGGAGAGGGAAGGCATCGAATGAGAAAGAATAAAAAAAAAATTCAAAGAGGCTCTCGATCAAAATTTT
This sequence comes from Nuphar pumila, assembly GCF_984573655.1. Taxonomy (NCBI): domain Eukaryota; kingdom Viridiplantae; phylum Streptophyta; class Magnoliopsida; order Nymphaeales; family Nymphaeaceae; genus Nuphar; species Nuphar pumila. Next base: position 75,003,262 of record NC_143252.1, on the reverse strand, counting down.
AAAAAAAAGGGGGGGGATATCGATCATTTTTTCCTCCGTTCTTCTCCTTTCTCTCTTCTTCTCTTCTAGATTTTCCCCTTTTCCCTCCTTCTCCTTCGCCTTCCTCTCTTCCTCAGATCCCTTCCTCATCGGTGGAGAAGATCAATCCGGCAATACTATGCGAGAGCTCTACTCTCAATCGATCTTCAATCTGACGAGGAATCCAATGGTTGTCAAGCTACGTGAAGGAAACAAATCTCTATGAAAGAAATGAACCTGTAAGAGGCAGAATTGATCATCTCGATCAGAATTGAAGCAATCGAAGTTCAGGTCGTGTGAAACAGCTATTTATCAGTCGATTGTGTTGCTTTTACTGGCAATAGGAGCCATCTGCACATTTCAAAGCGTGAAGGTTGGAGGCCACCTCTTCTTAACCAAGTCTTACACGGTGAGTGATCTTCCTCTTTCTCTCATCTCCTCTATCTCTTCTCTTTTTTCTCTTCTCTTTCTTTCTTATTCCATAATTTCTAAATTTTTTGTACTTCATGCATATCATCCTCACAATAGATCATCTTCCCTCCAATCTGCATATAGTAGCATCATAATTTCTTTTACATCTTCATCCAACAGGTTGCATCCTGTTTTGAATTCATCGCTTGTTGCATATTAGCATCTGAACATTGCATCCTGCATTGTTATTAGCATCCTGCATTGCATTAGTTACATTAGCAAAGGTTTTACATTGCTAATAGCATCTTGTTTTGACATTGCGTTTTCTGTGAATGCATTGCATAATCTACTCAGATTTCACCGTGAATCCAATGTAATTCACAGTGAGATCTGTTGTAATTTCCTTGTGTGTTCAGTCCTTTGTGAAATCAGACAAATCCTGCATCTATCACACGAGATCTGCTGTGAAATCAGCTAGATTTGCTGAGAACACTAAGCTTCTGAATCAATTTCATTGAAAATCTCTGCATTCACCATGAAATATTAGTTATTCTGTCAATACACCATGTGATCAGCTGGAAAGTTAATGTGAATTTAATTGTTGCATCTGTCCTCTATGTATATATAATGATTTTCTCATTTCATCGTTGCATCCAATATTCATCATAGTATAGCAGTGCATAACTGCGTTTGAGTCAACATTGCATCGGATCTCTTCATCCTGATCACTGTATGTGCATGTCATTTTATTTCTTTCATGCCATTGCATTTCGTATATTGCATCAGCATTTACAGTATGTTTTGCTGTTGTGCATGCATCATCGAATTGCATCAATTCTCTATATGCAATTTCCCTGATTACCTACATTAGCATCGTGTATTTGAGCTCATCGCATATACATTGAAACATTATAGCAAACACCTTGTTTTTACATCAGATGCTTTGATTTTAGTCTATCAGATTTGCATCAATGACACCTGATTAGCATTAGTATTCATTTAGTGAATACAGCTGAAGGATTTGGTTATCCAAAATTTTGTGCATCGCTGGAAGTCTTTTCACACCTGTCGGACTCACTTTAAAGCATTTGTTGAGACATAGATCAGCGGTTGCTTAGCTGAATCAAAATTTTTTAAAAAAAAGGGGGGATATCGATCATTTTTTCCTCCCTTCTCCTTTCTCTCTTCTTCCCTTCTAGATTTTCCCCTTTTCCCTCCTTCTCCTTTGCATTCCTCTCTTCCTCGGATCCCTTCCTCACTGGTGGAGAAGATCAATCCGGCAATACTGTGCGGGAGCTCTCCTCTTAATCGATCTTCAATCTAGCGAGGAATTCAATGGTTGTCAAGCTACATGAAGAAAACAAATCTCTATGAAAGAAATGAACCTCTAAGAGGCAGATTTGATCATCTCGATCAGAATTGAAGCAATCGGAGTTCAGGTCGTGTGAAACAGCTAATGATCAGCATATATGTTCTAATGATTCAATTTCAATCATGCATATATGTGTTCTAAGGCTATCAAAATTTTATCGTGATTCAATCATGCATATATATGTGTCCAAATCCTGTAAAAAAAAATCATAGTGATTTAATCATGCACATATGTGTTCTAAAGCTATCAAAAAAAATTTATAGTGATTCAATCAAGCATATATGTGTTCTAATGCTGTCAAAAAAAAATTATAGTGATTCAATCTTGCATATATGTATTCTAATGTTGTCAAAAAAAAATTTATAGTGATTCAATCACGCATATATGTGTTCAAAGTTTGTCAAAAAAAAATCATAGTGATTCAATCAAGCATATATGTATTGTAAGGCTGTGAAAAAAATTTCATAGTAATTCAATCATGCATATATATGTTCTAAGGCTGTCAAAAACATTTCACAGTGATTCAATCCTATGTATATGTGTTGCAAGGCTGTAAAAAAAAATTCATAGTGATTTAATCATGCGTGTATGTGTTCTAAGTCTGTCAAAAAAAATTTATAGTGATTCAATCATGCATATATGTGTTCTAAGGCTGTCAAAAAAAAAATCATAGTGATTCAATCATGCATATATGTGTTCTAATGCTATCAAAAAAATTTAATAGTGATTCAATCACGCATATATGTGTTCTAAGGGGGTCAAAAAAATTTCACAGTGATTGAATAATGCATATGTGTTATAATGCGGTCAAAAAAATTCCATAGTGATTCAATCATGCATATATGTGTTCTAAAGTTGTAAAAAAAAATCATAGTGATTTAATCATGCATATATTTGTTTTAAGGCTGTCATAAAATTTCATAGAGATTCGATCATGTATATATGTGTTCTAAGGCTCTTGAAAGAATTATATAATAATTCTATCATGCATATATGTCTTCTATGGCTGTCAAAAAAAAATCATACTGATTCTATCATGTATATATATGTTCTAATGCTGTAAAAAAAATTAGATAGAGATTCAATAATGCATATATGTGTTCTAAGGCTGTCAAAAAAAGTTAAATTTCAATTATGCATATATGTGTTCCAATGCTATCAATTTTTTTTATAGAGATCCAATCATGCATATAAATGTTCTGAGGCTGTCAAAAAAATTTATAGGGAATTAATCATGAATATGTGTGTTCTAAAGGCTGTGAAAAAAAATTCATAGTGATTCAATCATGTATATACGTATTCTAATGCTGTCAAAAAAATTTGATAGAGATTCAATCATGCATATACGTTTTCTAAGGCCATTTAAAAAATTTCATAGTGATTCAATCACGCATATAAGTTTTCTAATGCAGTAAAAAAAAATTTATAGCAATTCAATCATACATATATGTGTTCTAAGGATGTCACAAAAACATCATTGTGATTTAAACATTCATATATGTCTATTAATGCTGTCAAAAATATTTCAAATTCAATCACGCTTATATGTGTTCTAAGGATGTCAAAAAAATTTGATAGTGACTCAATCAAGCATTTATGTGTTCAAATGATGTCGAAATTTTTTTTATAGAGATACAACCATGCATATATGTGTTCTAAAGCGGTCAAAAGATTTTTATAGTGATTCAATCATGCAAATATGTTTTCTAATGCTATAAACAAAGTTTGATAGTGATTCAATCATGTATACATGTGTTCTAAGGCTGTAAAAAAATTTGTAGCAATTTAATCATGCATATATGTGTTCTAAGGCCGTCACAAAAACTTCATAGCGATCATGCATATATGTGTTCTAAGGCCTTCAAAAAAATTTAAAATTCAATCATGCATATATGTGTTCTAATGCAGTCAATTTTTTTTTGTAGATATTCAATCATGCACATATGTGTTCTAAGGCTGTCAAGACAATTTCATGGTGATTCAATCATGCATATATGTGTTGTAAGGTTGTAAAAAAAAAATCGTAGTGATTCAATCATGCATATATTTGTCCTATGGTTGTCAAAAAAATTTCATAGTGATTCAATAATGCATATATGTGTTCTATGGTTGTAAAAAAAATTCATACTGATTCAATCATGCATATATGTGTTCTAAGGTTGTCAAAAAAATTTGATAGTGATTCAATCATGCATATGTGTGTTCTAAGGCTATCAAAAAAGTTTATAGTGATTCAATCATGCATATATGTGTTCTAATGTTGTCTAATTTTTTTATAGAGATTCAATGATGCATATACGTGTTATAAGGCTATCACAAAAATTTCATAGTTATCATGCATATATGTGTTCTAAGGCTATCAAAAAAATTTAAAGTTCAATCATGCATATATGTGTTCTAAGGGTGGCAATTTTTTTTATAGAGATTCAATCATGCATATATTTGTTCTAAGGCACTCAAAAAAATTGATTAGTGATTCAATCATGCATATATGTGTTCTAAGGTTGTAAAAAAAAATCATAGTGATTCAATCACACAAATATCTGTCCTATGGTTGTAAAAAAAAAATCATAGTGATTTAATAATGCATATTAGCATTTTACAGTTGTAAAAAAAAATTCATAGTGATTCAATCATGTGTATATGTATTCTAAGGCTTTAAAAAAAATTTTATAGTGATTCAATCATGCATATATGTTTTCTAAGGTTATCAAAAAAAGGTCATAGTGATTCCATCACGCATATATGTGTTCTAAGGCTGTCAAAAAAATTTCATACTGATTCAATTAAGTATATATGCGTTCTAAAGCTGTCAATTTTTTTTTATAGTGATTCCATCATGCATATATGTGTTGTAAGGTTGTAAAAAAAAAATCAGAATTATTCATTCATGCATATATGTGTTCTAAGGCTGTAAAAAAAAATCATAGTGATTCAATAATGCATATATGTGTTATAAGGATCTCAAAAAACTTTTCAGAATTCTTCAATCATGCATATATGTGTTCTAAGGCTCTCAAAAAACTTATCTAGTGATTCACTCATGCATATATGTGTTCTAAGGCCATAAAAAAAATTCGTGGTGATTTAATCATGTATATATGTGTGTTCTAATGTTGTCAAAAAAATTTGATAGAGATTTAATCATGCTTAAAAGACCATAAAAAAAATTCATAGTGATTCAATCACGCATATATGTGTTCTAATGCTATCAAAAAAAATTTATAGTCTTTCAATCAAGCATATATGTGTTCTAAACCTGTCACAAAATTGTCATAGTGATTTAATCATGCATATATGTGTTCTAACGCTGTCAAAAATATTTCAAATTCAATCATGCTTATATGTGTTCTAAGGCTGTCAAAAAAAATTCATAGTGGTTCAATCATGCAAATTGTGTTCTAAGGCTATAAGAAAAAATTCAAAATTCTTCAGTCTTGCATATAAGTCTTCTAAGGTTGTCAAAAAAATTATCTAGTGATTCACTCATGCAAATATTTGTTCTAAGGCCATCAAAATTTTTTTATAGTGATTCAATCATGTATATATGTGTTCTAATGTTGTTAAAAAAAATTTGATAGAGATTTAATCATGAATATATGTGTTCTAAGGCCATCAAAATTTTTTTATAGTGATTCAATCACGCATATATGTGTTCTAATGCGGTAAAAAAAAATTTATAGTCATTCGATCTTGCATATATGTGTTGTAAAGCTGTAACAAAAATGTCATAGTGATTTAATCATGCATATATGTGTTCTAATGTTGTCAAAAATATTTCAAATTCAATCATGCTTATATGTCTTCTAAGGCTGTCAAAAAAATTTCATAGTGATTCACTCATCCAAATATGTGTTCTAATGCTGTCAAAAGTTTTTTATAGAGATACAATGATTCATATATGTGTTCTAAGGAGGTCAAAAAATATTTATAGTAATTCAATCAAGCATTCATGTGTTCTAATGCTGTCAAAAAAATTTGATAGTGATTCAATCATGTATATATGTGTTCCAAAGCTGTCAAAAAAATTTTGTAGTGATTCAATCATTTATATATGTGTTGTAAGGCTGTCACAAAAATTTCATTGTGATCATGCATATATGTATTCTAGGATTGTCAAAAAAATTTAAAATTCATTCAGCATATATATGTTATGATGTTGTCAATTTTTTTTATCGAGATTCAATCAAGCATATATATGTTCTAAGGTTGTCAAAATAATTTCATAGTGATTCAATCATGCATATATGTGTTGTAAGGTTGTGAAAAAAAAAATTGTAGGGATTTAATCATGCATATATATGTCCTATGGTTGTAAAAAAAAATCCTAGCAATTCAATAATGCATATATGTATTTTAGAGTTATAAAAAAATATCCTAGTGATTCAGTCATGCATATATGTGTTCTAAGGCTGTCAAAAAAAATTCATAGTGATTCAATCATGCATATGTTTGTTCAAAACCTATAAAAAAAGTCCATTGTGATTCAATCATGCATATATGTGTTCTAGTGCTGTCAATTTTGTTTTACAAAGATTCAATCATGCGTATATGAGTTCTAAGGCTGTCAAAAAAAATTCATAGTGATTCAATCATGCATATATGTGTTCTAAGGCTATCGAAAAAATTTGATAGTGAATCAATCATACATATATATGTTCTAAACTGTCAAAAAAAATCATAGTGATTCAATCATGCATATTTGTGTTCTAATGCTGTCAAAAAAAATTCATAGTGACTCAATCAAGCATATATGTGTTCTAAGGCGGTAAAAAAAAAATCATAGAGATTGAATCATGCATATATGTGTTCTAATGTTGCCAAAAAAATTTCATAGTGATTCAATCATGTATATATGTGTTCCAAAGCTGTCAAAAACTTTTTGTAGTGATTCAATCATGCATATATGTGTTGTAAGGATGTCACAAAAATTTCATTGTGATCATATTCATGCATATATATGTTCTGATCCTGTCAATTTTTTTTTATCGAGATTCAATCAAGAATATATATGTTCTAAGGCCGTCAAAATAATTTCATAGCGATTCAATCATGCATATATGTGTTGTAAGGTTGTGAAAAAAAATTTATAGGGATTTAATCATGCAATTATATGTCCTATGGTTGTCAAAAAAAAATCATAATAATTTAATAATGCATATATGTATTTTAGGGTTATAAAAAAATATCCTAGTGATTCAGTCATGCATATATGTGTTCTAAGGCTGTCAAAAAAAATTCATAGTGATACAATCATGCATATGTTTGTTCAAAGGCTATCAAAAAAGTTCATTGTGATTCAATCATGCATATATGTGTTCTAGTGCTGTCAATTTTGTTATACAGAGATTCAATCATGCGTATATGAGTTCTAAGGCTGTCAAAAAAATTTCATAGTAATTCAATCATGCATATATGTGTTCTAAGGCTATCTAAAAAATTTGATAGTGAATAAATCATGCATATATATGTTCTAAACTGTCAAAAAAATTCATTGTGATTCAATCATGCATATTTGTGTTCTAATGCTGTCAAAAAAAATTCATAGTGATTCAATCATGCATATATGTGTTCTAAGGCGGTAAAAAAAAATCATAGAGATTGAATCATGCATATATGCGTTCTAATTTTGTCAAAAAAAATTCATTGTGATTCAATCATGCATATATGTGTTCTACGGCTGTAAAAAAAAATCATAGTGACTCAATCATGCATATATGTGTTTTAAGGCTGTCAAAAAACTTTTATAGTGATTCAATCATGCATATATGTGTTCTAAGGGTGTCAAAAAAATCTCAAAGTGATTCAATCATGCATATATGTGTTCTAAGGCAGAGAAAAAAATCTCAAAGTGATTTAATAATGCGTCTATGTGTTCTAAAGCAGTCAAAAAAATTTTGTAATGATTTAATCTAGTATATATGTGTTCTAAGGCTGTCAAAAAATATATATAGTGATTCAATCTTGCATATATTTGTTTTAAGGCTGTCAAAAAAATTTTATAGTGATTCAATCATGTATATATTGTTCTAATGCTGTCAAAAAAATTTGATAGAGATTCAATCATGCATACATATGTTCTAAGGCCGTCAAAAAAAATTCATAGTGATTCAATCATCAACATTTGTGTTCTATTGCTGTCAAAAAAAATTATAGTGATTCATATATATGTGTTCTAAGGCTTTCAAAAAAAATTCAAATTCAATCACGCATATATGTGTTATAAGGCTGTCAAAAAACTTGCATAGTGATTCAATCATTCATATATGTGTTCTAATGCTGTGAAAAAAATTTCATAGAGATACAATCTTGAATATATGTGTTCTAAGGTTGTAAAAAAAAATCATAGAGATTCAATCATGCATATATGTGTTCTAAGGCTATCAAATTTTTTTTGGAATTCTTCAATCATGCATATATGTGTTCTAAGGCTATCAAAAATATTATCTAGTGATTCACTCATGCATATGTGTGTTCTAAGGCCATCAAAAAAATTTCATAGTGATTCAATCATGTATATATAAGTTCTAATGTTGTCAAAAAAATTGATAGAGATTTAATCAAGCAAATATGTGTTCTAAGGCCATCAAAAAAAACTTATAGTGATTCAATCACGCATATATGTGTTTTAATGATGTCAAAAAAAATTTATAGTCATTTAATCATGAATATATGTGTTCTAAAGCTGTCACAAAAACGTCATAGTGGTTTATTCATGCATATATGTGTTCTAATGCCGTCAAAAATATTTCAAATTCAATCATGCTTATATATCTTTTAAGGCTATCAAAAAAATTTCATAGTGATTCAATCATGCAAATATGTGTTCTAATGCTGTCAATATTTTTTTATAGAGATACAATCATGCATATATGTGTTCTAAAGTGAACAAAAAATATTTATAGTAATTCAATCATGCATATATGTTTTCTAAAGCTGTCAAAAAAATTTGATAGTGATTCAATCATGTATATATGTGTTGTAGGGCTGTCAAAAAACTTTTATAGTGATTCAATCCTGCATAGATCTGTTGTAAGGCTGTCACAAAAAACTTATAGTGATCATGCTTATATGTATTCTAAGGCTTTCAAAAAACTTTAAAATTTAATCATGCATATGTGTTCTAATGATGTCAATTTTTTTTTATAGAGATTCAATCATGCATATATATGTTCTAAGGCTGTCAAAACAATTTCATAATGATTCAATCAAGCATATATGTGTTGTAAGGTTGTGTAAAAAATTTTGTAGTGATTCAATCCTACATATATCTGTCCAATGGTTGTAAAAAAGATTACATAGTAATTCTATAATGCATATATGTATTCTACAGTTATAAAAAAAATTCATAGTGATTCAGTCATGCATATATGTGTTCTAAGGCAGTCAAAAAAATTTCATAGCAATTCAATCATGCATATGTGTGTTCTAAGGCTATCAAAAAAGTTCATAGGGATTAAATCATGCGTATGTGTGTTCGAATGTTGTCGAATTATTTTTATAGAGATTCAATTATGCGTATATGAGTTCTAAGGCTGTTAAAAAAAATTTATAGTGATTCAATCATGCATATATGAGTTTTAAAGCTGTCTAAAAAATTTAATAGTGATTCAATCATGCATATATGTGTTCTAATCTGTCAAATAAAATTCATAGTGATTCAATCACACATATTTGTGTTCTAATGCTGTAAAAAACATTTCATAGTGATTCAATCATGCATATATATGTTCTAAGGCTGTCAAAACAATTTCATAATGATTCAATCTTGTATATATGTGTTCTAAGGGTGTAAAAAAAATTATATAGTGATTCAATAATGCATATATTTGTACTAAGGCTGTAAAAAAAAAATCACCTTGATTCAATCATGTATATATGTGTTCTAAGACTGTCAAAAAAATTTTGATAATGATTTTATCAATCATATATGTGTTCTAAGGCTGTCAAAAAAATTTCAAATTCAATCATGCATATATGTCATATAAGGTTGTCAAAAAAACTTCATAGTGATTCATTCATGCATATATAGTTTCTAATGCTGTCAAATTTTTTTTATAGAGATACAATCATGCATATATGTGTTTTAAAGCCGTCAAAAAATATTCAAACTGACTCAATCATGTATATGTGTTCTAATGTTGTAAAAAAAAATTGATAGCGATTTAATCATGCATATATGTGTTAAAAGGCTATCAAAAAAGTGTTATTGTGATTCAATCATGCATATATGTGTTCTAATGCTGTCAAAAAAAAATTATAGTCATTCAATCATGCATATATGTGTTCTAAAGCTGTCACAAAAATGTCATAGTGATTTAATCATGCATATATGACTTCTAACATTGTAAAAAATATTTCAAATTCAATAATGGTTATATGTGTTCTAAGGTTGTCAAAAAAATTTTATAGTGATTCAATAATGCAAATATGTGTTCTAAGGCTGTCAAAAAAAAATTATAATTCTTCTATCATGCGTATATGTGTTCTAAGGCTGTCAAAAAAATTATCTAGTGATTCACACATGCATATATATGTTCTAAGGCTAGCAAAAATTTTCATAGTGATTCAATCATGTATATATGTGTTCTAATGCTATCAAAAAAATTTGATAGAGATTTAATCAAGCGTATATGTGTTCTAAGGCCATCAAAAAATTTTATAGTGATTTAACCTTGCATATATTTGTTCTAATGCTATCAAAAAAAATTTATAGTCCTTCAATCATGCATATATGTGTTCTAAAGCTGTCATAAAAACGTCATAGTGATTTAATCATGCATATATGTGTTCTAATGCTGTCAAAAAAGTTTGATAGTGATTCAATCATGTATATATATGTGTTCTAAGGCTGTCAAAATTTTTTTATAGTGATTCAATCATGCATATATGTGTTGTAAGGCTGTGAAAAAAATTTCGTAGTGATTCAATCATGCATTCAAAAAAATTTCATAGCGATTCAATCATGCATATGTGTGTTCTAAGGCTACCAAAACTGTTCATAGTGATTAAATCATGCATATATGTGTTCGAATGTTGTTGAATTGTTTTTATGGAGATTCAATCATGCGTATATGACTTGTAAGGCTGTTAAAAAAAATTTATAGTGATTCAATCATGCATATATGTGTTTTAAAGCTGTCTAAAAAATTTGATAGTGATTCAATCATGCATATATGTGTTATAAACTGTTAAAAAAAAATCATAGTGATTCAATCATGCATATTTGTGTTCTAATGCTGTGAAAAACATTTCATAGTGATTCAATCATGCATATATGTCTTCTAAGGTGGTAAAAAAAAAATTCATAGTGATTCAATAATGCATATATGTGTTCTAAGGCGGTCAAAAAAAAATCATAGTGATTGAATCATGCATGTATGTGTTCTATTGCTGTCCAAAAAATTTCATTGCGATTCAATCAAGAATATATATGTGTTTCAAGGCTGTAAAAAAAAAATTATAGTGATTTAATCATGCATATATATGTTCTAAGGTTGTCAAAATAATTATATAATGATTCAATTTTGTATATATTTGTTCTAAGGCTGTCAAAAAAAATATATACTGATTTAATAATGCATATATTTGTTATAAGGCAGTAAAAAAAAATCCATAGTGATTCAATCATGTATATATCTGTTCTAATGTTGTCAAAAAAAATTGATAGAGATTCAATCAAGCATATATATGTTCTAAGGCCATCATACAAATTTCATAGTGATTCAATCATGCATATATGTGTTCTAATGTCGTAAAAAAAAAATTGTAGTGATTCATTCCTCCATATATGCATTATAAGACTGTAAAAAAAAATCATAGTGATTTAATCAAGCATATGTGTTCTAAGGGTGTCAAAAAAAATTAAAATCCAATCACGCATATATGTGTTATAAGGCTGTCAAAAAAATTTCATAGTGATTCAATCATGCATATATGTGTTCTAATGCTGTCAAAAAATTTTCATAGTGATTCAATCATGCATATATGTGTTCTAAGAGGGTCAAAAAAATTTCATAGTGATTGAAGCATATATGTGCAATAATGCAGTAAAAAAAATTCCATAGTGATTCAATCATGCATATATGTGTTCTAAACAACAACAACAACAACAACAACAACTACGCCTTCATCCCAAAACAATTGGGGTCAGCGATATGAACCAAAAAAGAAATTCATTTTGGGTCTTCCACATGAATCCTTTTCCTCCAATCATTTCTATCCAACGACATGTCCTCGGTGAGGTTCAAAGCATTCATATCCTTTCCTATCATCTCCATCCAAGTCTTCCTAGGCCTACCCCGACCTCTTTTAACTAATATATTTTCCCATTTCTCCAACCTTCTAACTGGAGCATCATTAGGCCTTCGCCGAATATGTCCAAACCACCGTAAACGATTCTCTCGCATCTTATTTTCAATGGGTGCAACACCTACCTTCTTACGTATCTCTTCGTTCCGAATCTTATCTTTTATTGTATTTCCACACATCCATCTAAGCATCCGCATCTCAGCTACACTCATTTTTTGAATATGATGTCTCTTGGCAGCCCAACATTCCGTACCATATAGTAAAGCGGGTCTAATAGTCGTCCTATAAAACTTTCCCTTCAACCGCAATGGCATTCTACGATCGCACAGCACTCCAGTAGCACTTTTCCATTTCATCCACCCAACCTTTATCCTATGATTTACATCTCCATCAATTTCTCCATACTTTTGAATGATGGATCCCAAATATTTGAAATAATCATTCACCGGTATATCTTGCTCACCAAGCTTCACTACACTCCCATCACTACTTCGTTGCTTACTAAACCGACATTCCATATATTCAGTCTTACTCTTACTCAACTTAAAACCTCTAGCTTCCAATGTCTGTCTCCATAATTCTAACTTAGCATTAACCCCAGCTCTAGACTCATCAATCAAAACAATATCATCAGCAAACAACATACACCACGGTACATTTTCTTGAATTGATCTCGTAAGCTCATCCATCACTATTGCAAATAGGAAAGGGCTTAAAGCAGATCCTTGATGTAACCCAACCGTTATCGGGAAATTGGTTGTCACCCCTCCACAAGTGCGGACATTGGTTACTACTCCTTCATACATATCTTTAATTATACTAATGTACTTGAGAGAAACACCTTTCTTCATCATTGTCCACCAGAGAACGTCCCTAGGTACTCTATCGTATGCCTTCTCTAAATCAATAAAAACCATATGCAAATCTTTGTTCCTCTCTCTATATCTTTCAATAAGTTGTCTAAGAAGATGTATAGCTTCCATAGTTGATCTTCCAGGCATAAAACCAAATTGATTCTCCGATATCATGACAACCTTCCTCAACCTAGACTCAATCACCCTCTCCCAAAGTTTCATAGTATGACTCATGAGTTTTATACCACGATAGTTTGTGCAATCTTGTATATCACCCTTATTCTTATATAAAGGCACCAAAGTACTCTTCCTCCACTCATTAGGCATCTTATTTGTTCGCCAAATCAAGTTAAAAAGATTTGTCAACCATTCTAAACCTTTCTCTCCCAAGCATTTCCAAGCCTCGATAGGTATACCATCTGGGCCAACTGCCCTTCTTGATTTCATTTTCTTCAAAGCCTCTGCAATTTCTTTCTTTTGAATCTTGCGCATGAAGTCACGATTTATCTCATGAAAAGGAATGGAGAAGTCTCCAAGATCTTGAGCATGACTATCATTAAATAGCTTATCAAAATAATCTTTCCATCTCTCCTTAATCTCCTCATCTTTGACTAAAACCCTTTGCGTTTCATCTTTGATACATCTAACCATACCCAAATCCTTCGATTTCCTATCTCTCATCTTTGCAAGCCTATAAATATCCTTCTCGCCTTCTTTGGTATCCAACTTGTCATAAACCTCCTTATATACCTTAGCCCTCGCGTTTCGAACAACTTTTTTAGCTTCCTTCTTTGCTATCATATACTTCTCCAAATTCTCATTATCACGACTCTTACTTAGATTTCTATAACACTCTCTTTTAACCTTAATAGCTAATTTGACATCCTCGTTCCACCATGATGTATCCTTACCTAGTGGTGCACCGCCTTTAGACTCACCCAATACCTCCTTAGCTACTTTTCTCATACCACCCGCTATCTTATTCCACATTGATTCTGAATCCTCCTCGAGACACCAATCAACTTCCTTAACTACCTGCTCTACAAACATTCCTTGTTTAGTTCCTTTCAGTGCCCACCATTGTGATTTAATCAGGCATATATTTGTTCTAATGCTGTCAAAAAATGTCATAGTGATTCAATCATGCATATGTCTGTTCTAAGGCTATCAAAAGAATTATATAGTAATTCAATCATGCATATATGTGTTCTAAGGCTGTAAAAAAAAAATCATAGTGATTCTATCATGTATATATATGTAAAAAAAAATGTTTGAGATTCAATAATGCATATATGTGTTCTAAGGCTGTCAAAAAAATTCATAGTGATTCAATCATGCATATATGTGTTCAAAGGCTGTCATAAAAATGTCATAGTGATTTAATCAAGCATATATGTGTTCTAAGTCTTTCAAAAAAATTTTATAGTGATTCAATCATGCATATATAAGTTCAAAGGCTGTCACAAAAATTTCATATTGATTCAATCATGCATATATGTGTTCTAAGGTTGTCAAAAAAAATTCATAGTGATTGAAACATGGATAAATATGTTCCAAGTTGTCAAAAATTTTTTATAGTGATTCAATCATGCATATATGTGTTGTAAGGTGGTAAAAAAAAATTCATTGTGATTGAATCATGCATATATGTTTTCTAATGCGGTCAAAAAAAAAATACATAGTGATTCAATCATGCATATGTGTTTTCTAATGCTGTAAAAAAAAAATACATAGTGATTCAATCATGCATATGTGTTTTCTAATGTTGTAAAAAAAAATTCAATCATGCATGTATGTGTTCTAAGGCTATCATATTTTTATAGTGATTAAATCATGCATGTATGTGTTCTAATGCTATAAAAAAAAATCATTGTGATTCAATCATGCATATATGTGTTCTAAATCTATCAAACAAATTTTATAGTGATTCAATCAAGCATATATGTATTCTAATGCTGTCAAAAAAAATTTATAGTGATTCAATCTTGCATATATATATTGTAATGCTGTAAAAAAAATTTTATAGTGATTCATTCACGCATATATGTGTCCTAAGTTTGTCAAAAAAAAAATCATAATGATTCAATCAAGCATATATGTGTTCTAAGGCTGTGAAAAAAATTTCATAGTGATTCAATCATGCATATATATGTTCTAAGGCTGTCAAAAAAATTTCAAAGTGATTCAATCCTGCATATATGTGTTCTAAGGCTGTCAAAAAAAATTTATAGTGATTCAATCATGCATATATGTGTTCTAAGGCTGTCAAAATTTTTTTATAGTGGTTCAATCATGCTTATATGTGTTCCAAGGCTGTCAAAAAAAATTTCATAGTGATTCAATCATGCATATATGTGTTCTAATGCTATCAAAAAAATTTAATAGTGATTCAATCATGCATATATGTGTTCTAAGAGGGTCAAAAAAATTTCATAGTGATTGAAGCATATATGTGCAATAATGCAGTAAAAAAAATTCCATAGTGATTCAATCATGCATATATGTGTTCTAAGGCTGTAAAAAAAAAATCATTGTGATTTAATCATGCATATATTTGTTCTAATGATGTCAAAAAATGTCATAGTGATTCAATCATGCATATGTCCGTTCTAAGGCTATCAAAAGAATTATATAGTAATTCAATCATGCATATATGTGTTCTAAGCTGTAAAAAAAAAATCATAGTGATTCTATCTTGTATATATATGTAAAAACAAATGTTTGAGATTCAATAATGCATATATGTGTTCTAAGGCTGTCAAAAAAATTTAAATTTCAATCATGCATATATGTGTTCTAATGTTGTCAAATTTTTTTATAGAGATCCAATCATGCATATATATGTTCTGAGGCTATAAAAAAAATCATAGTGATTCAATCATGCATATATGTGTTCTAAGGCTTTGAAAAAAAGTTCATAGTGATTCCATCATGCATATATGTGTTCTAAGGCTATAAAAAAAAATCATATTGATTCAATCATGCATATATGTGTTTTATGGCTGTAAAGAGAAAATCATAGTGATTCCATCATGCATATATGTGTTCTAAGGCTATCAAAAAAGTTTCATAATTATTCAATCATGCTTAAATATGTTCTAAGGCTGTCAAAAAAATTCATAGTGATTCAATGTTGCATATATTTGTCCTAAGGCGGTAAAAAAAAAATCATAGTGATTCAATCATGCACATATGTATTGTAACGTTGTCAAAAATTATTTATAGTGATTCGATGATGCATATATGTGTTCTAATGCTGTTAAAAAAAAATTTTAGTGATTCAATCATGCATATATGTGTTCTATGGCTGTGAAAAAAAATTATAGTGATTCAATCAAGCATATATGTGTTCTAAGGCTGTCAAAAAATATTAGAATTATTCAACTATGCATATATTTGTTCTAAGGCTGTCAAAAAAATTTCATAGTGATTCAATCTTGCATATATGTGTTGTAAGCCTGCAAAAAAAAATTCATAGTGATTCAATCATGGATATATGTGTTCTATGGCTGTCAAAAAAAATTCATAGTGATTCAATGATGCATATATGTGTTTTAAGGGTGTCACAAAAAATTTGTAGTGATTCAATCAAGCATATCATTGTTCTAATGTTGTCATAAAAAATTTGTAGTGGAATCATTTATATATGTATTCTAAGACTGTCACAAAAATTTCATAGTGATTTAATCATGCGCTGTCAAAAAAATTTGAAATTCAATCATGCATATATGTGTTCTTAGGCTGTCAAAAAAAATTCATAGAGACACAATCATTCATATATGTGTTCTAAGGCTATCAAAAAATTTTCATAGTGATTCAATCATGCATATATGTGTTTTAGTGTTGTCAAAAAAATTCAGAGTGATTCAATCATGGATATATGTGTTCTATGGCTTTCAAAAAAAAATTGTAGTTATTCAATCATGCATATATTTTTTCTAAGGCTGTCACAAAAATTTCACAGTGATCATGCATATATGTGTTCTAAGGTTGTCAAAAAAATTTGAAGTTTAATCATGCATATATGTGTTCTAAGGTTGTCAAATTTTTTTTATAGAGATTCAATCATGCATATATATGTTCTAAGGCTCTCAAAAAAAATTCATAGTGATTCAATCATGCATATATGTGTTCTAAGGCTCTGAAAAAAATATCATAGTGATTTAATCATGCATATATCTGTCCTATGGTTGTAAAAAAAAAATCAGTCCTTCAATAATTCGTATATGTGTTCTACGGTTGTAAAAGAAAAATCATAGTGATTCAATCGTGCATATATGTGTTCTAAGGCTGTCAAAATAAATTCATAGTGATGCAATCATGCATATATGTGTTCTAAGGCTATCAAAATAAGTTCATAGTGATTCCATCGTGCATATATGTATTGCAAGGCTGTAAAAAAAAAATCATAGTGATTCAATCATGCATATATGTGTTCTAAGGCTGTATAAAAAATTTGATAGTGATTCCATCATGCATATATGTGTTCTAGGGCTGTCAAAAAAAATTCAGAATTATTCAATCATGCATATATGTGTTCTAAGGCTGTCAAAATTTTTTGATAATTATTCCATCATGCATATATGTGTTCTAACTGTAAACACCCCAAATTTTCCAAATTTCAAAAATTATCCTTTTGAGCTTCAGTTGCACATTCTGAGTCATTCAGAAAGGCAATTGGGTCAAATTTTTATCATTTCTCGGATTTACTGCTCTATTAAGGATCCGAAGCTCAATTTCATTTTCTATACCAGTCCCAAACCTGGATCCAAATAAGATATTCAAATCCAATTCTGAGCCAGATTCTTCTATTTTGAATATAAATCTAAAAATTCAAAATCAATATGGTTCAAGTATTTGCTCTATTTGGATCCATTTCTCTCATTTTCTGAGTTCAAGATCCAAAATTCAATTTTTACTCAAAAAGCTCAGATCCAGATCCATTTTTAAAATCCAAATTTAAAATTTGTTCTTTTATTTCAAAAACTCTTTTTTGCAAAATCCTCAAATTCTAAATTCAATATTTTGTAAAATCTTGCGAAATTCCATCTAGATCTCATTTCTTAAAGCATTTACATTTTAGATTTTATTTCTAAAAAAGAAAAAAAGAAAAAGAAAAGAAAAGCAAAATGAAAATGACTTTAGATTAAATAAGAAAAAGGTTTTTTTAGAAAATCTTTACAATTCACCCTGTTTTTAAAATTTTCAAAACTTAGTAAGGGTGCTTTTGAAAATAAAATAACCACCCTCTCCTTTATAAGGAGAGGAAAGGCATCGAATGAGAAAGGATAAAAAAAAAAAATTCAAAGAGGCTCTCGATCAAAATTTTAAAAAAAAGGGGGGGGGATATTGATCATTTTTTCCTCCCTTCTTCTCCTTTCTCTCTTCTTCCCTTCTAGATTTTCCCCTTTTCCCTCCTTCTCCTTCGCCTTCCTCTCTTCCTCGGATCCCTTCCTCACCGGTGGAGAAGATCAATCCGGCAATACTGTGCGAGAGCTCTACTCTCAATCGATCTTCAATCTGGCGAGGAATCCAATGGTTGTCAAGCTACGTGAAGGAAACAAATCTCTATGAAAGAAATGAACCTCTAAGAGGCAGAATTGATCATCTCGATCAGAATTGAAGCAATCGAAGTTCAGGTCGTGTGAAACAGCTACTGATCAGCCGATTGTGTTGCTTTTACTGGCAATAGGAGCCATCTGCACATTTCAAAGCGTGAAGGTTGGAGGCCATCTCTTCTTAACCAAGTCTTACACGGTGAGTGATCTTCCTCTTTCTCTCATCTCCTCTATCTCTTCTCTTTTTTCTCTTCTCTTTCTTTCTTATTCCATAATTTCTAAAATTGTTGTACTTCATGCATATCATCCTCACAGTAGATCATCTTCCCTGCAATCTGCATTTAGTAGCATCATAATTTCTTTTACATCTTCATCCAACAGGTTGCATCCTGTTTTGAATTCATCGCTTGTTGCATATTAGCATCTGAACATTGCATCCTGCATTGTTATTAGCATCCTGCATTGCATTAGTTACATTAGCAAAGGTTTTACATTGCTAATAGCATCCTATTTTGACATTGCGTTTTCTGTGAATGCATTGCATAATCTACTCAGATTTCACTGTGAATCCAATGTAATTCACAGTGAGATCTGTTGTAATTTCCTTGTGTGTTCAGTCCTTTGTGAAATCAGACAAATCCTGCATCTATCACATGAGATCTGCTGTGAAATCAGCTAGATCTGCTGAGAAGACTAAGCTTTTGAATCAATTTCATTGAAAATCTCTGCATTCACCATGAAATATTAGTTATTCTGTCAATACACCATGTGATCAGCGGGAAAGTTAATGTGAATTTAATTGTTGCATCTGTCCTCTATGTATATACAATGATTTTCTCATTTCATCGTTGCATCCAATATTCAACATAGTATAGCAATGCATAACTGCGTTTGAGTCAACATTGCATTCGATCTCTTCATCCTGATCACTGTATGTGCATGTCATTTTATTTCTTTCATGCCATTGCATTTCGTATATTGCATCAACATCTACAGTATGTTTTGCTGTTGTGCCTGCATCATTGAATTGCATCGATTCTTTATATGCAATTTCCCTTATTACCTACATTAGCATTGTGTATTTGAGCTCATCGCATATACATTGAAAAATTATAGCAAACTCCTTGTTTTTACATCCGATGCTTTGATTTTATTCTATCAGATTTGCATCAATGACACCTGATTTGCATTAGTATTCATTTAGTGAATACGGCTGAAGGATTTGGTTATCCAAAATTTTGTGCATCGCTGGAATTCTTTCCACACCTGTCGGACTCACTTTAAAGCATTTGCTGAGACATAGATCAGCAGTTGCTTAGCTGAATCTTAGATATCAGTTCGACAACAACATTTTTGCCGACACTTTAAGTGTAGATTTTCCTGGAATCTGTTGATACAACAAATAAAGTTCACGGTTATTCATTTTTTAGCATTCATGTAAGGGGGAAAACAAGAGTTCTAGTGTAGCAGCAGTTTTGAATTGCATTATTCATTTTTTTAGCAGCTAGTTAAGCAGCCTTTGATCCCATTAGTATCTGTTTTGATTTAGCATTTTGATTTGCATCTGTTAGTAATTTGTTACATCAGTCCTCTGTGCTGCATACGAGTATTTCCATTTAGTCATTTCCACACCTTTTGCATGCATATCTCAGTCTCAAATTCATGTTTGCAATGTGTAGTTCGGGTTTTACAGAGGGTTTAATCTTCTATTTTCACTTTTCACCTTATCTTGCATATCAAATTGTTTACTTTAGCACTTCGTAATTGCATCTCATATATTGTTTTGCATTTTAACTAGCATTTGAAATTTGTGTAAGTTTGATGTTTAACATTTGTGTTTACTTATCATTTAGCATTTAGTTTTCATTTAGTGAACATTACGTTTATAATGGTCATTGCATTTCTTTTGCATTATTTTTCCTTGTTTCGATTTAGATTTTAGCAATTTTTTTGTGCACTTTTTTTAGTATAGTGTTAGTTCTTCTTTTGTGCTACTCATGTGCTTTTGAATTGTGCAGGGAGGCGTATGCGTTTCTTTATTAGCATAAGCAGTGCATTTAGGCAAATGTGTATGCATCTCATTCATGCATAGGCATTGCATCTTCACATATGCACTTGCATTTTCATTAAAGCATAGGCATAATCATAGATATGTTAGTCTTAACATAGCATTTTCAATTTTATTCTGTATTTTGCATTTTTGTTGAATTGTGCTACCTCGTGTTTTGCAGGGAAGCATAGAAGACCCTGATTTCTTTTCCTAGATTAGGAAATTTCAACATTAAATTTCAATTTAAGATTGTAATAGTTTCATATTAATGAGAATTTCTACTTTTCTGTTTAGATTAAAATGTATGAGTGATGATGCATAAATATTACATTTTCTTAACACATTTTCACTGCATAAATGAACGATCTATAGGTTTAAGGTCCACACTTAGGTGCATAATGATGTTATAGAGCTATGGTTCGAATTTCATCAAAATTGGACTTAAAATGAAGGAATTATGGCATTTACAGTGTAACGGGTCAAACCTTAGAGCAGATTTGAAAGAGTTGGATCCAAACGTCCATTTGGACCTTGGATCTGAACCAAAAGGCAGAGATTCAACCCAGCTCCAACCCACTCAAGTTTTCATAAAATCAATTTCTAAAAACCCCCTCCTACATGAGGCGCCCAAACATTATTTTGTTTTTAATCTTTGTTTTGGAAAAATACCAAAAAGAGGTCTAGCGTTTAAATAGGAAGTGATGCCCTTTGAGAACCTGTCTTTGCTTTGATTTTTGTGCCCTAGGGGCACAAATCTTGTTCCAAACCACCTTCTTCCCAGTCGCCCACTTCATACACCTTCTTCATCTTCCATGACCGGCTATGGAGTGTATGCAAAACCATTAGAGAAACCAGCTCCTTCTTCTTTCACTCTTTTTTTTTTCACACCATGCCTTTCTTCTCCTCCTGCTAGAACTAATCATTGAGGTTGTGTCTTTGCCTAAAACGAAATACACTACATCGAAACCTTACACATTAATATTAACCTATGACTAAAGTTATTCTAACATATATCAACGTTAACCTAACATGTTGTCAATACTGAATTTAATCTAACTATACTAATACACTATGGAATCTGGACTTTTCTACTACCTAACACAATGTAAATTAATCAAACAAAAAACGCATTCCAGGATTACACTACAATCAATCAATCAAACAAAACTTAAAACAAAAATTACATATAACTAAACACATTACACAATTAAAATCTATTGAAACCTAAACAATAATTAATGAATTGAAACTACTTCAGCAAACTAAAGAACTACAGAAAACACCACAATCGATCTACACAAAAACCAGAAAAACATCACTCGACTTTTAGTTTTCTCAAGATTTAAAAACACCTAAGGCAGCAAATGATATCTACACGGTTCCTATGACAATGAATTCGACCAAAACAATTCTATGGGACTCGGAAACATTGAAAAAACGCAGACACACAGCAGAAAATTTAGATCACATGCATAACTTGAAAACCACAATTTAAATGTAAATCACGAAGAACAAAGAAAAGAAAACGCCTAAACGACCTCTATGTGCTGGTTTCAAGCACAACCTCTATGCTAAGGGTTGGACACAGCAAAAATGAGCATATAGTTCCACTTTAAATTCTCGTAATTTCTTGTGGCATTTCATTTTACTTTTCAAACAGCACTATAGTATAACACGAATGACACACGCACCATTCTAATAAGATGTAAATAACCCTAAGTAAATGATTCACATTTATGACCATAGTCAAAATGCAAACAATACTTAGGATTTTTATTTTTTATGGAATAAAACTTGACCTACACTTTGGGTCCTTTTTGAAAAACATCATATTTCTCAAAAATAAATTTCCTTTTTCTTCCTCTATCAGAATTTAAAATATAAATTGACTTGAAATATATTTGTGGCCATAGTCATGAATATATTAAAAATTAATTTTGTTTTAAATCCTATAAAGGCACAAAATTTCATTGTATTCTTTATTAGAATTCAAATAAAAATTAGATTCAAATATATTTGTGACCAAAGTCATAAATGTATTAAAATTTAATCTTGTTTTAATTCTATTAAAGAATGAAATTTTCTTTTAATTTCCAAATTTAAATAAAACCTTTTGTTTAGAATTACATCACTATTTTCCATCTTTTTCAAGTTATTTCAAAATTATTTTCAAAAATTCCAAGTGATTTCCAAAATAAATTTTCAAAAAAAAAATCATAGTTTTCATTTCTAAATTCAAAGTCATTTTCAACTTTAATTTACAAATTCAGATTCATCTTTTTATTTCCAATCCTACTCAGTTTTAAATCTTATTTCAAATTCCCAATTTTTTATTCTTATATCTGAACTTCACATCTTTGAATTTCACATTTTTAACTTTGAATTGCATTTTCAAATCTTTACTTCTTTTCAAAATTCCAAATTTTGATTTCTATTTTTCATTTCAAGTTCAAATACAAAGATTCTGAATTTCATTCTCTCCACCTAAATTCTAAACCAAATTTTTAAAATTCACTTTGAAATTCCAATTCAATTTTCAAGTTCAATTCTGATATCAAATCAAATTTTAGAATTATTTCAAAGTCTCAATGTCAAAATCCTGAATTTCAATTTCAAATTCTAATTTCAATTTCCAAATCCATTTCCAATTTCAAAGTTAAATTTCAATTTTAAAATCTAAACTCAAATTTCAATTTTCAAACTTCAAATTCAAAGTTCAAATCTCAATTTCAAGATCAATTCTAACTTCTGAAATTTCACTAGAGGGGGGGTGAATAGTGAAATACGATAAAGATCGATAAAATAAAATAATCAGGCAATAAAGCACAACACATAAAACACAGAATTTATACTGGTTCGGTCAATACCCAGACCTACATCCAGTCCCCAAGCAAACCACTTGAGCTTTCTACTATAACATCCGAGTCACCGGATAAATAGTACAACACCCTCTTCCTCAGAGGTCTTCTTCTCTCAACAGAGAAGGGGCACACCCTCTTCCACAGAGGTCTTCTTCTCTCAACAGAGAAGGACAACACCCTCTTTCTCAGAGGTCTACTTCTTTCAACAAAGAAGGAATACAGTGAATAACAGAAAGTTACAATACTTCCTATAGAACCTTCAGAATAATATGAATGCACGAATGAAGGATTCTCAGAATGTTCTGTTTGTCACTTAGAAGATACTCTTTGTCAAAGAGCTATACTTGACTTTTTCTCTTTTCTTTCTTTTCTTTTTCAAGGCTCTCTTTTCAGATAATGAATAGAATTTTTCTCGTTGTAAGCTCATACATCTATTCCATTCTCCTGTTTGAATAGTTTATTTGAGTGTGTTTATATAGCTTTAAAAAAGTAGTCGTTACATTTTGAAATCGTACCCTTTTTGAAATGTGAAATGTTATGACATTTCAAAAACATCTTTTAGAGAAATTCGAGAATGCCTTTTTCCATAAAAGTAAAATATAGGGTACACTTAGTCGTTGTAATATTTTAGGTAATACATATTTTATGTAAAAAGTCTATTTCTTACAATAGTACATTGAACGTTGGATTTGTAGTTTTGTCTTTATTCTAATTAATGATTTGAGGTACATAAGTACTTCTTTACCTTAAATGAGTGTAAGTACAATGAGTGCTTTGAGATATTTATTTGTACATAGTCATGTCAAGTGTTTTCTTTATGTTGTGTTTTTCAAAGTCTTCAGAGAGAATGAGGACTACAAGAAAGTCGACATTCTTGAGAAGGATATTAACAAGGATTTCTTACAGGAGGTATTTAATGCTTGTACAAAGAGAATGATGACTTCAAGTAAGTCGACATTCTAAGGTTTTGTAAAAAAGGTAACTAGAGTCTTTATCAAAATATTTTATATTTGTTTTCTTTGTATAGTCGATTTTCATGTTTTGTCTTTTACCTATATTTTAAATTTATTTCTTTAAAGGAGATAACTAGAGTCTTTTCAAAACATATTATATTTGTTTTCTTTATGTAGCCGATTTTATGTTTTGTCTTTTTCCTACATTTCTTTTCATGTTGTCTTGTATATGATGTAAGGTACAATTATTACTTTTTGAAATCATGTCAAAAATACCTTTATCATAAATGGTTGTAAGGAGGTACAATTATTAGTTTTCAAAAAGGAGCTTTTTTAAACTATCGTATACTTTTATGATATAGTTTTTATGAATGAGTATGTAATATGCAATATGCATGTTCCTGAAGGTTCTATTATATATGACTCTAAAGAAGAAAAAAGTCTTCATCTTGAGGTAGCCGATCTCTTCATTTGAACTTTAGGAATGCATGGCTCATTAAGCTTTTTCTTCAAGGAGTATGATTGCACTAGTTATACTTGAACAAGAAGTCTCCATCCTTTTTGGGTGAGATATCCTTGCATCAAATACTCGTTAGTTTTATGGCAAAACATATTCAGTCATAATATAACATTTTTCAAGAGGACATATTATCATATCATATAAAATCAAATACGACAGTGTATCATATTACGTGACATCAAAACAGAGTTTCTCAACATTCTCCCCCTTTTTGATGATGACAAAATATGCTCCCCCTGTCAAAAAGACATTATGCATAATATGATAAAATATTTGAAAAATGTTTAAAGAGAGTATTTCTCCAATAATGGAGACAGGTTTTCTCCCCCTTTGTCATAGACAAAAAGGAAGGGATCAGAGTAAGAGAGTTATTACAGACTAATGATAAATATTACAGTCCAAAAGTAATTAAAAGTTATTACAGACCAAAAAAAAAAATTATGTGGAGCCGGAAGAAGGGTGAAACTTTTGGAGTAGTGCATCTTGGCCGAGTTGTAGTGAAGCTTGATTCTTCAGAAGGAGATCCTGGGTGTTCTGAATATTGACAATAGCGGTGAAGATGTCAAGGTCAGAAGTTGCTGCTTGATCAGCTTCTTGAGGGCCTTCGTCGTCAGAGTTTAGAGAAGAGGACTCTTCTTCATGAAGAAAGGAGTCATCAATAATATTGTTTGAGTAGTAGACGACATCGGTGGCAAGAGGAATCTGGAAGAATTCAAGAATGAGTGAGATGAAGTAACCGAAGGGAAGAGACTTAAAAGAACGAAAGTTGATCATGTTGTGGAAGATGACACTGGACCAGTTGATAGGAAAGGCAGAGAAGATGGTATAAAGAAGAAGGGAGACTTCATTTGCAATAAATCCCCTGGAGGGCGATTTGGGGAAGATATTTGAGGAAAGAATTTTGGACAGCAACCGAGCATGAGGTTTGAGATTGCTCTCATGCCATGGGAAGTGAGTGGAGCGAGTGGAGAGGAGGATTTTCTGAAACACAGAATGGTCGAGAGGAACAACGTTGGGAAGTTCAATACCGTAAGAAGAAATATTCAAAATATGGCCTAACTGAGATATGTCAAACGAGAAAATTTTTCCATGTACCATGGAAGTGATAGACGAGTGATCATGGCCGATAGAAAGGTTGGTGTAGAAAACTTTGATAAGGTGAGGATAGATGGGCATTTGTTTTGGAGAAGCTAGAACATGAACAAGTTCAGAAAGAGAAGTTTGTAAGTCAAATACTGGAAGTGTAGCGACCCAAACCCAGATTTCCCGACTTTTGAGGAAACCTTTTTTTTTTTTAAAAAACCAAAGCGCAAGCGCGGAAGAAACCAAAAGGGGAGACCATCAAGCGGGAAGCCCTGGGCGGTCACTACAGGTGTGAAATAACATTTAAATGAAACAACCTTTATTAAATACATCTTTACAAAATTGTACATCCAATCCCTTATACAAAACACTGCCAGGATCCAACAAGCGAGGTTCAGAAGTGTGGGTTCGAAGTCCGCTGCAGCACATCGAGCTCCACCGCACGTCGAAATAAACCTGTATCCCCATAAAACGGGGTTAGTACTCTTTCGAGCTGGTGAGACAAACCAACAAGATATGCCAAAGGTGTGGAAATCAAGAACAAGCTATACATGGTAAACGTAGCATGCCAATATACAGTATTTGAGCAGTTGCAGCATAGACAAGTATAGAACAGTGATATCTACACATAGAGCATTATCAACAATTCCTATAGCATGCATCAAGACACGTGATTTAGCAATGGATCAACATTTGTAACAAGGTATGCATCACAGAACATAAAGTACAAGTGTATCAATATGAAAGACTGTAACTAGCATACATCAATGCAAGTAGTCAAAGCATAAGTGACTATTATGCATCACAGAACATAAAGTACAAGTGTATCACTATGAAAGACTGTAACTAGCATACATCAATGCAAGTAGTCAAAGCATAAGTGATTATTATGCATCACAGAACATAAAGTACAAGTGAACAGTCTTGTGCATTGTGTCATAGGTGAAAGAACTATCCTATAATGATTCCAACATCGTAAGTTATGATGCTGTGATGGGACAGTTAGAAGCATTTGGCATGAAAGGCTTAACTCACAAGCAGTGCCAAGGTTCCCAACCCGTACGTTGCAACCATAAGCGAGCTCATCTCGCTAACCACTCGCCAAGGAGTTCCAAGGTTGCGTAAGTCTCGCACTACTGCAATATCCATAGGCTAAATTGCATATGTCTCGCACTACTGCAATATCCATAGTGCATCTCAAGACATAGCAAACACGATTATGCCCACGTTCCTTAATTGACAAACATACGAGGTTTGTTAACATGAGTTAGTGATCACATTCATCACGCGTGTCATCTATGTACTTAAAAATTGTGTACCAACTACGCTAAGTCGAATCATGATGCATTACATCGATCCTCACACTTACATCGCATAAGTCAAAACACTTAGTGCACTTGTTGGGATATTGGATCCCACTCCAAACACACTTGCAGCCCTTTGGGCTACAGCCCTGATGCGTGCTAAACAAGTAAAGGTGAGGCAAAAAGAAGTCCAGCTGTGGCTGGTGTTGTCAAAAACGTATCCGCCCCAAACTATCACTTGGTGCCATGGGACACCAAACCCGTACATTGCAGGCCCGGCTTGGATAGAATGGCAAGGCTGCAACAGGGACAGCTATGTTGTCACAAAAACGCAGTGGCCGAGTGTTGGGTCTGTGTAGGGGCTGGTCTAGAACATGACCCCGACATGGTTCAGCAACAACGCAAGGCAGCCCAGGCCTGGACGGGACATCCAGACCGGATGGGCTCAGCTACACAGAAATCGGTCCAGGTCTGGACTAATTGGTCCAGACCCAAAAGGAGGCACACTCAGATCTGAGCATGGTCTGGACCGATTGGTCCAGACCCAGCTGGCTACAACTAGTACCGAAAAAAGGGAGGTGGGGGTGCAGACTTTCCGCCTGTACCCAGCTGCAGCTGCAAGGCTGCAGCCAAGGCCGAAACGCAACTCCAAAAAGCAAAAAGGGCTAAATGCCCAAACCGGCTATGACCGGCCATGGCCTTTGACAGGTCTGGACCGATTCGGTCCAGACCATGTCAGGCCCCAACGAAAACCCCAGCCACCCGCAATGGGCGCTGGCAAGGGGTTTTGCTCAAGTAGGACGAAGACGAGAGGAAAGAGGTAAAAAGTTAAGATAGGAAGCGATTTCCCCATGGCTCGGACTGCTTGAGCTTAAGCCAGCACCTCCAAAGGAGGTCAACCCAAACGGGTAGGTAGCTAGACTTATGCCAAGGCGTGCCACCTTGCCAACCGAACCAGACTTTAAGAAGTCTTGCTGTTACAAAGCAAATCATGAAAAAAAATGATACTTGAAGCTTTTGAGGAAAACGAAAAGTTAAATCGTTATCTTGCAAGTCACACCTTTCAAATGCTAAAATGGGATTTAAGAAGTACTAATAAACATGCCAACGTGAAAAACCGTATGGCCTTGAGCTACAATGCCGATATTGCATGAGAAAGAAGCTTGAAAACATACTTAACCGGACATTCATTATGCATGCAATCTAATCCATTCAACATCCACAAATCCGAAGGAAAACATGTATTGGCAACTTACGAAAATGCATGAAACAAGGTGCATTTACTTATCCGAAGTCCACACTAAGCATAGGGAAAAGGAGGTGTCTCACCTTCGCGGCTTTGAATCAACTAAAGAGATGAAGGAGGTGCTCACGACTGGAACCACCCCACACCCACAAACTCACTCTCACTCGGTTTTGGAGAAGAAGAGGAAGAAGGGGAAGAGAGAGAGGTTCCTCCAAGAAAATCGCCCAAGAGGTCCCCTCTTTCTCTCTCTTGAAACCTTAAGTACATAGGGTTTACAAAAAAGGAACGGCTAGGATAAAAACTCATAAGATGGAGGGCTGGAGTGCTCCACGCCCCACCCATGGGTATCCAGGCCCAATGCATGTTGAGCTTTTAAAACATTTCAGAAATCTTTCAAAAATGCCATTGCAAAGTACCTTTAATGTTTGAAAGTTTTACGAAAGAGCCACCCAAGCTCACCCAATCAGATTTTAGCATTTGAATTGTTTTGAAACAATTACAAAAATGCCATGGGACGCCAACCCCATGGTCCCCTTATTAAAAAAAATGTTTTTCATGATGAGCTTCAAGGCTCATCATGAGCTTCAAAAGAAGAAAAGGGCCAATCGTGGCCTATTTTTCAAAAGCCATGCAAAATCTTACAAGTATGCCATCCAGCTGGTCAAACCCTTGACCAACTGGTCAACCAAGTCTAAACTCGTCCTCTTAGAAGGGCGCACAAAGGGTTTGGGTTTTCTAGGTGACCCGGATCCAAGATCCAAAAATTGCCAATTAATAAGTGTCAAAACAATACTTATTTAATGCCTTAAAACACTGAATAAATCCAATTAAATCTTTCAGTTCTGTTTATAACCTCAATTACTACGAAATGCATGAAGTCTTATAAGGAAATTCTCATCCGATTGCAAGAATTAAGCGTATTATGATTCGGGTTCAAACTTGGGTCAAAACTCGTAATTCGCATGCACTGACGAGGTTTTTACGTCGTATAAGTCCCAAATTCGGGGACAACCCATAAAAATATAATATAATTCAACCCTTAAATTCTTGGAAGCTAATTCGTCCAGAATTAGACATTTCTTACTTTCACAATATATTTACGCGATTTTCAGGTCGCGAATACAAAGCAAAAATATAAAGCATAGTCAAATTTCATCAAATCACGTGCTACTTCACAAGTACGCACAAACATACATTCCAACTCAAATCACACAATAAAGCACTCAGAAATTCGCGGGTCTTACATTCTACCCTCCTTAAAAGGGATTTCGTCCGCGAAATCACGAAACAACAAGCAATAATGCAAGGGTCAGATCTCGCCTTACTGCGCCTACTCGGCAACAACTAAGTCTGTTGGAGGCTTCTCCAAACAAAACTTGGCAATATGCCCCGGTTGTCCACACTTGAAACATTTGCCCTTGAAATGAGGACAAGCCCCAAAAGCGTGATCTACATCACATTGCCGACACTTCCGCTCAACTCCCGGTCACTGAGGTTGCTTTTGCTGACGATTCGATTGTTGAGGTCATCTCCGCTGCACATTCTGCTGCACTTTCTGACGCTTCCGCCCTCTAGTAATGTAGCGAGGACTCCACCACACTAGGTTTCTTTACCGCCACAAACGTGAAAACTTGAGCCTGGTGCTCGGATTGATCTTCATCTAACAGAGTTGCTACCTCAATAGCTTCTTCGAGCGATTTAGGCCCGTTAGTGAACACCTTAGTTCTCAAAGTAGGCCTCAAACCACGAGCAAACTTCATTGCTCGATCATCCTCCGTAACGTAAACGTTCCGACAATATCGTTCCAAACAACGAAATCTTGTAGTATAATCGGATAAGGTCATCGCTCCTTGCTGCAAGTACAGAAATTCTTGTATCTTCCTACTGCGTTCGTGCTTAGGAAAATAAGCAGAGTTAAAAACTTCCACGAATTCATCCCACGTAACAGTCGCGTCCTTGAATCTGACCGAAGAGACAGTGTCCCACCACTTCTCAGCATGGTCCTTCAAGCGATAAGTGCCAAAATCCACTTTCTTCTCTTCTGGTACATCCAGAACACGGAAAATACGTTCCATCTCACGTAACCATGACTCAGCAGCTTCAGGGTCTGTCTTAACCATGAAAGCAAGAGGATCTAACTCCATGAATCGCTTATACGTAACCGCACTACTGCTTTGCACACTCTGTGCTACATGCTGAAGATTCTCGCCCATCTGATGCATTGCAGCCGCTTGCTGATGCACAACCTCTGCAAGGTTGTTCACAGTGCCCATAACAACATTGCATCTAGTCCTCCAAGTCATCTATCATTATCAGAAGCAAGGTGAGTCAAAAGGTAGGTCTGAAAAACCTCGCTCACGAAACAACAATCGCAGCAACCAAACAACTATCATAAGCATAAGCACACAAAAATTCAGACAAAATTTACATCACATTCAATCGTGCAACACAACACGACGAAAGCGCATTGTACGAACGATCTCAAACGACACCAAAAAAAGTTGCTATCACCGGAAACCACTATTCTCGACGACGAATGTTAGAGAACACCACTCTAACGAAACCAGGAAAGTCATCATCACATGACAAGGCAAAAATACGAGAGTCATCTATACTCATCTAGCATCGTCACGAGACAATGTTGATCGTAACGTCATTAATCGTAACTAGTCAAGCACACCATCGTTAGGGAACCACCCCAACGATATCACTGGAGAGTCACCACTCCAATGACCTTCATTAGAGAATCACCACTCTAATGGCATCGCTAGCGAATCACCACGCTAACGGCATCGCTGAAGCGTCACAACCTCAACGATGTCATTGGAGAATCACCACTCCAATGACCTTCATTAGAGAATCACCACTCTAATGGCATCGCTAGCGAATCACCACGCTAACGGCATCGCTGAAGAATCACCACTTTAACGGTATCACTGGAGAATCACCACTCCAATGACCTTCATTAGAGAATCACCACTCTAATGGCATCGCTAGCGAATCACCACGCTAACGGCATCGCTGAAGCGTCACCACTTCAACGATGTCACTGGAGAATCACCACTCCAATGACCTTCATTAGAGAATCACCACTCTAATAACATCGCTAGCGAATCACCACGCTAACGGCATCGCTGAAGCGTCACCACTTCAACTGTATCACTGAAGAATCACCACTCCAATGACCTTCATTAGAGAATCACCACTCCAATGGCGTCGCTAGCGAATCACCACGCTAACGGCATCGCTGAAGAACTACTCCATCCAGCGGTACAGTTGGCGTTACCAGGAATCACCTCCTGAGCCAACACACCACTATCCTTCAGACAGTGGTGGGGGAAACAGAATTCCCGCAACGCTCTCTCACGAGCGGCAATGCCTTGGAAATCGGTGTCAAGCCATCCCCAGAACACGACCCTCTCAGGAGTCCAATGCCATCACCGGCATCCCACACAACATGCAAAGCACGAAACAACAGATACGTTCTCATCACCAAGAACGACTGGGAAAAAAAGACAGTGTCAAGTATCCGCCTATGGGATAAGTAATGGCTCACTGGCACCGACGAGGCTTCTACCTCTCTGTCTAAAAAGGTTCACATCAAACGAGATACCCTTCGTCAAGGACAGGACTACCACAATTCCAACGAGGTTGGAAAAGAGGGAAAACATCCACACCTGAACCTCACACGATGGTTCTCATCGAAGCCATCTCATCTATAACACGATAAGGCTAAAGCTCGATAATTGCTATGACATCTCAATCGTTTCCACTAACACAACGTGGAACGAGAAGGGTGAACTACGCAAGTAGCTCCCTAAATCTCAGTCGAAAACTCCTACTCTCACCGGAGTCGACTCGATACAGCTTGGAAACTATATCCACCAGCACAAACGAACACTTAGGTTCCGATAAATGATGTCTCAAGCCTGTTACACGAGGCTTAAGCACGAAATGGGGCCCCGCATTGGAAGACACCCGAAAGCACACAATTCATCAAATCAAGCAGAGCAGCTACTAAACAACAGAAACTGGGTTAGAAATACTCACAGTGCGATGGCTGATGCGTGCAGAGACTTGAACCACACTTCTTAACTCCTTTTAAAAACACTGCTCTGATACCAATTCTGTAGCGATCCAAACCCAGATTTCCCGACTTTTAAGGAAACCTTTTTTTTTTTTTTTGAAAACCAAAGCGCAAGCGCGGAAGAAACCAAAAGGGGAGACCATCAAGCGGGAAGCCCTGGGCGGTCACTACAGGTGTGAAATAACATTTAAATGAAACAACCTTTATTAAATACATCTTTACAAAATTGTACATCCAATCCCTTATACAAAACACTGCCAGGATCCAACAAGCGAGGTTCAGAAGTGTGGGTTCGAAGTCCGCTGCAGCACATCGAGCTCCACCACACGTCGAAATAAACCTGTATCCCCATAAAACGGGGTCAGTACTCTTTCGAGCTGGTGAGACAAACCAACAAGATATGCGAAAGGTGTGGAAATCAAGAACAAGCTATACATGGTAAACGTAGCATGCCAATATACAGTATTTGAGCAGTTGCAGCATAGACAAGTATAGAACAGTGATATCTACACATAGAGCATTATCAACAATTCCTATAGCATGCATCAAGACACGTGATTTAGCAATGGATCAACATTTGTAACAAGGTATGCATCACAGAACATAAAGTACAAGTGTATCAATATGAAAGACTGTAACTAGCATACATCAATGCAAGTAGTCAAAGCATAAGTGACTATTATGCATCACAGAACATAAAGTACAAGTGTATCACTATGAAAGACTGTAACTAGCATACATCAATGCAAGTAGTCAAAGCATAAGTGATTATTATGCATCACAGAACATAAAGTACAAGTGAACAGTCTTGTGCATTGTGTCATAGGTGAAAGAACTATCCTATAATGATTCCAACATCGTAAGTTATGATGCTGTGATGGGACAGTTAGAAGCATTTGGCATGAAAGGCTTAACTCACAAGCAGTGCCAAGGTTCCCAACCCGTACGTTGCAACCATAAGCGAGCTCATCTCGCTAACCACTCGCCAAGGAGTTCCAAGGTTGCGTAAGTCTCGCACTACTGCAATATCCATAGGCTAAATTGCATATGTCTCGCACTACTGCAATATCCATAGTGCATCTCAAGACATAGCAAACACGATTATGCCCACGTTCCTTAGTTGACAAACATACGAGGTTTGTTAACATGAGTTAGTGATCACATTCATCACGCGTGTCATCTATGTACTTAAAAATTGTGTACCAACTACGCTAAGTCGAATCATGATGCATTACATCGATCCTCACACTTACATTGCATAAGTCAAAACACTTAGTGCACTTGTTGGGATATTGGATCCCACTCCAAACACACTTGCAGCCCTTTGGGCTGCAGCCCGGATGTGTGCTAAACAAGTAAAGGTGAGGCAAAAAGAAGTCCAGCTGCGGCTGGTGTTGTCAAAAACGTATCCGCCCCAAACTATCACTTGGTGCCATGGGACACCAAACCCGTACATTGCAGGCCCGGCTTGGATAGAATGGCAAGGCTGCAACAGGGACAGCTATGTTGTCACAAAAACGCAGTGGCCGAGTGTTGGGTCTGTGTAGGGGCTGGTCCAGAACATGACCCCGACATGGTTCAGCAACAACGCAAGGCAGCCCAGGCCTAGACGGGACATCCAGACCGATGGGCTCAGCTACACAGAAATCGCTCCAGGTCTGGACTAATTGGTCCAGACCCAAAAGGAGGCACACTCAGATCTGAGGATGGTCTGGACCGATTGGTCCAGACCCAGCTGGCTACAACTAGTACCGAAAAAAGGGAGGTGGGGGTGCAGACCTACCGCCTGTACCCAGCTGCAGTTGCAAGGCTGCAGCCAAGGCCGAAACGCAACTCCAAAAAGCAAAAAGGGCTAAATGCCCAAACCGGCTATGACCGGCCATGGCCTTTGACAGGTCTGGACCGATTCGGTCCAGACCATGTCAGGCCCCAACGAAAACCCCAGCCACCCGCAATGGGCGCTGGCAAGGGGTTTTGCTCAAGTAGGACGAAGACGAGAGGAAAGAGGTAAAAAGTTAAGATAGGAAGCGATTTCCCCATGGCTCGGACTGCTTGAGCTTAAGCCAGCACCTCCAAAGGAGGTCAACCCAAACGGGTAGGTAGCTAGGCTTATGCCAAGGCGTGCCACCTTTCCAATCGAACCAGACTTTAAGAAGTCTTGCTGTTACAAAGCAAATCATGAAAAAAAATGATACTTGAAGCTTTTGAGGAAAACAAAAAGTTAAATCGTTATCTTGCAAGTCACACCTTTCAAATGCTAAAATGGGATTTAAGAAGTACTAATAAACATGCCAACGTGAAAAACCGTATGGCCTTGAGCTACAATGCCAATATTGCATGAGAAAGAAGCTTGAAAACATACTTAACCGGAAATTCATTATGCATGCAATCTAATCCATTCAACATCCACAAATCCGAAGGAAAACATGTATTGGCAACTTACGAAAATGCATGAAACAAGGTGCATTTACTTATCCGAAGTCCACACTAAGCATAGGGAAAAGGAGGTGTCTCACCTTCGCGGCTTTGAATCAACTAAAGAGATGAAGGAGGTGCTCACGACTGGAACCACCCCACACCCACAAACTCACTCTCACTCGGTTTTGGAGAAGAAGAGGAATAAGGGGAAGAGAGAGAGGTTCCTCCAAGAAAATCGCCCAAGAGGTCCCCTCTTTCTCTCTCTTGAAACCTTAAGTACATAGGTTTTACAAAAAGGAATGGCTAGGATAAAAACTCATAAGATGGAGGGCTGGAGTGCTCCACGCCCCACCCATGGGTATCCACGCCCAATGCATGTTGAGCTTTTAAAACATTTCAGAAATCTTTCAAAAATGCCATTGCAAAGTACCTTTAATGTTTGAAAGTTTTACGAAAGAGCCACCCAAGCTCACCCAATCAGATTTTAGCATTTGAATTGTTTTGAAACAATTACAAAAATGCCATGGGGCGCCAACCCCATGGTCCCCTTATTAAAAAAATGTTTTTCATGATGAGCTTCAAGGCTCATCATGAGCTTCAAAAGAAGAAAAGGGCCAATCGTGGCCTATTTTTCAAAAGCCATGCAAAATCTTACAAGTATGCCATCCAGCTGGTCAAACCCTTGACCAACTGGTCAACCAAGTCTAAACTCGTCCTCTTAGAAGGGCGCACAAAGGGTTTGGGTCTTCTAGGTGACCCGGATCCAAGATCCAAAAATTGCCAATTAATAAGTGTCAAAACAATACTTATTTAATGCCTTAAAACACTGAATAAATCCAATTAAATCTTTCAGTTCTGTTTATAACCTCAATTACTACGAAATGCATGAAGTCTTATAAGGAAATTCTCATCTGATTGCAAGAATTAAGCGTATTATGATTCGGGTTCAAACTTGGGTCAAAACTCGTAATTCGCATGCACTGACGAGGTTTTTACATCGTATAAGTCCCAAATTCAGGGACAACCCATAAAAATATAATATAATTCAACCCTTAAATTCTTGGAAGCTAATTCGTCCAGAATTAGACACTTCTTACTTTCACAATATATTTACGCGATTTTTAGGTCGCGACAAGGCAAAAATACAAAGCATAGTCAAATTTCATCAAATCACGTGCTACTTCACAAGTACGCACAAACATACATTCCAACTCAAATCACACAATAAAGCACTCAGAAATTCGCGGGTCTTACAGGAAGGGCTTCAAGGTGAATCAAGCTGCCTGGTAGGATGGTCAAAGATTTGATGGAGTGATAAATGTGAATGAGATCAGGAAATCTCAATTCAGAAGCTTGGAGTAAGTCGGATGTGCCAGAGAATGCCATTGCAAGAGAGAGTTGAGAGTGGTGGAACGAGTTGAAAGTATGTATGCGATGAGTGGTAGTGGTGAGGAATGAACCAAACGTTTAAATAAGAAGAGGGAAATAATTGTGACAATAATTGAATGACAATGAAAGTGAATGATTTTTGGATTGTAGTTTGAATAAGGAAATTCGTGAGTTGTAAGTTAAGGGGCTTGTGAATGATAAATCAAATCAATGGTGGAAGATAGTGTATTATATTGGTGTGTATTTTAAGAAGGACATAGATTTGAACAAATTTGTATGAATTTTACTATGGGTGAGTTTATCGACTAGTGAGACAAGTCATTAATAGAGTATGGGGTGTCATGTTTTGAACTTGAGAGAGTAAATAATTCAAAAAGTTTAAAGGAATAGTTATAGAGTGAAGAAAATAATGGCCTAATAAAACAAGCAACCTTTTTTCCATGATTTTACTTTATGTGGAAGTATTCCTAATTCGTGAATGGAGAGTTTGGAATAAGACAACCCATAGGGTATGAATGAGAGACAATAATAATTTTTATTTATATATATTGATAAGCGTGAAAGGAGAGTGAATAGACATAAAAAGATGATACGGATGTGTAGAAAAATGAGAAAGGTTATAAAGGACAACAATCACTTGATTTAGATATGACATAAAGTAGAGTTAGATTAGCCAATAGATAAAGTTTTGCTTGAAGACAAGACTTTTATGAATCTCGATTTAAGAGAGATATAAAATATATGAGAGAGTCATGGTCACGGATGGAAAGTCACTTCTTATGGGATAAGGAGAGAAAGAGGAAATAAAAAGGGTGGTACTAGTAGTGCTAGAAACAATAGAGGACAAGTTGTCGACAAAGGAGAGTTTAAAATATTATTTCATAAAGGATGTGACAGGATGATAATAGATTATACTTAAGCTATGAAATAACCGATGATATAGTAAAAGTTTACGTGAAATATAACTACTTAAAAGGTGATAAAAAAAATAATCACTTTGAATTTTTCATAAGAGGGTTTAAGATTTTCGAGAAGAATTATGATAAAAGGTTATGAAAGGGAATATATCACATGAATATAATTAATTAAGAATAATAATTAAAGTCATGAGGAAGCATGTTTGGAGGCCGGTTAGCTTATCGTATGAGAGGTTGTCATAAAAAAACAAAAGATATAAAAGGTGTAATGAAATGAGTGATGTGATCCAAGTCATGATGGCTTTTTACTTAAAGTAAATGGTTCTTATGGATATACGTAAAAGGAGATAGGACAAGAAGTCATTATGAGAGTGTACTTGAAAGATGACAAGTTGAAAGACATAAAGAATGTGTCATGATGAATGTGTTTCTATGAGTATTGGGAGTATACGAAAATATGAAAACATAGTTTGACTTTGAATAGTAAAACAAACACACTAAAAAAATCGATAAGAAAAAGCCTTTTAAAATAAGATTTTATCAAAAGCAATAATCTTAATAAGTGTGATTAATTTATAAGTCACTTAGTTTGCATATTCCTAGTTCTCTTCTAATACGTGTGAAGTCTTCATGTTTTAATGGTTTAGTGAATATGTCTGCTAACTGTTGATTAGTGGGTATGAATTCCAGTTTAATTATTTTGTTTAAGACTTGTTCTCTTAAGAAGTGGTGTCTTATTTGAATGTGCTTAGTTCGTGAGTGTAGGATAGAATTTTTAGACAAGTTTATAGCACTAGTATTATCACAGAAGATGGTTGTATTTTCAAAATTTAAACCAAAATCTTTTAAGGTTTGTTTCATCCAGATAACTTGTGTACAGGCTAGGCTAGCAGCTATATATTCGGCTTCAGTAGTTGATAAGGATACACAGTTTTGTTTCTTACTGAACCATGATACAAGTGAGTGCCCTAGCATATGACATGTTCCACTTGTGCTTTTTCTATCAGATTTACTTCCAGCAAAGTCAGCATCGCTGTATGAGATTAGATCAAATGTAGAGGATTTTGAATAGAATAATCCAAAATCAACTGTGTCTTTTAAATATCTCATTATTCTTTTTACAGCTTTAAGATGTGATTCTTTTGGATTTGACTGAAATCTAGCACACAAACAAACACTGAACATAATATCTGGACGGCTAGCAGTTAAATATAGAAGTGATCCTATCATACCTCGGTATACCTTTGTATCAACAGACTTACCATCTTCATCTTTGTCCAGAACAGTAGTAGTGCTCATAGGAGTAGATTTTGAAGCAGTTGAGTTCATGTTGAACCTCTTCAGAAGTTCACGAGCATACTTAGATTGATTGATGAAAACTCCATCCTTGGTTTGCTTAATATGCAGTCCAAGAAAGTAGGTGAGTTATCCCATCATACTCATTTCAAATTCTTTCTGCATGGACTTAGAAAATTCTTCACAAAGAGTGCTGTTAGAAGATCCAAAGATGATATCGTCTACATATATTTGAACAATTAGGGTATGATTATTCACTATTTTAACAAATAATGTAGAGTCTGCTTTGCCTACAGAAAAACCAGTTTTTAACAGAAAGGTTTTAAGTCTATCATACCAAGCACGAGGTGCTTGTTTTAAACCATACAAAGCACGTTTGAGTTTAAAAACATGATCTGGATATAGTTCATTTTCAAATCCTGGAGGTTGTTTTACATAAACTTCTTCATTTATAAATCCATTTAGAAATGCACTTTTAACATCCATTTGATATAATTTGAAATCCATATAGCTTGCATATGCTAAAAACATTCTAATAGATTCAAGTCTAGCAACAGGAGCAAATGTTTCATCAAAGTCAATACCTTCCTCCTGGTTGTATCCTTGAGCTACTAGTCTTGCCTTATTTCTTACAACATTACCTGTTTCATCTAGCTTGTTTCTGAAGATCCATCTTGTCCCAATGATTGGATGATCCTTTGGTCTTGGTACAAGATCCCAAACTTCATTCCTTTGGAATTGATTCAGTTCTTCAGTCATGGCTAGCATCCAGAACTCATCGATGATGGCTTCATCAATCTTCTTTGGTTCAAGTTGAGAAATGAGTGCCATATTTGCAATTCGTTCTAACTGAGCTCTAGTCTGAACCCCCTTTGACAGTTCTCCCAAAATCTGCTTTTGAGGATGATCTTTGATATCGACAAATGTTCTTTGATGATCATCTTCATTAGACTTAGCTGTGTTATCTAAAAATAAATCTGTACTTTCAACATCATCATCGTTAGTTTGCTTATGAACAGATTGATCAATAGATTCACAGAAACTAACATGCATAGATTCTTCAATAGACTTAGAACACTTATTGAAAACCCTGTATGCTTTACTATGACTTGAATATCCTAAAAATATGCTTTCAATAGATTTAGCATCAAATTTATCTAGGCTATCTTTTGTGTTTAGGATAAAGCATTTACAACCAAAGACTTTGAAATAGTCTATTCTTGGAGTTCTGTCATAGAATAGTTCATAGGGAGTTTTATTTAATAAGGGTCTAATGAGAACTCTATTTGTTATGTAGCATGCAGTATTAACAGCTTCTGCCCAAAAGGATTTAGCAAGATTATTGTTGGAGCATAGTTCTAGCAGATTCCTGAAGGGTTCTATTCTTTCTTTCTACTACACCATTTTGAGGTGCAGCTCTAGGAAAGGCAAAGTTATGAGAAATACCATGCAAGTTACAAAAATTTTCAAAAAGTTCATTTTCAAATTCTCCTCCATGGTCACTACGGATTTTAACAATAGAACAAGATTTTTCATTTTGTAATTTTTTACATAAAATTTCAAATTGACAAAACGTATCACTTTTGTTTTTCAAAAATATTACCCAAGTAAATCTTGAGTAGTCATCTACAATGACAAAAACGTATTTATTGTGATTATGACTAGCTACCCTAGAAGGACCAAAAAGATCCAGGTGGAGAAGCTCTAGAGGTCTTTTGCTAGAAATAATATTTTTTGATTTAAAAGATGATTTGGACAGTTTTCCTAATTGACATGCATCACAAAAATAATCCTTTTTAAAAGATATTTTGGGTAACCCACATACTAACTTATTTTTAGCTAATTTAGACATGTACTTAGAATTTACATGACCCATTCTCATGTGCCATAAATGTTGAGAGTCATTATTAGCTATAAGGCAATGTTCTGTGATGTTTTCTAGGTATAGTTCATATATATTATTCTTTCTTATACCTTTTAGGATGATGTTTTCGTTGGTGTCTGCTATGAGGCATGCATCATGATTAAAGCTAACATTATAACCTGTGTCACACATTTGACTGATACTTAGTAGGTTATGTTTTAAGCCTTTAACAAGGAGAACGTCTTTGATAAGAGGTCTATCTATGTTACCAATATTACCAATGCCAATTATCAAACCTTTGTTGTTATCTCCAAAGGTGACGGTTCCTCCTTCTTTATGATGAAGAACAGCAAAAAGGTCTGGATGTCCTGTCATGTGTTTTGAACATCCACTGTCTAGAATTCATCTGTTCTTCTTATTTGGAGCCTGCAAATTATCAAGTAAAATTTCCTTTTCGTACCCAATCGTGTCCCTTTTTGTTAGACCTTGGAACCCATATCCATTTGGATTTGGGTTTGTCTACAACCTTAGAGGAGTTAAAAGAATTATAATACTCCTTGTTTGGTTCAGACGAACTTTTCACAAACGTGGTCTTTTGATTCATACAAGAAGGCTTGTTGAAATGAGAGTAGCCAATACCATTCTTGTAGAAAGAGACTTTCTGAGAGGATAAGAGTTTATCCAAGTTCTCTTTACCTTTAGTAAACTTGAAAACCGTTTTCATGAGGTTCTCAGTTTTACTTTTTAGCTCTGAAATTTCTACTTGCAGATTTTTAGTTTTGGAGCTAGTAGAAGAGATTTCAGACATAAGCATTAAGTTTTTCTTTTTCAACTCTGAATTTTCACTGCTGAGTTTTTCATTTCTCTGGGAAAGCTCTAGATTTTCAGATTTTAAAGCTTTATTTTTGAAACTCAATTTTCTAGATTCTTCAAACAGTTCTTGAAAAGCATCTAGAAGTTCTTCAAAGGAAAAATCAGAGATTTCACTTACCGAACTTTCGTTTGCCATGAAGCACATATTTGCAGTTTCGGCTTCATCATCACTTGACTCTTCACTGGTGGATGGTTCTGAATCATCCCATTGAGCATGCAGAGCCTTTTTCTTGAAGAACCTCTTCTTTGGTTCCTCAGCCTTGGACTTTCTTTTGAGAAGGGGACAGTCACGTCTTAAGTGGCCTGGCTTATTACACTAATAGCACATGGGATCTTCTTTAGGATCTTTTCTTTCCTTGTGCCTGTTTGGAAGTCGGTTTCTTCTCATGAAGCGTTGGAATTTTCTGGTAAGTAGCGCAATTTCAGATTCTTTATCTGAGTCTTCATTCTCAGATAGAGCTGGGAAAGCTAGAGTTTTCTTTACTGGTTGCTCTTCTTCCCTTCTTTCTTTCATGTGGACTTCATAGGCCATAAGATTGCCTATTAAGTCGTCCAAAGTAAGTATAGATAAATCTTGAGCTTCTTCAATAGCTGTAGTCTTCTTCTCCCAATCAGTTGTGAGAGATCTCAAGATTTTCTTCACCTTTTCTGTCTGGGAATATGTTACACCCAGAGATTTCAGATCGTTGGTGATGTTGGTGAATTTGGTAAACATCTCTGTGATGGGTTCATCTTTGTTCATTTTGAACAACTCATATTTTCTAACAAGAGATGAGATTTTGGCTTCTTTTACTTTGTTGGTTCCTTCATGAATAACCTCCAAAGAATGCCAAATGTCATATGCAGATTCACATATAGATATTCTGTTGAATTCATTCTGATCAATGGCACAATATAAGGCATTCATAGCCTTTGCATTTAGGTTTGCCATTTTCTTTTCTTCATCAGACCATAAGTTATAGTCTGCGGATGGAGATGTGTATGGATGCTCAAGAATTTTCTATACAGCAAAGTCTATGAATTTGAGAAAGATAGCCATTCTGCACTTCCAGTATC
The DNA here is from genome assembly GCF_984573655.1 of Nuphar pumila. Classification (NCBI taxonomy): domain Eukaryota; kingdom Viridiplantae; phylum Streptophyta; class Magnoliopsida; order Nymphaeales; family Nymphaeaceae; genus Nuphar; species Nuphar pumila. The sequence continues at coordinate 74,960,821 of NC_143252.1, read as the reverse complement.
CATAGTTGGAGCCATTGAAGAAAGGAGGACGAGATGCGTGTTGACCTTCAATATCACGAGCATAAGAGGTAGATGCCATTTGTGCTGGAAGACTTGTTATGTCGAAACCAACAAACCTGCTCTGATACCAAATAAAATTCTACTAGAGGGGGGGTGAATACTGAAATACGATAAAGATCGATAAAATAAAATAATCACGCAATAAAGCACAACACATAAAACACAGAATTTATATTGGTTCGGTCAATACCCAGACCTACATTCAGTCCCCAAGCAAACCACTTCAACTTTCCACTATAACATTCGAGTCACCGGATAAATAGTACAGCACCCTCTTCCTCAGAGGTCTTCTTCTCTCAACAGAGAAGGGGCACACCCTCTTCCATAGAGGTCTTCTTCTCTCAACAGAGAAGGACAACATCCTCTTTCTCAGAGGTCTACTTCTTTCAACAAAGAAGGAATACAGTGAATAACAGAAAGTTACAATACTTCCTATAGAACCTTCAGAATAATATGAATGCACGAATGAAGGATTCTCAGAATGTTTTGTTTGTCACTCAGAAGATACTCTTTGTCAAAGAGCTATACTTGACTTTTTCTCTTTTCTTTCTTTTCTTTTTCAAGGCTCTCTTTTCAGATAATGAATAGAATTTTCTCGTTGTAAGCTCACACATCTATTCCATTCTCCTGTTTGAATAGTTTATTTGAGTGTGTTTATATAGCTTTAAAAAAGTAGTCGTTACATTTTTAAATCGTACCCTTTTTGAAATGTGAAATGTTATGTCATTTCAAAAACATCTTTTAGAGAAATTCGAGAATGCCTTTTTCCATAAAAGTAAAATATAGGGTACACTTAGTCGTTGTAATATTTTAGGTAATACATATTTTATGTAAAAAGTCTATTTCTTACAATAGTACATTGAACGTTGGATTTGTAGTTTTGTCTTTATTCTAATTAATGATTTGAGGTACATAAGTACTTCTTTACCTTAAATGAGTGTAAGTACAATGAGTGCTTTGAGATATTTATTTGTACATAGTCATGTCAAGTGTTTTCTTTATGTTGTGTTTTTCAAAGTCTTCAGAGAGAATAAGGACTACAAGAAGGTCGACATTCTTGAGAAGGATATTAACAAGGATTTCTTACAGGAGGTATTTAATGCTTGTACAAAGAGAATGATGACTTCAAGTAAGTCGACATTCTAAGGTTTTGTAAAAAAGGTAACTAGAGTCTTTATCAAAATATTTTATATTTGTTTTCTTTGTATAGTCGATTTTCATGTTTTGTCTTTTACCTATATTTTAAATTTATTTCTTTAAAGGAGATAACTAGAGTCTTTTCAAAACATATTATATTTGTTTTATTTATGTAGCCGATTTTATGTTTTGTCTTTTTCCTATATTTCTTTTCATGTTGTCTTGTATATGATGTAAGGTACAATTATTACTTTTTGAAATCATGTCAAAAATACCTTTATCATAAATGGTTGTAAGGAGGTACAATTATTAGTTTTCAAAAAGGAGCTTTTTGAAACTATCGTATACTTTTATGATATAGTTTTTATGAATGAGTATGTAATATGCAATATGCATGTTCCTGAAGGTTCTGTTACATATGACTCTAAAGAAGAAAAAAGTCTTCATCTTGAGGTAGCCGATCTCTTCATTTGAACTTTAGGAATGCATGGCTCATCAAGCTTTTTCTTCAAGGAGTATGATTGCACTAGTTGTACTTGAACATGAAGTCTCCATCCTTTTTGGCTGAGATATCCTTGCATCAAATACTCGTTAGTTTTATGGCAAAACATATTCAGTCATAATATAACATTTTTCAAGAAGACATATTATCATATCATATAAAATCAAATACGACAGTGTATCATATTATGTGACATCAAAACAGAGTTTCTCAACAACTTCAAATTCAACTTTTATTTCAATTTCCATTTTCATCGTCAAATTTCATTCTTCATTTTCAAGATAATTTCAATTCAATTAGTTTTTCTAAGTGATTTCAAAAACATTTTAAGCAAAGTTTTATAGTATATATTCAAACCCATTTTGAAATTCACTTGGAATTCTACCTATTTTCTAAATATTTTCAAAATAAAATTCAAAAGCATGCATCATATTTTAAACCATCATTTTTTAAATTTCATAGCACAAGCATAATTCAATATGCATTTAGGATTCAAAAATAATTTTTCAGTCAAATTCAGGTAAAGTAAAAGCCATTGATTTGATCCTTGGTTCGATTACCCCTGGTAAAGGCGACAGGAATGGTTGAACCTTATACCGATAAGCAAGTCCCTATTTCCCATCTTTTTCAAAAATGGAGGCGAGTTAATTTTCACTTTTCAAAAATAAAGAGACATGTTTGAAATGCAAAAGGATTCTTCTTAAGAGAAAATTTTACAGGGATAACACTAAGGCTGTCAAAAAAATTATATAGTGATTCACTCATGCATATATGTGTTATAAGGCCATAAAAAAAATTTCATAGTGATACAATCATGTATATATGTGTTCTAGGGCTACAAAAAAAAATTGATAGAGATTCACTCATGCATATATGTGTTATAAGGCCATCAAAAAAATTTCACAGTGATTCAATCATGCGTATATATGTTCTAATGCTGTCAAAAAATTTTATGGTGATTCAATCATGCATATATGTGTTCTAAGGCTATCACAAAAATTTCATAGTGATTTAATAATGAATATGTGTTCTAATGTTGTCAAATAAATTTCAAATTCAATCATGCTTATATGTGTTCTAAGGCTGTTAAAAATTTTTCATAGTGACTCAATCATGCATATATGTGTTCCAATGCTGTTAATTTTTTTTTATAGAGATACAATCATCCATATTTGTGTTCTAAGGTTGTCAAAAAAATTCATAATGATTCAATCATGCCTATATGTGTTCTCATGCTGTCAAAAAAATTTCATAGTGATTCAATCATGCATATATGTGTTTTAAGGTTGTAAAAAAAAATTCAAATTCAACCATGCATATATGTGTTCTAACACTGTCAAAATTTTTTATTAATGATTCAATCATGCATATATGTGTTCAAATGTTGTCAAAATAATTTAATAGTGATTGAATCATGTATATATGTGTAGTAATGCCGTAAAAAAAAATTGTAGTAATTCAATCATGCATATATGTGTTCTAAGGTTGTCAAAAAAAATTCATAGTGATTCAATCATGCATATATGTGTTCTAAGGCTGTCAACAAAATTTTTTAGTGATTCAATCATACATATAATTGTTCTAATGCTGTAAAAAAAAAATCATAGAGATTAATTCATGCATATATGTCCTCTTAGGATGTCAAAAAAATTTCATTGTGATTTAATCTTGCATATATGTGTTCTAATGCTGTCAAAAAAATTTCATAGTTATTCAATCATGCATATATGTGTTCTAAGGCTGTCAAAAAAATATTGATAGTGATTCAATCATGCTTATATGTGTTCTAATGCTGTCAAAAAAAATTTGTAGTGATTCAATCATGCACATATGTGTTCTAAGGCTGTCAAAAAAAATTCATTGTGATTCAATCATGCATATATATCCTCTTAGGGTGTCAAAAAAAAATCATAGTGATTCAATCTTGCATATATGTGTTTTAATGCCATCACAAAAATTTCATAGTTATTCAACCATGCATATATGTGTTCTAATGCTGTAAAAAAAAATTTGTAGTGATTCAATCATGCACATATGTGTTCTAAGGCTGTCAAAAAAATTTCATAGTGATTCAATCATTCATATATGTGTTATATGGCAGTCAAAAATTTTTTATAGTGATTCAATCATGCATATATGTGTTCTAAGTCTATCAAAAAAAATTCACAGTGATTCAATCATGCATATGTGTACTAAGGCATTAAAAAAAAATTATAGTGATTCAATCAAGCATATATGTGTGCTAAGGTTGTAAAAAAAAATTTATATTGATTTAATAATGCGTATATGTGTTCTACGGTTGTCAAAAAATTTTATAGTGATTCATTCAGGCATATATGTGTTCTAAAGCTATCAAAAAAAAATTCATAGTGATTCAATCATGCATATATGTGTTCTTAAGATGTCAAAAAAAATTCATAGTGACTCAGTCTTGTATATATGTGTTATAGTGCTATAAAAAAAAATTCTTAGAGACTCAATCATGCATTTATGTGTTGTAAGGCTGTCAAAAAAATTTCATAGTAATTCAATCATGCATATACGTGTTCTGAGGCTGTCAACAAAATGTCATAGTGATTCAATCATACATATATGTATTCTAATGCAGTAAAAAAAAATTCGTAGTGACTCAATCATACATATATGTGTTCTTAGGATGTCAATTTTTTTTTATAGTGATTAAATCTTTTATATGTGTTATAATGCTGTCAAAAAAATTATGCATATTTGTGTTCTAAAGCTATCAAAAAAAATTCATAGTGATTCAATCATACATAAGTGACCTAATGCTTTCAAAAAAAAAAATTAGTTATTCAATCATGCATATATGTGTTCTAAGGCTGTCAAAAAAAATCATAGTGATTCAATCATACATATATGTGCTCTAATGCTGTCAAAAAATTTTTATAGTGATTCAATCATGCACATATGTGTTCTAAGGATATCAAAAATTTGTTATAGTGATTCAATCATTCATATATGTGTTCTAAGCCAGTCAAAAAAAATTCATAGTAATTCAATCATGCATATAACTGTTCTAATGATTCAATCACACATATATGTGTTCTAAGGCTTTCAAAAAAAATTTATAGTAATTCTATCAATCATATATGTCAGCTAAGGTTGTCAAAACAAATTTATATTGATTCAATAATGCACATATGTGTTCTTTGGTTGTTAAAAAAATTTCATAGTGACTCATTCATTCATATATGTGTTCCAAGGCTGTCAAAAAAATTTCATAGTGATTCAATCATGCATATATGTGTTCTAAGGATGTCAAAAAAAATTTATAGTGATTCAATCGTGCATATATGTGTTCTAGTGCTGTCAAAAAAAATTCTTAGAGATTCAATCTTGCGTATGTGTTGTAAGGTTGTCAAAAAGATTTAATAGTGATCATGCATATATATGTTCTACGGCAGTAAAAAAAATTTATAGTGAGTCAATCATGCATATGATTTTTCAAAGGCTGTCAACAAAATTTCATAGTGATTCAATCATATATATGTGTTCTAATGTTGTCTAAAAAATTTCATAGTGATTTCATCATGCATATATATGTTCTTACGATGCCAAAAAAATCTCACAGTGATTAAATCTTGCATATATGTGTTTTAATGCTATAAAAAAAAATCATAGAGATTCAATCATTTATATATGTGTTCTAATATTGTAAAAAAAAATTCATAGTGTTTCAATGATGCATATTTGTGTTCTAAGGTTGTCAAAAAAAAATTCATAGTGATTCAATCATGCATATATGTGTTCTAAGGCTGTAAAAAAAAATCATAGTGATTAAATCATACATATATGTGTTCTAATGTTGTCCAAAAAAAATTTTAGTGATTCAACGACGCATATATGTGTTCTAAGGCTGTCAATTTTTTTCTATAGTGATTCAATCATTCATATATGTGTTCTAAGGCAGTAAAAAAAAATCATAGTAATTCAATCATGCATATATGTGTTCTAATGATTCAATCTTGCATATATGTGTTCTAAGGATTTCAAAAAAAAATTATAGTGATTCTATCAATCATATATGTGTGCTAAGGTTGTCAAAAAAATATATATATTGATTCAATAATGCATGTATGTGTTCGATGGTTGTCAAAAAAAATTATAGTGATTCATTCAAGCATATATGTGTTCTAAAGCTATCAAAAAAAATTCATAGTGATTCAATCATGCATATATGTGTTCTAAGAGGTCAAAAAAAAATCATAGTGATTCAATCTTGTATATATGTGTTATAGTGCTATAAAAAACTTCATAGAGACTCAATCATGCATATATGTGTTCTAAGCCTGTCAAAAAATTTTTATAGTGATTCAATCATGGATATATGTGTTCTGAGGTTGTCAGCAAAATTTTATAATGATTCAATCATACATATATGTGTTCTAATGCAGTAAAAAAAAATTCATAGTGACTCAATCATACATATATGAGTTCTTAGGATGTGAATTTTTTTTTATAGTGATTTAATCTTTTATATATGTGTTATAATGTTGTCAAAAAATGTATGCATATATGTGTTCTAAGGCTGTAAAAAAAAATTCATAGTGATTCAATCATACATATATGTGTTCTAATGCTGTCAAATTTTTTTTTTAGTGATTCAATCTTGCATATATGTGTTCTAAGGCTGTCAAAAAAAAATCATAGTGATTCAATCATACATATACTGTCAAAAAAAATTTATAGTGATTCAATCATGCATATATGAGTTATAAGGCTGTCAAATTTTTTTTATAGTGATTCAATCATTCATATATGTGTTCTAAGCCAGTAAAAAAAAATTCATAGGAATTCAATCATGCATATATGTTTTGTAATGATTCAATCACACATATATGTGTTCTAAGGCTTTAAAAAAAATCTATAGTGATTCTATCAATCATATATGTCAGCTAAGTTTGTCAAAAAAAAATTATACTGATTTAATAATGCACATATGTGTTCTACGGTTGTTAAAAAAATTTCATAGTGACTCATTCATGCATATATGTGTTCTAAGGTTATTAAAAAAAATTCATAGTGATTCAATCATGCATATATGTGATCTTAGGATGTCAAAAAAAATTCATAGTGATTTAATCGTGCATATATGTGTTCTAGTGCTATCAAACAAAAATCTTTGAGATTCAATCTTGCGTATGTGTTGTAAGGCTGTAAAAAAGATTTCATAGTGATCATGCATATATATGTTCTACGGCAGTAAAAAAAAATTCATAGTTATTCAATCATGCATATGATTTTTTTAAGGCTGTCAACTAACTTTCATAGTGATTCAATCATATATATGTGTTCTAATGTTGTCTAAAAAATTTCATAGTGATTCCATCATGCATATATGTGTTCTTACGATGCCAAAAAAAATTCACAGTGATTAAATCTTGCAAATATGTGTTTTAATGCTATAAAAAAAAATCATAGAGATTCAATCTTTTATATATGTGTTCTAATGCTGTCAAAAAAATTTCATAGTGTTTCAAAGATGGATATTTGTGTTCTAAGGTTGTCAAAAAAAATTTCACAGTGATTCAATCATGCATATATGTGTTTTAAGGCTGTAAAAAAAAAATCATAGTGATTCAACCATACATATATGTGTCCTAATGCTGTCAAAAAAAAATTTAGTGATTCAACCATGCATATATGTGTTCTAAGGCTGTCAAATTTTTTTTATAGTGCTTCAATCATTGATATATGTGTTCTAAGGCAGTCAAAAAATTTTCATAATAATTCAATCATGCATATATGTGTTCTAATGATTCAATCACGCATATATGTGATCTAAGGATTTCAAAAAAAAATTATAGTGATTCTATCAATCATATATGTGTGCTAAGGTTGTCAAAAAAAAAATATATTGATTCAATAATGCATATATGTGTTCTACGGTTGTCAAAAAATTTTATAGTGATTCATTCAGGCATATATGTGTTCTAAAGCTATCAAAAAAAATTCATAGTGATTCAATCATGCATATATGTGTTCTTAAGAGCTCAAAAAAAATTCATAGTGACTTAATCTTGTATATATGTGTTATAGTGCTATAAAAAAAAATCATAGAGACTCAATCATGCATATATGTGTTCTAAGGCTGTCAAAAAAATTTTATAGTGATTCAATCATGCATATATGTGTTCTGAGGTTGTCAACAAAATTTTAAAATGATTCAATCATACATATATGTGTTCTAATGCAGTCAAAAAAATTTCATAGTGACTCAATCATACATATATGTGTTCTTAGGATGTGAAATTTTTTTTATAGTGATTTAATCTTTTTTATATGTGTTATAATGTTGTCAAAAAAATTATGCATATATGTGTTCTATGGCTGTAAAAAAAAATTCATAGTGATTCAATCATACATATATGTGTTCTAATGCTGTCAAATTTTTTTTTAGTGATTCAATCATGCATATATGTGTTCTAAGGCTGTCAAAAAAAATCATAGTGATTCAATCATACATATACTGTTAAAAAAAATTTATAGTGATTCAATCATTTATATATGAGTTCTAAGGCTGTCAAATTTTTTTTTATAGTGATTCAATCATTCATATATGTGTTCTAAGCCAGTCAAAAAAAATTCATAGGAATTCAATCATGCATATATGTGTTCTAATGATTCAATCACACATATATGTGTTCTAAGGCTTTCAAAAAAAATTTATAGTGATTCTATCAATCATGTATGTCAGCTAAGGTTGTAAAAAAAAATTTATACTGATTCAATAATGCACATATGTGTTCTATGGTTGTTAAAAAAATTTCATAGTGACTCATTCATGCATATATGTGTTCTAAGGCTATTAAAAAAAATTCATAGTGATTCAATCATGCATATATGTGAACTTAGGATGTCAAAAAAAATTCATACTGATTCAATCATGCATATATGTGTTCTAGTGATATCAAAAAAAATTCTTAGAGATTCAATCTTGCGTATGTGTTGTAAGGCTGTAAAAAAGATTTCATTGTGATCATGCATATATATGTTATACGGCAGTAAAAAAAAATTCATAGTGATTCAATCATGCATATGATTTTTCTAAGGCTGTCAACTAACTTTCATAGTGACTCAATCATATATATGTGTTCTAATGTTGTCTAAAAAATTTCATAGTGATTCCATCATGCATATATGTGTTCTTACGATGCCAAAAAAAATTCACAGTGATGAAATCTTGCAAATATATGTTTTAATGCTATAAAAAAAATCATAGAGATTCAATAATTTATATATGTCTTCTAATGCTGTCAAAAAAATTTCATAGTGTTTCAAAGATGCATATTTGTGTTCTAAGGTTGTCAAAAAAAATTCACAGTGATTCAATCATGCATATATGTGTTCTAAGGCTGTAAAAAAAAAATCATAGTGATTCAATCATACATATATATGTCCTAATGCTGTCAAAAAAACATTTTAGTGATTCAACCATGCATATATGTGTTCTAAGGTTGTCAAATTTTTTTTATAGTGCTTCAATCATTCTTATATGTGTTCTAAGGCAGTAAAAAAAAAATCATAGTAATTCAATCATGCATATATGTGTTCTAATGATTCAATCACGCATATATGTGATCTAAGGATTTCAAAAAACATTTATAGCGATTCTATCAATCATATATGTGTGCTAAGGTTGTCAAAAATATATATATATTGATTCAATAATGCATATATGTGTTCTACGGTTGTTAAAAAAAATTCATAGTGATTCATTCATGCATATATGTCTTCTAAGACTATAAAAAAAATTTCATAGTGATTCAATCATGCATATGCGTGTTCTTAGGATGTCAAAAAAAATTCATAGTGATTCAATCTTGCATATATGTGTTCTAGTGCTATCAAAAAAATTTCATAGAGTTTCAATCTTGCGTATGTGTTCTAAGGCAGTCAAAAAGATCTCATAGTGATTCAATCATGCATATATATGTTCTAAGGCTGTAAAAAAAAATTAATGGTGATTCAATCATGCATATATGTTTTCTAAGGCTGTCAACAAAATTTCATAGTGATTCAATCATATATATGTGTTCTAATGTTGTCTAAAAAATTTCATAGTGATTCAATCATGCATATATGCGTTCTTACGATGTCAAAAAAATTTCATAGTGATTAAATCTTGCAAATATGTTTTTAAGTGCTATAAAAAAAAATTATAGAGATTCAATCATTTATATATGTGTTCTAAGGTTGTCAAAAAAAATTCATACTAATTCAATCAAGCATATTTGTGTTCTAAGGTTGTCAAAAAAATTTCATAGTGATTGAATTATGCATAAATGCATTCTAAGACTGTCAAAAAAATTCATAGTGATTCAATCATACATATGTGTTCTAATGCAGTCAAATTTTTTTTTATAGTGATTCAATCATTCATATTTGTGTTCTAAGCTTGTAAAAAAAAATTTCATAGTGATTCAACTATGCTTATATGTGTTCTAAGGCTGTAAAAAAAAATTTATACTGATCCAATCATACATATATGTGTTCTAATGCTATGAAAAAAAATTTGTAGTGATTTAATCTTACATATATGTGTTCTAAGGTTGTCAAAAAAAACTCATAGTGATTCAATCATTCATATATGTGTTATAAGGCAATCAAAAAAAAATTATAGTGATTCAATCATGCATATATGTGTTCTTAGGATGTCAAAAAAAATTCAAAGTGATTCAATCATGCATATATGTGTTCTAAGGCTTTCAAAAGAATTTAATTGTCATTCAATCATGCATATTTGTGTTCTAATGCTATCAAAAAAAATTCATAGTGATTCAATCATGCGTATATGTGTTCCTAGGATGTCAAAAAAAAATCATAGTGATTCAAACTTGCATATATGTGTTCTAGTGCTATCAAAAAATTTCATAGAGACTCAGTCACTTAAATGTGTCTTAAGGCTGTAAAAAAAAATGTGTAGTGATAATCATGCTTATATGTGTTTTAAGGCTGTCAAAAAAATTTCAGAGTAATTCAATCATGCATATATGTGTTCTAAGGCTGTCAAAAAAATTTCAGAGTAATTCAATCATGCATATATGTGTTTTAAAACTATAAACAAAATTTCATAGTGATTCAATCATACATATATGTGCTCTTATGTTGTCAAAAAAAATTCATAGTGATTCAGTCATGCATATATCTGTTCTTAGGATGTCAAAAAAAATTCATAGTGATTCAATCTTGCATATATGTGTTCTAATGCTGTCAAAAAATTTTCATAGTGATTCAATCATGCATAATTGTGTTCTATGGTTGTCAAAAAAATTTCATAGTGATTCAATCATGCATATATGTGTTCTAAGGCTGTAAAAAAAAATTCACAGTGATTTAATCATACATATATGTGTTCTAAGGCAGCCAAATTTTTTTTTTACACATTCAATCATGCATATATGCATTCTAAGTCTCTGAAAAAAAAATTATAGTGATTCAATCATGCATATATGTGTTCTAAGGTTGTCAAAAAAAAATCATAGTGATTCAATCATGCATATATGTGTTCTAAGTTGTCAATAAAATTTCATAGTGATTCAATCATAGATAAGTGTGTTATCTTGCTGTCAACGAGTTTTTACAGAGATTCAATCATGCGTATAAGTGTTATTAGGATGTGAAAAAAATTTCATAGTGATTCAATCTTGCATATATGTGTTATAATGCTGTAAAAAAAATTTCATTGTGATTCAATCATGCATATTTTTATTCTAAGGTTGTCAAAAAAGATTCATAGTGATTTAATCATGCATATATGTGTTCTAAGGCTGTAAAAAAAAAGTGATAGTGATTCAATCATATATATATATGTCTTCTAATGCTCTCAAACAAATTTTGTAGTGGTTCAATCATTAATATATGTGTTCTAAGGCTATCAAAAAAATTTCATAGTGATTCAATCATTCATATATGTGTTCTTAGGCAGAAAAAAAAACTTCATAGTAATTCAATCATGCATATATGTTTGCTAAGGCTTCCAAAAAAATTTCATAGTGATTCAATAAAGCATATATGTTTGCTAAGGCTTTCAAAAAAATTTCATAGTGATTCAATAAAGCATACATGTGCGCTAAGGTTGTCAAAAAAACTTTATATTGATTCAGTAATGCATATATGTGTTCTACGTTTGTCAAAAAAATTCATAGTGATTCATTGCTGGATATTTGTTTTCTAAGGCTATCAAAAAAATTTCATAGTGATTCAATCATGCGTATATGGGTTCTTAAGATGTCAAAAAAAAAATCATAGTCATTTGACCTTGCATATATGTGTTCTAGTGCTGTCAAAAAAATTCCATAGAGATTCAGTCTTGTGTATACGTCTTCTAAGGCTATCAAAAAGATTTCACAGTGATTAAGTCTTTCATATATGTGTTCTAAGGGTGTCAAAAAAAATTCATAGTGATTCAATCATGCATAAACTTTTTCAAAGGCTGTCAACAAAATTTTATAGTGATTCAATCATATATATGTGTTCAAATGTTGTCAAAAAAATTTCATAGTGATTCAATCATGCATATCTGTGTTCTTAGGATGTCAAAAAAATTTCATAGTGATTCAATCTTGCAAATATGTGTTCTAATGCTGTTAAAAAAAAATCATAAAGATTCAATCATGCACATATGTGTTCTAAGGCTGTCAAATTTTTTTTATAGTGATTCAATCATGCATATTTGTGTTCTAATGTTGTAAAAAAAAATACAAATATGCATATATGTGTTCTCTGTAAAAAAAAATCATAGTGATTCAATCATACATATATGTGTTCACTCATAGTGATTCTAATGAGTGAATTTTATAGTGATTCAATCTTGCATATATATGTTCTAAGGCTATCAATTTTTTTTTACTGTGATTTAATCATGCATATATGTGTTCTAATGCTATAAAAAAAATTACATAGTGATTCAATCATGCATATATGTGTTCTTAGGATGTCAAAAAAAAATCATAGTGATTCAATCTTAAATATATGTGTTCTAGTGCAGTCAAATTTTTTTTATAGTGATTCAATCTTGCATATATGTGTTCTAAGGCTGTCATAAAAATTTCATAGCGATTTAATCAAACAAATGTGTCCTAAGGTTGTCAAAAAAAATTCATTGCGATTCAATCATAAATATATGTTTTCTAAGGTTGTCCAAAATATTGTAGTGATTCTATCCCACAGATATGCATTCTAAAGCTGTAAAAAAAATCCATAGTGATTCAATCATGCATATATGTGTTCTTAGGATGTCAAAAAAATTTCATAGCGATTCAATCTTGCATATATGTGTTCTAAGGTTGTCAAAAAAAATTAATTGTGATTCAATCATGTGTATATGTGTTCTACTGATATCAAAAAAATTTCATAGTGATTCAATCATGCATATATGTGCGCTTAGGATGTCAAAAAAAATTCATAGTGATTCCATTTTGCCTATAAGTGTTCAAGTGCTCTCAGAAAAATTTCATAGAGATTCAATCATGCAAATATCTTTTCTAAGGCTATCAAAAAAATTTCATTGTGATTCAATCATGTGCATATATGTTCTAAGTCTGTCAACAAAATTTCTTAGTGATTCAATCATACATATATCTATTCTAATGCAGTGAAAAAAATTCTTAGTGATTCAATCATGCATATATGTCATCTTAGGATGTCAAAAAATTTTCATAGTGATTCAATCTTGCATATAAGTGTTCTAATGCTGTAAAAAAAAATTGTAGTGACTCAATCATGCATATTTGTGTTCTCAACTTATCAAAAAAAAATTGTAGTGATTCAACCATACATATATGTTTTCTAAGGCTATAAAAAAAATTTGTAGTAATTCAATAATTCATATATGTGTTCTAGGGCAGTCAAAAGAAAACTTCATAGTGATTCAATCAGGCATATATGTGTTATACGGCTATAAAAAAAACTTCACAGTGATTTAATCATGTATATATGTGCTCTAAAGCTGTCAAAAAAATGTCATAGTGATTCAATCAAGCATATATATGTCCTAATGTTGTCAAAAAAAATTCATAGTGATTCAATCATGCATATATGTGTTCTAAGGCTATCAAAAAAAATTCATAGTGATTCTATACTACATATATGCGTTCTAAGGCTATAAAAAAAATCATAGTGATTCAATCATGCATATGTGGGTTCTTAGGATGTCAAAATTTTTTTATACTGATTCAATGTTGCATATATATGTTCTAAGGCTGTCAAAAGTTTTTTATTGTGATTCAATCAGGCATGTATGTGTTCTAATGCTATCAAAAAAATTAAATAGTGATTCAATCATGCATATATGTGTTCTTAGGATGTCAAAAAAAATTCATAGCGATTTAATCTGGCATATTTGTGTTCTAAGTCTGTAAAAAAAAATTAATAGTGATTCAATCATGTATATATGTGTTCTAATGCTATAAAAAAAAATTCATAGTGATTTAATCATGCATATATGAGCTCTTAGGATGTCAAAAAAAAATCATAGTGACTAAATCTTGCGTATATGTGTTCTAGTGCTATCAGAAAAATTTCATAGAGATTCAATCATGCATATATGTTTTATAACGCTGTCAAAAAAATTTCATTGTGATTCAATCAAGTGTATATATGTTGTAAGGCTGTCAACAAAATTTCATAGTGATTCAATCACAAATATATGTATTCTAATGCGGTCAAAAAAAATTCATAGTGATTCAATAATGCATAGAGGTCGTCTTAGGATGTCAAAAAAAAAAATCATATTGATTCAATCTTGCATATATGTGTTCTAATGCTGCAAAAAAAATTATTAGTGATTCAATCATGCATATTTTTGTTCTAAGGTTGTCAAAAGAAATATATAGTGATTCAATCATGCATATATGTGATCTAAGGCTGTCAAAAAAAATTCATAGTGATTCAATCATTCATATGTGTTCTAAGGCAATCAAATTTTTTTTTAGTGATTCAATCTTGCATATATGTGTTATAAGGCTATAAAAAAAAATTCATAGTGACTCAATCAAACATATATGTGTGCTAAGGCTGTCAAAAAATCTTTATAGAGATTCAATCATGCACATATGTGTTCTAAGGCTGTAAAAAAAATTTATAGTGATTCAATCATACATATCTGTGTTCTAATGCTGTCTAAAAAAATTTGTAATGATTCAATCATTCATATATGTGTTCTAATACTATTAAAAAAAATTTATAGTGATTCAATCATTCATATATGTTTTGTAAGGCAGTCAAAAAAAATTCACAGTGATTCAATCATGCATATATGTGTTCCAACTCTTTCAAAAAAAAATCATAGTGGTTCAATCAAGCATAATATGCATGCTAAGGTCGTCAAAAAAGTTTTTATTCATTCAATAATGCATATATGTGTTCTACGCTTGTCAAAAAAACTTCATAGTGATTCATTCATGCATATATGTGATCTAAGGCTATCAAAAAAATTTCATAGTGATTCAATCATGCATATATGTGTTCTTAGGATGTCAAAAAAAAATCATAGTGATTCAATCTTGCATATATGTGTTCTAGTGCTGTCAAAAATAACACATAGAGATTCAATCAAGCATATATGTGTTCTAAGGCTGTCAGAAAGATTTCGTAGTGATTCAAACATGCATATATGTGTTCTAAGGCTATCAAAAAATTTTCATAGTGTTTTAATCATGCATCTATGTGTTCTTAGGATGTCATAAAAAATTCATAGTGATTCAATCTTGCATTTATCGGTTCTAATGTTGTCAAAAAAATTTCATAGAGATTCAATCATGAGTATATGTGTTCTAAGGCTGTCAAAAAAATTTCATAGAGATTCAATCATGCATATTTGTGTTCTAAGGTTATCAAAAAATTTCATAGTGATTCAATCATGCATATTTGTGTTCTAAGGCGGTCAAACAAAATTCATAGTGATTCAATCGTACATATATGAGTTCTAATGCTGTCTAAAAAAATTATAGTGATTCAATCATGCATATATGTGTCCTAAGGCTGTCTAGAAAAGTTCATAATAACTCAATCATTCATATATGTGTTCTAAGGCAGTAAAAAAAAATTCATAGTGATTTAATCATGCATATATATGTTCTAAGGCTATCAAAACAATTTCATAGTGATTCAATCAAGCATATATGTGTGCTAAGGTTGTCAAAAACATTTCATAGTGATTCAATCAAGCATATATGTGTCATAATGTACTAAAAAAAATTCATACTGATTCAATCATGCATATATGTGTTCTAAGGTTGTCAAAAAAATTTCATAGGGATTCAATCTTGCATTTATGTGTTCTAATGCTGTAAAAAAAAAATCATAGTGATTCAATAATGCATATTTGTGTTCCAAGGTTGTCTAAAAAATTTAGTAGTGATTCAATCACGCATGTATGTGTTCTAAGGCTGTCAAAAAAAATTCATAGTGATTCAATCATTCATATATGTGTTCTAAGGCAGGTAAAAAAAAAATCGTAGTGATTCAGTCATGCATACTTATGTTATAAGGCTATCAAAAAAATTTCATAGTGATTCAATCAAGATATATATGTGCTAAGGCTGTCAAAATTTTTTTGTAGTGATCCAATCATGCATATATGTGTGACAGGGATATAAAAAAAATTCATAGTGATACAATCATGCATATATGTGTTCTAAGGTTGTCAAAAAAATTTCATTGTGATTCAACCGTGCATATATGTGTTCTAAGGCTATAAAAAAATTATATAGTGATTTTATCCTACAAATATGCATCCCAAGGCTTTAAAAAAAATTTATAGTGATTCAATCATGCATATATGTGTTCTTAGAATGTCAACAAAAATTCATAGTGATTCAATCTTCCATATATGTGTTCTAAGGCTGTCAAAAAAAATTAATAGTAATTCAATCACGTATATATGTGTTCTAATGCTATCAAAAAAATTTCATAGTGATTCAATAACGCATATATGTGATCTTGTGCTATCAAAAAAATTTCATAGAGATTCAATCATGAATAAATGTTTTCTAAGGCTGTAAAAAATTTTTATTGTGATTCAATCATGTGCATATATGTTCTAAGCCTGTCAACAAAATTTCATAGTGATTCAATCATACATATATGTGTTATAATGCGGTAAAAAAAGTTTCATAGTGATTTAATCTTGCATATATGTGTTCTCAGGATGTCAAAAAAATTTCATAGTGATTCAATCTTGCATATATGTGTTCTAATGCTGTAAAACAAATTACATAGTGATTCAGTCATGCATATTTGTGTTCTAAGGTTGTAAAAAAAAAATTTGTAGTGATTCAATCAAGCATATATGTGTTTTGTGGGTTTCAAAAAGATTTCGTAGTGATTCAATCAGGCATATATATGTTCTAAGGCTGTCAAAAAAAATTCATAGAGATTCAATCAAGCATCTATGTGTTCTTAGGATGTCAAAAAATAATCATAGTGATTCAATCTTGCATATATCAGTTCTAATGTTATCAACAAAATTTCATAGAGATTCAATCATGCGTATATGTGTTCTAAGGCTGTCAAAAAAATTTCATAGAGATTCAATCATGCATATTTGTGTTATAAGGTTATCAAAAAAAATTATGGTGATTCAATCATGCATATTTGTGTTCTAAGGCTGTCAAACAAAATTCAAAGTGATTCAGTCATACATATATGTGTTCTAATGCTGTAAAAAAAAATTATAGTGATTCAATCTTGTATATATGTTTCCTAAGGCTGTCAAAAAAATTTCATAGTAATTCAGTCAGTCATATATGCGTTCTAAGGCAGTCGAAAAAATTTCATAGTGATTTAATCAAGCATATATATGTTATAAGGCTATCAAAAAAATTTCATAGTGATTAATTCATGCATATAACTGGTCTAAGGCTGCCAAAAAAAATTCATAGTAATTCAATCAAGCATGTATGTGTGCTAAGGTTGTAAAAAAAAAATTATAGTGATTCAATAATGCATATATGTCTTTTACGGTTGTCAAAAAAAATTCATAGTAATTCAATCAAGCATGTATGTGTGCTAAGGT